>NW_027328741.1:28860380-29176769 GCF_048564905.1 Vicugna pacos
GAGATATAGATAACATAATAATTATTTAGTCACTGTCATATTGAAAAATAAATTTCTGCCATTTGGAACAACATGACTGGATCCAGAGAGTGTTGCACATAGGAAAATAAGTCATACAGAGAAAAACACTCAATGTTGTCACTTAAATGAGGAAAATAAATATATAAGAGAAATACTCATAGAAAAACAGGAACAGAATGACATATATATGTGTAGTGTACCAAGAAGTGGTTTCCTGTATGGACAGGGAAGAAGGATGGAGAAGACAGAAATGTGCAAGCTACTAGTAATAAATTAGTGAACCAACAGGGCTATATTGACAGCACAGAGATATATTTTAATAATTTAATTGATTTTAAAGTCATTATAGGGATATATAATAGTAAAATGTGCATGTAAGTGGGAAAAATGTTAAAAAAAACCCAGAAAAATCAAAATATTTTGTAGTACTCTGATATTAATAGAGGTGATTTATTCAATTTCTTTACTGTCTTAATAATGTCATTAGTAGAATTTAAGCTTTTAATTGAAAAAGTATATACTTTTAAAAGTGACATAAGTTTAAACAATTTTTGCCTCTCCCCTTACATCTACAGTCAATAAAATGTTCACATCTCAACAAAAATAACTACAACACAAAACAATACTCTGGAACACATGAGAACAGGTAAAGTTTGGTGGACTAAAATACACAAAAGTGGCTGAACTGTGGGAAGAGCAAATTTGGTGTCTGCAACCAAGGCCCACTGACTAGGATATATGAATACTCAAGTTCAGAGTACCCAGTAGAATCAGGGTCTCAGTGGTTCACACAGCTTCAGCTTCCAACTGCACCAGTACTCATGGTCACATTAACTAGGGGGGAGCTAAAATAGAGACAGAATTTCCATCCTTCAGACACTCAGACATACATGACACTCTCCCTACTCCCCATTCACATTGGTGGAGACAAGATGCCACGCAACACTGGACATAGCAAAGGCACTTGCCTGATTCCAAATACCCACCAGTCTTTGCACCTTTCCTCAATGTGTACACTGAGTCTCAAGGGATATCAGATAAAAGGAAGGGTTCACCATACCAGTGACAAAAGTGGCATTAACTACCAGAGAAGGGTAAGAAGTGACAATGAAAGCACATCTTTTATCCAGACAGTAGTGACTGGAAAGTGCCATTTTGAAAAATTATCAGAGGTAGCTGAGGTAAGTAAAACCAAAAATTGTGCAATATTGCAAACTACCAGAATACAAAGCAAGGACTCCAACTACCAATCTGTTATTTAGTGTCATCAGAGCAATAATTTATCAAGATCATGACCAATCACAGTAAAATTACAGGGCACACACACACACAGATACACAGATACAGACACCAACACAGACACAGACACAGACACACACACACATGCACCTGCGCACACACACACACATACAATGACAACCATGCACCAAACTTAAAGTCATGGTATATTGCCATATAACTAATGGAGAATCCAAATAGATGTCATACAGAAACTCAATACAAAAAACAAAACTACGAAAGCAGTTTAGTGAGCTCAGGAATAAATGAAATGTTGATAAGGAATACATTACCAAAGAGACTGAAACTATAAAATAAACAAATTTATTGGAGGACCAGGAGAATTTAATAAATGAGATGAAGAATGCAACAGAAAGCATTTGAAGTAGAGTGTCTTTGTGGAAGAGAAATTAGCAAACTCACCAATACAAAACTTGAAATGATAGGAGAGGGCAGAGATTCAAGATATTAAAACGTGAGGAAACTCTACAGTAGCCATCAGACTTCCTCTGAAACTGCACATTGGAGTGGAATCCTGGAGGGAGAAGAAAGTTAGAATGCAGCTGATGGTTTATTCAAAGAAGAAATAGTTGATAACTTCCCGAACCTGTGTAATGAACTGATATACAAGTTGGTGAGCCAAAAAAACACCAATAACTTTAAGACAAATTGACCTCCTTCAAGATACGTCATATGCAAATTGGCAAGTCATGATAGAGTAATATTTTAAAGGCAGCCAAAAATAGTTATGATAATCTACAAAGGAACCCCTATTAGGCTATCAGCAGATTTCTAAGCTGAAAACATAGGCCAAGGGTAAATAAAATTACATTTGAAACTACTGAAATAAGAAATCACTCACCCAGTAATACACATTTATCACTTAGATATAAAGTGAAAATAAAGACTATACCAGAAACAAACCTGAATGTGATGAAAAAACAAAACCGAGACACCTTGTAAGAGGTGCAGAGAAGAAGTCTTCTAAGAAATATAAATTGGCAAAATGTACAAAACATTGACTAAAGTACTAAGGAGAGACCACGAGAAATTTACATATGTTTCTTTGGGTATGTTTCTAAATGCTACTATACCATATGTATTAAAGAGAGAAAAATAGGAATTCAGGGGCAATAAATACAGATAATTCAACCTGGTAACTTGTTCACAACAGTAAAATAAATAATTTGAAATAGTAATCATAAAAGGTAAAGAGTAAAAATAAAACAATATTAAAGGAAGATTCTTTCAGCAGAAAAATGACTAAATTATACATGAGATGTTTTATTTTTAATTGAAGTACAGTAGATGTACTATATTGTGTAGTTTTAGATGTACAGCATAATTATTCTAATCACTTTGTAGATTATATTGCATTATGAAATATTACAATAATTTTAACATACAATTATTTAAAGCAATTGTGTATAGTTCCATGATCTATACAGATTATCCTTGTTGCTTCTCTCCTTTATGTATACTACTTTCTATCTGTCAATATTCTACCACTAAAATCTCTTTCCCTTCCACTTTGGTAAACATAAATTTTTTCCCATAATTTTGAGTCTGCTTAAGTCTTGTCTAACTAATCTATTTACATCTCCAACATGTCACTATCTCTCTATCTATCTATGTATCTATGTATCTATGTATCTATCTATCTATCTATGTATCTATCTATCTATATAACTATCCATCTATCTATCTTTTTATCTCTCTATCATGTATTATCCTTCTATCTATTTATCATCTATCAATAGATAGCTATAGAGAGATATACAAAGATATTTGTTATTCTTTAGATTCTACATATAAATTACATTGTATACATTTGTCTTTGTCTAAGTTTCTTCACTATGCATTTTATTTACTAGATCTATTCAGGATGCTGAACTAGCAATGTGTTATTCATTTTCATGGCTGAGTATTATTCCATTGCATATTTATTGAAACATCATATCTTCTTAAGTCCATAGTCTACTGTGGACTCTTGGATTGCTTCCATTTCTTGCATATTATAAACAGTGCTTTTGTGAACGTTGGTTCTTCTCAATTTAGGGTTTTTTTCCACAGATTTTTCCTAGGAGAGGAATTACTGGGTCATATGGTAGTTGACTTTTTAGTTTTTAAACAAATCTGAATACTCTTTTCCTTAGAAGTTGTATCAATTTACGTTCCTACCAAGAGTATACAAGAGATTTCTTACCTCCACATCGCCTCCAACAGTTTCTATTTGTAGACTTTTTCATAATAGCTGTTTGACCAGTGTGAAGTGATAGCTCATTGTGGTTTTGATTTGCAATTACCTAATAATTAGTAATGTTGAGCAATTTTATCACTTGCGTGTTACTCATCTGTATGTTTTCTTCGGAAAAATATTAACTCAGGTACTTTGCTCTTGTTTTTGGTTGGGTTTTTGTTTTTCACCTTGAGTTGTTTAACCTAAATCCATGTTACATATATTAACCTACATCTATTAACCCCTGGTAACTTGCATTGTTTTCAATTATGTTCTCCAATTATACAGGCAGTCTTTTCATTTCATTGATTGTGTCCTAAGCTGTGCAGAAATTTTCAAGTTTATTTAGGTCCCACTTGCTAATTTTTGCTTTTATTTCTTTTGCCTTAGAAGACTGATATAAGAAAATGTTCCTTTGATATATATCCAATAGTGTATCACCTATATTCCCTTCTAGCAGTTTTATAGTATCAGGTCTTACATTTAGGTCCTTAATAAACTTGGAGTTTATTTTTGTATATGATGTCAGGAAATGCTCTCATTTCACTGTTTTAAATGTAGATGTCCAGCTTTCCCCACACCATCCATTGACGTGACTGTCCTTTTTACATTGTGTACTCTTGACTCTTTTATCATAGATTCATTGCTCATAGGTTTGTGGAATTATTTCTATGCTCTCTATCTGTTTTTATTAATTGTATCTCTGTTCCAATGCCATACTGATTTTATCAC
The DNA here is from genome assembly GCF_048564905.1 of Vicugna pacos. Classification (NCBI taxonomy): domain Eukaryota; kingdom Metazoa; phylum Chordata; class Mammalia; order Artiodactyla; family Camelidae; genus Vicugna; species Vicugna pacos. Next base: position 28,864,651 of record NW_027328741.1, read on the forward strand.
TGTAGGATTGTAGTATAGTATGGTATCTGGGAGGGTTATACCTCCAGATTTGTTGTTTTTTCTCAAGATCATTTTGGCAATTTTTAATGGTTTCATGTAAAACTTAGATTTGTTAATTTTCTGGTTCTGTGGAAAATACTACAGCTTCGTAGCAGTACTCGCACTAAATCTGTAGGTTTCTTTTCATAGTACAGCCATGTTAACAATATGAACTCTTTCAATCCAAGAGCACAAGACATCTTTCCATTTCTTTGAATCATTTTTAATTTCTTTGTCAATGTTTTATAATTTTCAGTGTGTAGATCTTTCACATATGTGGTTACTTTCATTCCAATATATTCGGGGTTATGGGGTAATAAATATTATTGCTTTCAATGTCCATTTTATCATATCTCATGATTAATGCATAGAAATGCAAGAGACTTCTTTACGTTAATCTTGTACCCTGCTCCCTTGATGAAATTATTTATTGTTCATAATAGTGTGGAGCTCTTAGTACTCTCTATGTAGATTGTTATGCCATCAGTACTGGTGACAATTTTGCCTCTTTCTGTCCATTTTGCATTTCTTTTTCTTCTTTTTCTTTTCCTTTTCCTTTCTTCTATTACTATTGAAGTGAAGTGGTGAGGGTAGGAATCCTTGTCTTGTTCATGAATTTACCCTGAAGGCTTTCAGCCTTTCCCCTGAGTATTATAAATTGTTATAAATGGCCTTTAGTATGTTGAGAGATGTTCCCATTGTACTCACTTTCATGAGAATTCTGATGATGAATGCATGTTGAATTTTGTCAAATGCTTATAATTTGTGTATTGACATGTTCTTGTGTAATTTGTCCTTCCTTTATTAGTTATGTGTCATGCTGATTGACTTGTGTATGTTGAACCATCCTTGTGACTCAGGAATTAATCCAAATGATCATCATGTATAAAACTTTCTAACTATTGCTGGATTCATTTGTTGATGTTTTTCGAGGATTTTTGAATGTATATCATCATTCAACAATGACATAGGATTTCCATTTCCATTTTTTTTGGTAGTGTCTTTGACTGGTTTTATTATCAGGGTAATGGTGGCTTCATAGTATGACTTTGGGAATTTTCCTTCCTCCTTTATTTTTTAAAATAGTTGGGGTAAAAATATTTTAGTGAAGGCATCCAGATATTTTATTCAAAGGGTGTTCTTAAAATTATACATTTTAGTTAATTAATATGAATTGTTCAATTCAAGTTCTCAGATTTCTCTTTATTCAGTGTTGGCAGGCTGTACTTTTCAAGAAATTTGTCCTTTTTTTTAAGTCATCCAGTTAGTTGTGACGTAACAGCTCATTGTGCTTTCATAATCTTTATTTGTATTTCTGTAATATCTGATATTATTTCTTCTATTTAATTTCTTATTTTATTTGTGTCCAGTCTCTGTATTTCTTAATAAGCCTGGCTAAATGTTTACATGTTTGTTAATATTTTTTAAAAAATTTAAAGGTGTTGATTTTATGATTTGTAATTTATTTTTCAACTATTATTTTATTTATTTTCAACATAATTATTAAAGATTTTTCATTCTACTGCCTTTGGATTTTGTTTGTTCTTATTTCTTGTTATTTTGGGTGGTATGCTTGGTCCTTTCTATGAGGTTTTTCCTGTTCCTTGTAGAAGTCATGATTTGTTCTCAACTTCCCTCTTAGATTTGTATTTGCTGTATTCCATAAGTTTTATGAAGCTGTGTTTTCATTGTAATTTCTCTCCACGTATTATTTTATTACCTCTTTGATTTCATCATTGAACTTGTTTTATTTTATTTTTTAAAGGATGTGGTTTGACCTCATGTTTGTGCTTTTCCTATTCTTCTTTCTAGAGTTGATGCACAGTTTCTTACTTTGTGTATGGAAAAATACTTGCTGTAATCTATATTTGCTTAAAGTTCCTGAGGCTCATTTCATGACAATGTGTGGTTAATTCCTTAGATTACATCCTGTGCACACTTGAAAATTTATGTGTTTTGCTTTTCTGATGCAGTGTCCAATAGCTCACTTAGGTTCAAATGATCTAATATGCTATTAAGATCTCTGTTTTCTTACAGATATACTTTCTGGGTCATCTGGCTATCAGAATAGTGAGGTGTTCATCTCATCTACTATTATTGATTTATAATTAATTAATTTCTTCATGTCTACAAAAAATTACATTTTATAATTAGGATCTATGGTGTTGGGTCCATATATAATTTAATGAGTGTAATACCCTTTTTTTATTGATCCCTTTTTCTTTATATAATCGCATATTTGTTTTATTTTGGCCCCTATATTAAAACGTATTTTGTATGAGTTAAGCATTGCAATCTGCACTTTCTTGTCAATTCCATGGAATATCTTTTCCATTTATTTCCAGACTATGTTTATCTTCCACCATATAATGAGACTTTTGGGGGGAGGCAAAGATGGTGGAGTAGAAAGATGCTCCTAGCTCACACTTTCCCGCAAATGCACCAGACCCTCATACAAAGACCCACTCAGCTAACCAGAGAAACTGCAGTTCTATGACAGTAGATTGTACTCTTCAATAGATAAAGATGTGAAAAATCTGGTAGGAGAAAAGGAAGAAAGAAAGAAGAAAAGGCAAAACAGAATGGGACAGTTCCAACAGGGAGGGAGCAGCAAAGAAGGACTGGTGCTCATTCACTGTGTCTCCCCTCTCCAGCTGTGTGATTGGCAAGAAGAAGGGGGAGCCTCCAAGGCTTGGACATGTACATAGTATAAGTTGACTGACAGAACTAAGTTAAACAGGCACAGAGTATCCCTGTGACACTCAGCTGAAGATGCAGCCCAGAAGCAGGGGGCAGGGCCATGCTGCCCGAGCTGGGTGGTAGAGGGGGATGGCTGCACTGTGGCTACCCAGGGGAATGGATTTGGCATTGTGTCATGGCTGTGAGTGGACAGGGCAGAACAGCCTGGGCCCTCCATAAAACAACAGGGCAGATGTGCCCTGTGGGTGGAAGGGTGCATTACCCATCTCTGAAAATCCACAAGAGTTTCTAGGTGAAGAGAGCTGGGGCTCAGACACAGCCACCATACCCTCTGGTGCTTTACACCAATGTGGCAGTGTGGAAAATACCTGCATCTACACCTAAGGACTTAGCAGCCTCAAGGGTCAGACCGAGACTTGTCTAAATCCTGAGGCATATAGGATCCTACTGTCTGGTTCCTCAGAGAACTTGTCTGACAAGACAAACAAGGAGCTGGATTTTGGCCCAGACCAGGGACAGGGCTGTTCCTCAGTCTTTCCTGAGCCCACTTCCAGTGTGCAAACCTTTGGCAGAGCGTACAGTGGCACAGAGCAGCAGAGTGATCAGCAACCTGAGAGGACGGGTGGCCCCTCAAATTTTGGGCTAGAATACAGCCCCTTACGGTGGTGCTCAGAGAGGGCATGATGCCCAATCATGCCTGGTCATTCTGCAACATCTGACTGTAGCATCGGTCAGGGAATTGTCAAGCCAGCCCATAGAGAAGAGAGCTTCATCATACCCAGTGTAGGGTGTAGGAGCGATCTGTTTGCCGACATGCCCTGGGAGCAGCACAGATGAGGGCTCCAGTGGAGGACCTCTGGAAACAACAAGCTGAGCTTCCAAATCAGGATGAATAAAGAAAGAATTCACATTAAAAGTACACAGTCTCCAGGAGGACAATGACCACACCCTTGTATTAATGTGTTTTTACCTGTTCCATTTTTATTACCCTCTTAATTTTTACTTCTTATTGAATTATGTATAGCCCCATTTTAATCCCTTTGAAATTTTTAAAAATATTTTTATTATTAATATTTTTCAAAACACTGCTTCAAATTCCTTTTCTATTATTCATTCAACAATGTCTTCAAACCTTTATTTCTCTCATCTTTAAAATTCTTTAACTCTCTCTCTCTTTTTTCTCTTTTCAAAGTTGTATAACTACATAGGCTTTAGGTAGATAAACTCTTTAGGTCCAAATTAGATAACTGATACTCCATAAACCACAGTGTCAGAGAGGTAGTAGAAAGTTGAAGAAGCAGAGAAACCGTCCCCAATTAAACGAAAAAGAGAAATCCCCTGAAAGAACGATCAGTGAAATAGACATCGATATCCAACTAGATCAAGATTTCAAAAATGGAGTTATCAAATTACAGAAGGAAATTAAAGAGATAGTGCTTAGAGATACAAAATATGTCAACAATGAAATTGAAGCTATAAGGAAGTGTCGAGTAAAATAGGTAAACACGTTGACTGAGATGAGGAATGATTTAAAGGTGTAGAAAAGCTGACTAGATAATGCAGAGAAATGAATTAGTGACTTTGAAGACAGGGAAATAGAAAGCTCCCAATCAGAAGAGCTACAAGAGAAACAATGAGAAACAAATGAAAAAAGCATAAGGGACCTATGGGATAATAGAAAGCATTACAATCTTGGCATGATAGAAGTCCCAGAAGGGGAAGAATGATCAAAGGGGATTGCAAAGGTTTTTGTAGAAATCATGACTGAGAACTTCCAAAACTTAAATAAGGAATCAGATATTCAAGTACAGGAAGCTCAGAGTGTCCCAAACAAGAAGAACAGAAATACACCCACACTAAGATATATAATTAAGATGGTCAGAGTCAAGGAAAAAGAAATTATCCTAAAGACAACAAAAGAATAGTAAATTGTGAGTTACAAGAGAATCCCCATAAGGATACCAGCGGATTTCTCTACACAAATACTACAGCCCAGAAGGGATTGGCAAGATATATTCATAGTCCTGAATGGAAAAAATTAAATACTGTAGGATACATTGACCAACAATGCTATCCTTTTTGGCTGATGTAGAAATAATGGATTTCACTGACAAGAAAAAGCTTCAAGAATTAGCAACACTAGACCCATGCTAAAAGAAGTATTGAAAGGTTTTCTCTACAAAAAAAGCTGCAGGATGCTACAGAAATGTGAAACTCACACCTGGAAAGGTGATAACTCATGAATTACAAATAAAATAAACACAAAATTTTAAAACAAGACATACAAATAATTTAGAGTGGGAGAGGGAGGCAGGAAAATAGAGAATTGTTTTTTTTTTTTGTCTTTCATTTAAAAATATTTTGTTCTCGGTAGGATGGGTGTGAGATCATGTTTCTATCACTTGAAAAAATTCAATTATGATAATGGTCTGATGGACATAAAAAAAGTTAACAAGAAGACAATAACTTATCAGGGAGTCACTAAAACTAAATAAAATTAATGATAATACAAAGGAAAATGACCAACTATAAAAGGAAGATGAATGGAAAAAAGAGGAAATTCTAAATCAACTACACAGATAAGGTCAATTTGGCAATAAACACAAGCCTATCATCAATTATTGTAAATGTTAATGGACTAAATGCTCCAGTCAAAAGTCATAGAGTGGCAGGCTGGATAATAAAGCATGAACCTTCAATATTCTGCACACAAAAGACCCACTTCAGAGAGAAGGACACATATAGATTGAGAGTGAAAGGATGGTAAAGAGTATTTCATACAATTGGAAAAGGAAAAACAGGTGTTGTGTTACTGATTTCAGACAAAATACTCTTTAAAACAAAGGCCATAAAGATAAAGAAGGACATTTTATAATGATTGAAGGAGTGATACAATATGACGATAACACACTCTTTAATACATATGCAACAAATACAGGAGCACCTAAGTACATAAAATAAATACTAACTGATATAAAGGGGGAATCATGTTTGTAGATTTCAACAATGTATTAACATCACTGGACAGATCATTGAGACACAAAAATATTAGGCAACAGAAAAATTAAATAATACGATAGAAATACTACACTTGGTGGATATTTTCAGAGCATTGTAAACTCCCAAAATAGGATGTACATTCTTTTCAAGTGCACGTGAGACATTTTCCAGGATTCATGATGTACTTGGTCACAAAAGAAACCTCAGCAATTTTAAGATGATAGAAATTACCTCAAGCATCTTTACTGACCACAATGCCATGAAGCTTGAAATCAAAAACAGAGAAACAATGGAAAACATGGGGATTAAACTATATGTTATTAAAAAACCAATTGGTCAATGAGAAATCAAAGCTGAAATGAAAACGTACCTTGAGACAAAAGAAAATTAAAACAAAACACCACAAAACTTATGGGACACAGCAAAACCAGTCCTTAGAGGGGAGTTTATAGCGATACAGGCGTTCCTCAAAAAAGAAGAACAATGACAAATAAACAATTTAACCCACCAGGAGAATGAACTAGAGAAACAAGACCAAAAAATCCCAAAAGGCAGTGGAAGGAAGGAAATCATAAATATTGGGAAGGAAATAAATAAAATTGAGATTAAAAAGAACTTAGGAAAAAAGTTAACCAATCCAAAATCTAGTTTTTCCAAAAAGTAAGTAAAATCGAAAAGCCTCTGGCCAAACTAAATAAGAAGAAAAGAGAGAGAGCACAAATTAGCAAAATAAGAAAGGAGAATGGAGAAATTACAACAAAATAATAGAAATACAGAATATCATACGAGAATATTATGAAGAATATTTGGATACAAATTGTATAACCTGGAAGAGATGGACAAGTTTCTGGAAACATACTGTCCACCAAGATTGAACCAAGAAAGAACTGACCACTTGAAGAAACAGAGCACTAGAAATGAAATCAAAATAGCAATATGAAACCTTCCTACAAATAACAGTCCAGGTCCTGATGGATACACAGCAGAATTCTACCAAACAAACACAGAAGAACTCATACCAGGCCTTCTTAAACTCTTTCAGAATATTGAAAAGAAGGAATACTCCCAAAGACATTCTATGAAGCCACAATCACCCTGATACCACAACCAGGCAAAGACACTACCAAAAAAGAGGATTATAGGCCAATATCACTGATGAACCCAGACGCCAAAATCCTCACCAAAATAGTAACAAATAGAATCCAACAACACAGAAAAAACATTATATATCATGACAAAGTGGGGATCATGCCAGTGACACAGGGGTGGTTCAACTTATGCAAATTAATCAATGTAAAACAGCACATCAACAAGTGAAAGAACCAAAACCACATGATCATCTCAATAGATGCAGGAAAAGCATTTGGTAAAATTCAACACCCATGTATGATAAGAACTCTCACCAATGTGGGCATAGAGGGAATATATTTCAGCATCATGAAAGCAATAGATAACAAACCTACAGACACCATAGTACTCAAATATGAGAAAGTCAAATTCTTCCTACTAAAATCTGGGACAGTAAAAGGATGCACACTAACACGACTCCTACTCAAGATAGTCTTGGAAGTCCTAGCCACAGCAATCAAACAAGAGAGAGATGTAAAAGGGATGCAAATTGGAAAGGAAGAGATAAAAGTGTAACTATATGCAGATAATATGTTACTGTTTATAGAAAACCCTACAAGATCCACAATGAATTTTCTACAGCTGATCAAAGAATTCAGCAAGGTAGCAGGTTACCAAATTAAGGTACAAATATCAGTGGAATTTTTTTACGCTAATGATTCAGATAATACTATAGAGCTAAATTCAACATGACAGCACTTTATTGATAGACAAACATTCATATAGGCCAATAGCACAGCATAGAGAGCCTAGAAATTAACCCCAAAACGTTTGGTCAATTAATCTTCGATAAAAGTAGGCAAGAAATTACAATGGAAAAGAGATAGTCTCTTCAGCAACTGGTGTTTGGAAAACTGGACAGTAGCATGTAATTCAATGCAGCTAGAATATTCCTAATGAAGCTAGAACAACATACACAAAAATAAACTCAGAATGGATCAAAGACTTAAACATAAGACAAGATACAATAAACCTCCAAGAGGAAAATATAGACAAAATGTTATCTGACATACGTCTCAAATATTTTCTCGTAGAAGAAATAAAAGCAAGAATAAACAAATGAGACATAATGAAACTTACAAGCTTCTGCTAAGTAAAGACGCCGGAAGTAAAAGAACAAGACAACATACGGAATGGGAAAAAATATGCATTTGAAACCGTCAAAAGCTTGATCTCCAGAGTATGTAAGCAGATCATCCAAAGAATAAGAAAAAATAAACAACCCAATGCAAAATTGGGCAGAAGACCTAATTAAGCAATTCTCCAAGGAAGACATACAAATGATCAAAAGGCAAAAAAGAAAATGCTCAATATCACTGATTATCAGAGAAATGCAAATCAAAACTGCAATGAGATATCACTTCACACCAGTCAGAATGGCCATCATTCAAAAATCCACAAATGACAAATGCTGGAGAGGCTGTGGAGTAAAGGGAACCATCCTTCACTGCTGGTGGCAATGCAGTTTGGTGCAGCCACTGTGGAAAACAGGATGGAGATTCCTCAAAAGCCAAGGAATAGACTTATCATATGACCCAGGAATCCCTCTCCTGGGCATAAATCCTACTTCAGGATGGCACCTGCACACCAATGATCATAGCCAGCAGTATGTACAATAGCCAAGACATGGAAACAACCTAAATGTCCATTGACAGTTGACTAGATAAAGAAGAGGTGGTATATTTATTAAATGGATTAGTAGTCAATCTTATAAACTGAGAACATAATGCCATTTTCAGGAACATGGGTGCCCCTGGAGAAAATCAGTTTAAGTGAAGTAAGAGAGAAAGAGAAAGAAAAATACCATATGAGAAGGCTCATGTGTGGAATCTAAAAACCAAACCAAACCAAACAAAAAATGCATAAATACAAAACAGAGAAAGACTCGCAGGCAGAGAATACAAAATTTTGGTTGCCAAGTGGGTGGGGTGTGGGAAGGCTGGGGGGTCAAAACTGTAGAATAGATAAACAGGATTGTACTGAATAGCACAGGGAATTATATAAACAATCTTACAGCAGCTCACAGGGGAAAAAATGGGATAACAAATGTATATATGATCATTGTAACTAAAAAATTGTGCTCTAAATTTGAATTTGAGGAAACCTTGTAAAAGGATTAAAAATAAATAAAAAAATTAAAAAAGAAATAAAAAACCTAAATATTACAGGTTTAAATATAAATTAGAGAGAAAAACAAATATGCAAAAGAGTAGTAAAACCAAAGATTTTGTTTTGTTTTCTTTTTAATATAAGCATAATCAAAAAAACTCTAGCCAGGTGCATCATGAAGAAAAGAGGGAAGCTCCAAAGAAATAAAGTCAGAAATAAATGTGGAGAAATAACAATTCTTCCCTCAGATATACAAAAAAGTGATCATTATGTCTATACTTACATGCCAATAAACTGAACAACTTAGAAGAAACAAACAAATGTCTAGAAAGAGAAAGGGATAAGGAGAAACAAATAATTTGAACAAACTCTCTACTAGAAGAAAGAAAAAATCTGCATTATAAAAAATCTTTAAACGTTAGTGCTGATTTAAAAAGCTCCCTTGGAAAACTGTAAAAAAACACAAAGCAGAACTTATACTCTTCAAACTATTCAAAAATAGTGAAGATGTTGGAAAATCCCAAATTAATTCTATGAAGATTTTATCACCCTGATAGCAAAGCCAACAAAGTAGAAGCAAAGATAATTTCAAGCCAAAATCTTTGATTGACAAAGATGGAAAAATTCTAAAAATTATCATTAGCAAACTAAATCCAGCAATACTTAAAATGAATTATACGCTATGATCAAATTTAATTCATTGCAGGGACATAACAGTGGTGGAAAATACATGAAATCAATCAGTTTGATACACCACATTAACAAAAGTAAAAGGGAAAATGACGTGATCATCCCAATAAATCCATAAAAACATTTCAGAAAATTCAACTTTTATTCATTACAATAGCAGCAACAACAGCAACAAAAATAAAGCAGAAAAACCAACAACAGAAACCTCTTGCCAAATTAGGATTCAGGGAATATATCTCAACATAAATAAAGTCTTTAATAACTGACACACAGACAACATAATATGCAAAAGTGAATAACTGAAAGTCAAATTAAGGAATAAGGAAAGGATGCCCCCTCTCATCATTTCTATTAAACACAGTATGGGAAGTCCTAGCAACAACAATCAGACAAGAAAATAACTTATTCAAGTTGGATTGAATGAAGTAAATCTGTTATTATTTTAGATGACATGATAATCTATATAGAGAACACTAAAGATTCTCCACACCAGAACAACTAAAACTAAAAAAGACATTTAGCAAAGCAGCATGATTCATGATTAATATACAAAAACTGTTACATTTCTTTACACTAACAATGAAATATTCCATAATTTTAAAAAATCCATATGATATCAGATCAAAAATGAAAAACTAATGAAAAATCCAAGATAATAATATCAATAGGAGACTGATAAAAAATTTGAAGATGATGCAAAGAAATGGAAAGTAATCTCAAGGTCTTAGTTTAGAGGAATTAATATTGTTAAAATATACATACTACAAAAGATGTCTACAGATATAAAGTGGTTCAGATTGAACTACATGGTATTTTCCATAGAAATTAAATCAGTCCTAAGATTTGTATGGACTGCAAAAGCACCAGAACTGCAAAAGGAACAATGAGGAAAAACAACAAAGTTTGAGTCATAACCCCTAACCCTCCCAGATCACAGACTATATTACAAAAACAGTAATCAAATCAGCACAATACTGGAGAACGAACAAACATCTATATCACTGGAACAGAACACAGAGGCAGAAATAAAACATTACACCTATGGTCAACTAAACTATGACAAAGGAAACAAAAATATACAAAGCCTAAAAGGCAGTATTCAGAAAGTGATGTTGAGAAAGCTAGACAGCTACATGTTAATCAATGGAATTAGAACACTCCATCACACTGTACAGAAATAAACTCAAAATGTTTTAAATATCTGAATCTAATACATGACACAATAAAACTCCTGAAAATTAACATAGGCAAAACAAGACATAAATTGCAGCGAAATTTTCTTATGTCAATCTCCCAAGCTGAAAACAATAAAAGCAAAATAATCAAATAGGTCCTAGTTAAACTTAAAACCTTCTACACAGCAAAATAAACAATATGAAAAGATGAAATTCCAAATGGGAGAAAACATTAGGAAACAATGCTATCAACAAGAGGCTAATTTCTAAAATACACACTTCGTTCATAAAACTCCATTTCAAAAATCTACAAACAACTCAGCCAGAAAATTAGCAGAAGACCATTTTCTGAAGAAGACACACAGATGTCAATCAGAAACTTAAAAACATGCTCACATAGCTAATCATTATACAAATGCAAGACAAAAATAAAATAATGTTTTACCTCACACTACTGAGAAGGGCTGTCATAAAAATGTCTACAAATAATAAAGACTGGGGAAGTTGTGCAGAAAAATGGGACTCTCCAACGCTGTGGGTGGGAATGAAAATTGGTGCAAGCACTTTGGAAATAGTATGGAAGTTCCTTTAAATAATTAAGATAGACCTATCATATGAACCAGCAATCCCACTCCTGGGCATTTAAAGCATAAAACCTGACAACAAAGTATCCTAGGGTAAAACATAAGAAGTACACTCTGACATTGGACTTAAATTGATTCTACATTTGTCTACTCTGACAAGGGAAGCAGAAGCAAAACTAAGAAAATATGATTGTATCACTCTAAACAGTTTTACACTGCAGAAGAAATGATTAAATTGAAAATTCAACCAACACATAGGGAGAATATATTTGTAAGTGATATCAAGTGTTAATATCCAATTTTATGTCAAACTCTTACCCCATAATCAATCAAGTGTTAATATCCAATTTTATGTCAAACTCTTACCCCATAAAAACAACAAAAAAGACCAAATCAAGTGTTAATATCCAATTTTATGTCAAACTCTTACCCCATAAAAACAACAAAAAAGACCAAACAATCAAATTAAAAAAAATGTCCATAGGAAATGAATATATAGATTTGAATCAATTATCATAAGAAAAAATACAGTTGGATAAATGACACATGAAAATATGTTCAGAGTTATAAATTATTAGGAAAATCATAAACCAAAAATGAGACAAGTCCTCACAATTGTCAGAACTTCTCATCAAAAAGAAAAGAAATAAATGTTGGTGAGATTGTGGAGAAAAATGGGCAACGTGGACAATGTTGATAGGAATGCAAAGTATTGATTCCATTGCATATATACATCAAATTTTCTTCATCCATTTTTCTGTCAAGGGATATTGGGTTTGTGGTCTCCTGTCTGAAGGCTCTAGAGAATAAGCCCATGGTCTGAACTGATAAACAAGCTGTGAGGAATGTCACATATCCAGGCTGGATAAGAAATTGCCTGCTCATTGTATCCAGTATGGATGGCTGTATAGCCTATATTGGGTAAGATACTCAGAGGAGGACAACCTAAGACAGGCACAGCCGGCTGGATAAGAGATGGCCAATTTAATGAAGTTCCGTAATGAACTTTAAAACAATCCTTGATCATTTAACATCCTGTGATTACTGCTGGAGCTTGGGGACATAATTAGCTTAAGATTATTAACATTGTAGTCACTTAGATTATATGTGAGGCATTGTACATGTTACATAAACCCATTTTCTAAGAATGAATAAAAAGAGAACTTCTCCACTTCTCTCCACACAGCGTTTTATGTGTATATGATATCATGCCACTGACAGGGTTAATTTAATTAGTTGGGAGTATCTTAAAGTATGTTGCATTATATACAATGCTCTTTTTGCACCTATTGAAATGATTATGTGAGTTTTATTTTTCATTCTATTAGTGTGGCATTTCACCTTCATTGATCTGAATATTTTGAAGTATCCTTAAACCCAGGGATAATTCCCTTTACTCATGTATGTGTATGATGTATTAAATGTGTTGTTGAATTCATTTTGCTTGTGATTTGTTGAGAATTTTGGCACATGTGTTTATCAGGGATAATGTTCTATATTTTGCATCTGATGTCCTTTCTAGATTTGTTATGCAAATAAAGCAGGAATCATAAAACAACTTTGTATTCTTTCACCCCCTTCAAATTCTTGGAAGATTTTTGGAAGAATTGGTGAAAAATTGTCTTCAAATGTATGACAGAATTCATCAGTAAAGTCACCATGTAAATTTTTTCTGGGTTGGTAGGTTTGGATTACTGATTTACTCATATACACTTTTGCTGTATTTAACTTTCTAATTTCTTCTTGATTCAGTATTGGAAGACATATAATTCTGGGAATTTGTCTTTTGTTCTAGGTCATTCAAATCGTTGGCTAGTGTTAATATCTTATGATGCAATGCATCTCTACAACATCAGTGGTAATATCTTCACTATAATTTCTAATTTTATTTGAGTTTTTATTTTCTTAGCCAACCTAAACTTTTGTCCACGTTATGTTTAAAAAAAACAGACTTTTTTTTTATCTTTTCAATTGTTTTTCTTGTTATTTGCCTTACTGTCATTGATTCAATTTTCTTCTTTATTCTTTCTCTTTTCTCCTAGATTCTTGACATGTAAAGTTAAGTAATGCGAATCTTTGTATTTCTTTTATTATTAAATATTACTTACTTATTTATTTATTTATTTATTTATTTATTTATTTATTTATTTACATATTTATTCATTTATTTATCATTGAAATATGCCATTTACCATGTGTCAATCTTTGGTGTATTGCATAGTGTCCCCGTACATGCATATATTTCTGTTCCTATAAAACATTACTTCACGTTATATAATACACTGCCCTGTGTCATACAAAAGAAATTTTGAAAACATCTGTTTTTATATATAGTGGATAACATTTATAAATATACAGCTCCCAAATATATCCTCTTGCAACCCCTTTCCGCAGTAATCATAAAATTGTTTAGTAGATCTGCGATTGTGTTTCAGTTTTGTAGATGAAATCATAGAGTCTCATCCAAATATATTTTTAAGCTTCTTCATATGTAATGTCATGTATTATATTTCTTTCTTTTTCTGGCTTACTTCAATTAGAATGACAATTTTTGGGGACATCCATTTTGCTGCAAATGTCATTGTTTTATCATTTTTTATTGCAGAATATTATTCCATTGTGTAAATACGGCATAACTTCTGAATACTGTCATCAGTTGTTGGACAATTAGGTTGCATCCATGTTTTGGCTGTTGTATATAGCACTGCTAAGGACATTGGGGTGCAGGTGTCTATTTGAAATAGGGTTCCCTTTGATATATACCCAGAAGTGGGATTCCTGGATCGTATGTTAAGTTAATTTTTATCCATTAGAGGAATCCCCATCCTGGTTTCCAAAATCACTGCACCAAACTATATTCCTACCAACAGTGTAGGAATGTTCCCTTTCTCCACAGCTTCCCCAGCATTTATCGTTTGTGGACTTTTGAATGATGGACATTGTGACTACTGTGAAGTGATTCTTCATTAAAGTTTTGAATTGCCCTTCTCTAATAATGATAGTGAGAATATTTTTGTTGTTTTTTCATATATCTGTGTGTCATTTGAATGTCTCTATTGGAGAATTTCATGTTTAGGGCTTCTGCCCATTTTCAGATTGGGTTTCTTGTTTTTTTTATTATTATTAGGTTGTATGAATTCTTTATATTTTGGAAATTAAGACTTTGTCAGGAGCATCACTTCTAAATATTTTCCTTAAACCTGTAGGTTGTCATTTTGCTTTGTTTATGGTTTCCTTTGCTGTGCAAAAGCTTATAAGTTTTATTAGGTCCCATTTATTAATTTTTTTCTTACATCCATTACCTAGGTAGTCTATTCTTGGAGATCATTGCTGAGATTTATCTCAGAGTGTTTTCCATATATTTTCTTCTAGGAGATTTACTGTGTCTTGCTTGTATTTAAGTCTTCAAGCCATTTTGGGTTTATTCTTGTGTATGCATTGAAGGAATGTTCTAACTCCATTGCTCTGCATGCTGCTATCCAGTTTTCCCAACACCAGTTGGAGAAGAAATGGTCTTTTCTCTGTCATATTCCTGGCTACTCTGTCAAATATTAATTTAACATATGCCTGTAGATTTATTCCTAGGATCTTTATTCTGCTCCATTGGTCCATATGCCTTTTTCTGTACCAATATCATGTAATTTTGATTATGGTAGTTCTGCAATAGTGTATGGAGACCTGGTGGGTTATTCCTCCATCCTCTTTCTTTTACTTCAATATTGCTTAGGAAACTATGGATTTTTAATGACTGTATGTAAATCTTTGGATCATGTGTTTCAGTCCTAAAAAGAAATGTTTTTCATAATTTGATAGGAAATCAAATTTTCTTGCCTGATCATTGTGGCTAGGACTTCCAAGACTATATTTAATTGAAATTGTGAGAATGGGCCACCTTGTCTTGTCTCAGGTTTTTGTGAGAAGGGTTTCAGTTTTTCACCATTGAGTATTTTGCTGACTCTATGTCATAACTAGCTATTATTATGTTGAGATATGGTCCCTCTGTACCCACTGTGATAAGAACTTTTTTAGCAGATATGTGTTAAATGTTATCAAATGTTTTTCTGCATCTACTGAGATTATCGTATGGATTTTTGTCCTCTCTTTTTTTGATATGGTTTACCACAATTGATTGATTGATTTGCATATGTTACACCATCCTTGTGTTCCTGGGATGAACCTAACTTGATAATGGTGTATGATCTTTTTCTACATGCTGTTGGATTCTGTTTGTTAATAATTGCTTAAGGACTTTTACATGTATGTTTATCAATGATATTGGCCTAGAGTTTTCTTTTTAGGTAGTGTCTTTGGTTTTGTTATCAGGTTGATGTTGGCCTTATGGTGTGAGTTTGTGTGTACTCATTCCATATCAATATTTTGGAAGTGTTTGAGGAGGACTGGCATGGACTTTTCTTTGTACGTTTGGACAAATTTCCCAGTGAATCTATTTGGGTCTGAATTTTTGTTTGCAGATTTTTATTTTATTGATAATTCTATTCCATTTCTGGTGATCTGTCTGTTTAAATGTTCAATTTCTTCTTGATGCAATAATGGTGGGCTGAATGTTTCCAGAAACTTCTCCATTTCTTCTAGGTTATCCAGTTTGTTTCCATGCAGTTGCTTATGGTAATCCCTTATGATATTTTGCAAATTTGATATACTCTTTGCAGTTTCCCCAATTTCATTTCTTATGTTTTTTTGTTCTCTCTCTTTTCACGTTGGTGAGTCTGTCCTGAGATTTGTCAGTGTTGTTGAATATTTCAAGAAACTGTTTGATTAATTTTTTCTATTTTTAATCTTTATTTCAATTCTTTCTCCTTTGATCTTTATTTTCCCACTTTCTGCTGACTTTTGGTTTTGTTTGCTCTTCTCTTCATGATTAGTTTACATAGAATGTTAGATTATTTATTCGAAATTTGTCTTCTACTTTGAAGCAGACCTTGTCACTATGAACATCCCTCTTAAGCCTGCTTTAACTGTATTCCATAGACTTTGTGTAGTGTTGTGTCAAATTTCTCAAGATATTTTTTAATTTCTTCTTTTAATTCATCATCTCCCCCCGTTGTTTTACTACCATGTTTTTAATTTACATGCTGTCATGTTTTCTCCCTGTTTTACTGTAATTGATTCCTTGTTTCATGGTATTATACTGAGAAAAGATGCTTGAAATAATTTTTATCTTCTTAAATTTATTGAGGCTTCTTCTGTGCCTCAGTACATAAACTTTCCTAGAAAATGTTCCATGTGCACTAGAAAATAATGTACATTCTGTTTTGGGGAGAAGTAGTGTTTTGAAATTATCAACCAAATCCAATTATTTTATCATATCTTTTAGTATCTTTGTTCCCTTATTAATTTTCTGTCTGAAAGACCAGTCTAGTGATGGTAATGGGGAGTTATATTCTCCTTCTGTGATTGTTTTCCCATCGATTTGTCCCCATTTATCTGGTAGTATTTTCTTTATATATTTAGGTGCTTCTATATTCAATGCATATATATTAATTAGTATAATACCCTCATTTTTTATTGCTCCTTTAATCATTATATCATGTCCTTCTTTATCTTTCTCTATGGCTTTTCTTGTAAAGTCTATTTTGTGTGAAGTCAGTACTGTTAGTCCTGTTTCCTTGTCATGTGCATTTGCATGGAGTAAATTTTTCCATCTTCTGACTTTGAATTGTTGTGTGTTCCTCTTTCTAAAGTTGGTCTCTTGTATACTTCATAATGTAGGGTCTTGTTATATTATCCAATCTGACAATATATATCTTTTGATAGAAGCACTAAGTTCATTACCATTTGTAACAATTTTTTATAAACTGGCTTTCATTTCCATTTTGAACTTCATTTTCCAGTTGATCTGGTATTTCCTTTTTGTACATTTCTTTTTCTTTTTGTGGTTTTATAAGTTTTCTTTTATTAACGGTTTTTTTCTGGCTTTGTGACTTCATTGTAAGATTTTGACTTAAGGTTACCCTGTTTTGTATGTATATTGACCCATTAATATATATGTTTATATTAACTGGAAGGAATACAAACTCAAACGCATCATACAGAGAACAGAAACAAGAAGAAAATACTCTGTATTGTCCTGTTTCACTTTGTGATCCTCAAAAATTTTGATGTCCTGTTTTACAGCATCATGTTTATTCTGTTGTAAATCATCGTAGGTATTGCCTTCCTAATTATGACTTTCTCCTTTCTATGGCATCCTGCTTCTTTATTTTTAGAGTAGATATTTCATTATTTCTCTATCTGTTGAGAAATACTTTTAGTATTTGCTTCTGTGGAGTTTATTTATCTCTCCTTGTATTCTAAAGGATAGCCTTACATGATATATTATCTTAGATAACAGTTTTCTTTCATTCTGGACTTTCAATATGTCTTGCCACTGCCTTCTGCCTTTTGTTTTTGTGTGGGAAATGTGTTTAGAAATATAATGTATATAATTATATATATGTAAATGATACCTACAAATGAAGTTAACAAATAAGGAGAAAACTTATACATTAAAAAATAAAAAACATTTATGAAGGAAATTGAAATTGATCCAAAGAAATGAAAATATATCTTATGTTAATGATGTGAAACAATGTGGTTGAAACAACCATACTACCCAAAGGAATCTACATTTAGTGTGATTCAAGACAAAATACCCATGAGATTTTTCCATTAAATAGAAGAAATAATTTCAAAATTTATATGTAACCACAAAAATCTTGAGTTGCCAAAATAAACTTGAAATAGAGTATTAAATATAATAGTGTAAAGTTCTCTGATTTTAAACAGTCCTACAAAGCTTTAGTAACTTGAACATGATACTGGCTGAAAAACTGACACCAATTAGTAGAAGAGAATAGAGCGACCAGATATAATCCCTCACACATATGATCAATTAACCCATTAACCCATGAAAACTGAAGCAAGAGTATGAAATGAAGAAAAGAGTTTCTCCTCAATAAGTAGTGCAGGGAAGATTGAACATGTGAAAGATAGATTAGAATATTTCCTCACATTTATTACAATCAGTAAGCACAGAATATCTTTATACTTAATTTATTTATTTATATTTCTTTCACTTGTAATTTATAGATCTATGAGTTAGATCTTTAATTTCACTTATCTAATGTATTCCTATTTTATTCTTTTTGGTATAAATTTACACAAAATTGTTTTCCTAATTTCTCTTTCTGATAATGTGTTGTTATTATATAAAAATTCAATGGATATTTTTATATTGATTTTGTATTCTGCAAGTTTGCTAAGTTTGTTCATTATTTCTAACAGTCACTGTAGGAGTGTATGTAGTTTTCTGTCTATGTATAATTATGTCATCTGTAAAATCTTACTGCCTGCTGCAAGTTGAATGCCTTTTATATTTTTTCTTGACTAGTTCTTCTGGCTAGAACTTCTAGTAGTGTAATTTAGGTCTTGTGAAAATGAGCTACTTTTTCTTATTACTGGACCAGAGGAAAAACTTCCTGTATGTTAATATTAACTTGATGTAAGTCATGGGTTTTTCATATACGGCTTTTACTATGTTTAGTCATATTCTATCTAGAGCAAATTTGTTAAGAAATTTTTTTATAAACAAGTTAAGATCATATCTCTGAATAATTTTCCTACATATTTTGAGATTGTTATTTTTGAATACTTTGTTATTTAAGGGATGGTATCACATTTATTCATTTGCGTATGTTAAATAAAATTTATGAATCAGGACTAAATCCAACTTAACTACAGTTTAAAATACTTATAATACACCATGAATTCAGTAGCTAATATTTACTTAGAATGGAATATACACATACTGAAGGAAAAATTTACATTGTAACTTGAGTGAACATTTATTTATTTAAAGATTTTATCTATCATTTTGAATTTGGCTTATGTTTAATGGAATTTATGTCTAAAAAAATAATACAAATTTTGGTAGAACTTGATTTACTACAGTTTAGTGATACAGAACCTAGCTATTATTAACAATTAGTGTACAAAACACTTGCCTTAAAATGCTGCATTATACAAACAATGACAACTGTTTCAGGACTGAGAAACATATTGCTTCCTAAGATGCATTACCTGTCTTTTCCACCCCAACTCACATATACTGTTATTTCTTTGTTTTTCATTGTTTGTTTTCCCCTTAATGGAGGCACTGTTTATTGAACCCAGGATTTAGTGTATAAGTGTATTTATCAACATCATTTTGGAACACTTAACAGAAGCCCCAAGAGTATTGATTATAAAGATGACAAGAAAATTTATTCCTTCTAGGGACTGAAAATCCTCTGAGTGAAAGAATGGCAAAAGTAAACTTTTGTAAGTATATTATAAGATATTCTCTTTTGTAATTTTAAAGTAGAAGGCTAAATTATATTTGTTTTACTTATAGCACTGAATTACAATTTAAAACAAAAATTATCCCCTTTGGGATTTCTTAAACTTGATTCATTATTTTAATGTAGTTTTATTTCATAAATATTTACCATTATTTATAAACATAACAAATACACTGATAATTATTCTGCTCATGTTTTCAGTATAGAGCTACTTATTGTAAAGTAAACAGATAAACAACTACCTCCATTTCCAAATCAAATTGTTTCACTTTAATTACAAATTATAATGAAATAAGTATACCTTTTCTGTACAGGTTTTACACAAATTTCACTGAAATTCCATAACTTTAAAATGATTTTATATACCTTGTTCATTATTTATACTCTGTTCACAAATGTGGTATAAATTTGTGTACAAAAGTATAGAGATAGGTTTTATTTCATAGACCACAAAATTAAATTATTTAAAAAGATTTTGTGGGGATAATATTTGCAGATCACACTATAAAAATAAGCATCCTATATGTTTCAGTTTAACTGGATGAATGAGGAGTAAACACAGGCTGAATGTTACACTTGAGTTACCAGGGGACCAGTCATTAGGTGATGTCACATCTACTTAAGTTTAGAACCATTGTGATGGCCTAGCAGTTTATCTGTGCAGGCCTGCCAGAACAGCATTTGTAGCTGCAGTGCTCAAAAACATGCAGATTAGAAAAGTCGCAGTAGAAAAAGTTATTTGAGATGGCACCTGTTTCTTCAGAAATTCAAGATGTGTCTTGTAAAGATGGACCAACTGATTCAGTAAACTCTGGTAGATCACTATTGTGTGATCAAACATTCTCTGGGGACTTGGACTTGAGGTGTATGATGGAAGAAAATGATTTTCAGAATTTGTCTGAAGAATCCTTGATAAAAAGACCATGCTACACACATGGTGTCTCTGAACCAGATGAAGATAATGATTTTCATTCTCTGATATTTCCAAGAATACTCTGGAAAATGGCGTGGAATGACCAATTTAAATCCATCTGGTGGGATGATAATGGAACTTCCATAGTGATTGATGAAAATATGTTTAAGTAGGAAGTATTGGAAAGAAAGGACCCTTTCAGAATATATGAAACTGGAAGTATGAAGTTTACTTAGACAGCTTAACATTTATGGGTTTATTAAAGGTCGGCATAATTTTCAATGATCTACTTGTCTAGCTGACTTTCTGGCAGAAGAAAATGTAGTCTCTGTTTTAAGCAAGGTATACAGTAATTGTAGTTATGACTTGGTAACGTATATATAAAATTTTATTTTGTACATCAAAATATGGTAATATAAACGTAAAGATAGATTTTGAAAATTGTATAAAACTACAAAGGCTAAAATTCTTTATTTTTTGTAAAAATGAGGACAGTGCCTTAAGTATTCAAGATTATGAGAAACGTTCCTAGCAACTATGAATCTTACAAGATATCTAAGTAAAGCTATTAAAGCTGCTTTTAAAAAGTGGCTTTCACTGATACTGCAAATGCTAACTTCTTAAATTTCATGACTATAATAATTAAATGTGTATATACCAAACAAGGAGTTTCAAAACACAGTCAGCAATGTTCATATTTTGATAATATTATCTTTGCATGTTAATCATGAAATCTGAGGTTTTATAGGTTAGGCTTATTGTAGTCTTGTATTTTGTTTTAAAATATTACTAAAATCTTTCTCATATGGTTGTAGCTGCAGTTCTGCCATAATCCAAATCTTAAACGGGGAAGTCCCCAGCTTTTAGTGACAATAAAAAGAAGAGTTGGGATTAGAAATGCCTCTCTGGTATATTCATTGGCTGAAGGTTTCAAAAAGAAGCACTTTAAAGCAGGGGGTAATGTGCAAAATCATAATTCTGATTTTGTGGCTGACACTAGTGGGGAAAGTGCATTTTTACCTTCTGCAAATTTAAACATGCCTATAATAAGAAAGCCCTCTACTAGCCACATAATTGGTGATACAACTATCCCTATCAGAGGTGATATTTCTCTTCCATCATCAGTGTCAGTTAGACCACCAAAACAAATTGCAGTGGATCAACGTGTTGTTTTAAATCAGTTGACCACTGTCCACGAGCACTATCAAAGCAGCTACACTGAAGCAAATCGCCGTGTTTTGAACTTCATTACAACTACAACTTCTACTTCTCAGTACAGCAACTTGTCTCACATACAGAGCAATTATTTTGAAGTAATGGTGGAGCCTTCAAATTTTACAAATAAATATCACAACATATGTGCCCATGAAGGTCGTTTTTCTAAACTTCAACCTGGGAGCAACCCACGGTTTCCAGTGAAAGTGATAGCTGATACATCAGCTACCTCTCTTTCAAGGCCAACTCATCAGTCATCTTCAGTTTATGAACGTCATCCTAATTACAACTGATATACCAGAGGACATCCAGATTATGAAGGAAAACAAAGATTAATATTGATGTTTGCAAATGTCGACAACTGACTCCAATTTTCTTTTTTAAAAAATAAACATTGATTTGTACCTGTATATTAGTTATTTTTTTTAAAAAGAGTAAAGTGTTAAACGGGAACATAATTACCATTTAAAGAAAAAAGAGATATTTAATTGATATGATCATTTGATGGAAAAATATGGGTGAAAATTTATACAATTTCTTGGGAGGAAGGAGAGAAAATGGAAGAATTTGGAAAAATACTAAAACATGAAGTGAGGTAAAAGTACTAAATGTTTTCTGGTTCATCCTGGAAAGTAATAAAAGTGTTAAGTTAGGATAGGTTGGAACAGAAGATAAATGCAGGAACCGGCCCAGGGATCATGATCTCTATTATGTCATCCCTGGAATCATAAAGATCACATGATGTAGTCTCAGATGGCACATTAAGCATGTGGAAGAATTTAAGAATTAATTTTGTCTATGGTCTTCTTTGTGCTGTTCTCAAAGCATTCCAATTGGTGCTTTTTTCCCTGCCCTCAATATTCTATGCTATATTTTCCTGTCAATACTTAATGTTACTTTTATATTCCAGCCAAAGTCAAGCTTACATCCTCAGGGTGGCATTTAATGCCTTTCCAAATCTAAGCCCACAAACTCAACATAGTATAGTCATTTCTTTATAGATCTGGCATCTGAATACCTTGGCATATCTTTATGATTCACTGTATCTGGAGATATATCCAGGCAAATGCTTTTCATCTATGTTAGCTCCATCCTCACAACTTTTGCTCCAGCTCATCCTTGGACTTAGGATGACCTCCTTTTACTTAAATAGATTTTCCCAGTCTCAGCACAGAAACCACATCCTGCAGATATTTTCTGTCTATCCCCCTTTCCATGTTTAACTTGAATACAAACACAGCAAGCAAATCACATGCCACAGGATGCATTTTATTATTGAGTGAATGAAAAATACATGATGACTTTAAGCAAAATCTACTTTCCTGCAACGACAGAACTCTCATGGTTTTCAAACTATTTCGTTATGGTCTCTACTCTTCACCACAAACTAGCTCTTTCATAGCCCAAGGACTAGTCACTCAAGACAGTAATTGGAGGTAGGTACAGGAGACAAAGTATTATTTTCTTCTTAATTCATGCCTCCAGAGGCCTAAAGCATTCCATTCTCATTTGCTTAATTTTTTCCTGTCTCTTCATCACCCACCAACCCCAAAAGAGCTGATTCTCTTCCCCATAACAATAAATATACTGACTTCTAATTAATTTACTTCTTAGAATCAGAGCTTTATCGAGAAGAGAGAGTGTCTTTGCAAAGATTTAATGTAGGATTATACACCCCATATAAATTGTGCCCTTTCTAACCTTCACACAGGAAGCATTTTAGAGGTAATAGACCCATGGTTGGGGTGGTCATATTCAGTAACCAAACTGCAATCAAAATGTGTGGACTAAAAAGAGGTGAGGTTGGTAGAATTAAAAATTTGTCCAACTGCAAGAATACCAAATTTCTGCAGATATTAGGAAATATAAAATATTCATGGAAGACTTTGACAATTTCCCATTAATTTTAAATAAAAGGTGAAGCATTTTCAGAATGTGAAATGCCCTGAAATGCTGGAAAATTGTAGGCAAGGTCAGGGAGCCTAAGGTTTCTGCTCACAATCATGCAGCCAGTGTCAGTTGGTAAGACTGGAATGGCAACATTGGGTCCTGAAAATGTGTCACCTGTTGTGAAGAAAGCCTTTGATAATCTGGAGAATGGGTTAATGGGTCAGGGTAAGCTCTAGCAACATCCCACCAATATGACTTTTACCAAGAGAAGAAAAGAGCTCACTTGCAGCAGGAGATCTGTGTCTGTACAGCAGTTGATTTCCTAAAACAAAAACATCAAGCTTTAAAATTTGTCAGATCAACTATGATCGTGACTATTTTGTTGCTTATATTAGCAGTCTGGGGTTCAGATGGGCTGGTTCAGCGGCTAGCTTCCAGCTCTATTATCACACACTGGGTCTTACTGTGATCATCATAACAAGCTTCTATACTGATAAGTCAAAAGCTACCATTTACTTTCAAAATTAGAAATCCTAAAAAATTATATTGTTTGTTTGTCCATCTGTAGTTTTCTACCTGGCAAAATCTAGATTACCAGCAAAGTAGAAAAGTTAGCTGGTGTTTGAAAACTGTTCTCTGAGCTCTGCCCAATGAATTCTTCCCACTAAATACTACAAATCTCTCTACCACTGTGTGTGTGTGTGAAAATGGATTGTTAATCAGTAACTAAGTTTGTCTTAGATGAGTCATTAGTGAAATATTCCTCTGCATCTGGCAGAATCTCTGTGAATTAAGAGTTTCATTTAGCCACCAGATTTTCTTCCGATCAGGGAGAGGTAGAATATATTTTTCCCAGTATACTAATTGTTACCTTTTCATTGAATCCCAAGCTAATGCTAGGGCAAAGCCACTGAGCCCTTGAATTGGAGAGAGGCATATAAATTCTCCAGTCGCAAGAGCCCAGCGCAGAACTGTGTATCTTTTTTAATATAAGCTTATGTTTAATTTTTTCTTTTAATTCTCATTGTTAAAACAACTTATTTTGTATTTGAACACCCCTTGACTAATTTATAGGGAGTGAACTGCTGATTTATTCCCTTTAATTTACAAATTGCAATAACCTTTCTTTCTTTGGACTACCTGGAATAGAGTGAGCGTATCATCATTTTGAAAGCAGTCTTCAGTCCTAAAAATGCAGAATCTTTACAGTTCTTTGCCCAGCACTTGAGAGAGAATGTTTGTTCTGGATGTCAGGAATTATCCTCACATCCCATAATTCAATCATGGGAAAACACCACATTGTTACCCAAAATCAAGTCTTTGTTAGTATTGCATTCCCATTGTAAAACAGTTAAGAATTGTAGGATTTCTGAGATTTTAGCATTCTGAAATTTTTAGCAACCTGTTTCATTTTTACAAATGCTCTCGTGGAAATGAGACTTTCATTCTGAGACAGTGAACTTTGTCACTCACAGCAAAAGCAGCCAGGATTAAAATTTGTATCCATTCCCTAATCTCGGTTGAATACACAAAGTGAAATTTTGATGCCTACAGAAGCAGTGGGCTGTTAACATGAAGAAAGTTTAAGGCATGATAAAACACTAATTTTATTTGTATCTTTATGTATAATTTATTAGAATCACGTATTTATTTGTTTCTTTAACTAGGATAAGTATATCATGACTCAAGTTTACTTGCTGCAAAAACAACCATGAGAAATGTCATGGGAAATAGTGACCATTGACTTTCCATTTTTTCTTCCACTTTTATTGAGATATAATTGGCATAAAACACTGTGTAATTTTAGGTGCACAGGATAGTGATTTGATTTACAAGTATCATGAAATAAATATCATTGCAACTTAAGGGAGTATTCATTATTTCATTTAGATAAAATTGTAAACAAATGCAATTTGTCTTTTGGTTTTTTTTTGAGAAATAATTTGGTCTACTCTCTTAACAACATTGATTTAGAACATAAAACAGTATTAATTTTAATTTTCATGTTTCTATGGGGCATCCCTAGGACACGATTATTTTACGGCTGGAGATTTCTGGCTTTTGAGTGCATTAATCAAATTCTCCATTCCCGACCCCTCCCTATGTTAACTACTAATCTAATTTTTTTCTGTATGTATGTTTGCTTGTTTTTGAAGTGTACTTTTATATATAACACTGTGTTAGTTTCTCTTACACAATATACTGTTTGCTGTTTTTAATACATTTCAAACTGATCACCAGAATATATCTAGTTATGATATGTTGCTATTTAAAAATATTTAATAGTTATTGGCTATTCCCCATACAGTACATTTCCTGTCCCTGACTCATTTAAATTGCAACTGGAAAATTTTCTCTCTTAATATCCTCAACTTTTTCTTTTCCTCACCACATCTCCCTCCTTCTTGTGAACAACCTGTTTCTTTCTATATGTATAAATCCTTTTCTGTGTTGTTATGTTCATTTGTTATAAATTCTAAATATGAGTAAAATATTTCAGCATTTGTCATTCACTTTCTTAACTATTTCACTTAGCAAATTATCCGCTTGGTCAACCCATTTTTGCAAATGGCAAGAACTTATTCTTTTTAGAGCTGAGTAATAACCCATTGCTTTTTTATTTGTGTGTGTGCATATATATATATATGTATATATATATAGTGCATATATATATATTTAAAAGATATGTGTATATTTACATATACATAAGTCTGTACATAAGATGTGTAGGTATATAAACTATAAACAAACATCTTTATCCATCATCTAATGATGAGCAGTTAATTTGCTTCTATATCCTGTCTATTGTGGATAATGCTGCAGTGAATATAGGGTTGAATTTATCTTTTCTAATTAGTGTTGTTATTTTCTTGGAATAAGTATCCCGATATGTATATGTTGGGTTATATTTCATTTTTGATTTTAAGATAAAACTCCATGTTGTTTTCCACAATGGCATCACATATTTACATTCACTCCAGCAGTAGATCAGGGTTGTTTTTCTTACATCCTAACCAACAGTTATGTTTGTTATCTTTTTGATAATACTCATTCTGATAGGAGTGACATAAAATCTCATTGTTTTTTTGGACTTGCATTTTTCTGATGGTAAGTGAGGTTCATCGGTTTCATGTTCCTGGTGGTTACCTTTCCCCCAGTGTACCATCGTTTTTTGTAATGGGCTTAATGACCATATCTGTCTGATTTTATTTTCACATTCTGCTGTGTTCCATTATTATGTTTGTTCTGTGCCACTATCATATTCTTTTTAATACTGTAGCTTTGTATTCGTTTAAAACCTGGGACAGTGAAACATCTCTTTGTTCTTTATTAAAGTTGTTTGTGTTTTTAGTTTGTTTGTATTCTTTCCTTTCTTTTTTTTTTTAGTGATTTCATCTCTTTTGTGTTTACATGTAAATTTTAGAATTATTTATTGTAAGTGTCTGAAAATGCCCATGGTATTTTGATAGGCACTGAATTTAATTTGTGTATTTTGTTGGCTAATACTGTCATCTAAACAATATTTTATTCCTCATCTATGAACAAATTATACCCTTTCATCTGTTTGCATTAACTTCGATTTCTGTTATAAATATTTTATAGTTTTCTGAGTACAGGTCTTTTATCTCCTTGGTTGTATACATTTCTTGATTTTTTTTTGTATTGCAACTGTAAATGTGACAGTTCCCTCAGTTTCTTTATGTGTTAGCTTGTTGTTAGTGTGTAGAAATGCAAGATTTCTGTATGTTAATTTTACATTCTGAAATTTTATCAAATGCATTGATAAGCCCTAGTAGTTTTGTGGCACCATTTTTAGGATATCTGTTTGAATTATGTCATCTGAAAACAGATACTTTTACTCCTTTTCTTAATTAGCTATATTTTGTTTCCTTTTATTTTGGATAGCTATGGCTAGAATTTCCAGATTATTCTGAATAAAAGTGGTAAGAGTGAGCATTCTTGTCTTCTTCCTGCTCTTATTTGAGATGCTTTCAGGTTTTAATCAGTGAGTGTCATGTTAGCTGAGTTCTTGTCATATATGACCGTAACTATTTTGAGATATGTTTCATCATGCCCACTTTGAGGAGAAATATATTCATAAATAGATACTGAAATTCTCAAAATATTTTATGACTCTATTGAGGTGACCATATAATTTTTATTCTTCAGGTTGTTTGTGTGGTGTATCATACTGATTAATTTGTAGGTATTGAATCACATTTGCATCCCTGGAATAAAATGGACTTAACCATAATGTATAATCCTCTTAATGTATTGTTGGATTTGCTAACAATTTAGTGGTTATTTTTGCATCTATGCTTATCAGTAGTAATTTTTTGAGGTATTTCTTCCAGTTTTAGTAGTAGTGGGATACAGTAATGTGGGGTAGTAAGCCTCCATTCCTCTCGAAACTTTTGGAATATGCTGAGAAGTATAGGTGATAGCTCTTCTCTAAATGTTTGGTAGATATCACCTGTGAAGCTGTCTAGGCCTGAAATTTTGTTTCTTGGGT
This sequence comes from Vicugna pacos, assembly GCF_048564905.1. Taxonomy (NCBI): domain Eukaryota; kingdom Metazoa; phylum Chordata; class Mammalia; order Artiodactyla; family Camelidae; genus Vicugna; species Vicugna pacos. The sequence goes on from NW_027328741.1 coordinate 28,892,946, forward strand.
GACTTTTTTAAATACTTATTGAACTTCATTTGTGATAATCTATCCATATTATCTTTCACATTCGATTCTGCAGATTAAGTCTTTCTAAGAAATGGTCCATTTCTTCTAGGGTTTTCAATTTATTGACACAAAATTTGTTGTATCATTTTATGATGCATTGTATTTCTTTGATATAAGCTGCAACTTCACATTTATTTCTGAGCTTAGTAATCTGTAACTCTCTTTTTTGCTCATGTGTCTGGTTAAAGTTTATCAACTGTATTTATCTTTCAAAAGCCATTATTTAGTTTGATTAAATGTTTATATTTTTAATCCTTATTTTATTTAAATATGTTCTGTCCTTTCAGCTGTCTTTCCTTCTACTAGGAAGTTTTTTATTATTTTTTTACATTTTTGGTAGCAAGAATATGTTATGAGACAAATGTTTCTTATTTGTATAAGTGGGATTATTTTGCTATAAGCATCCCTTTCAATACTGCTTTTGTTATACCCCATGGATTTTGTTTTTATTGTCATTATTCTTTATATATTTTTTTGATTTATACAGCAGACCATTTGTTGTTAATGCTGTATGTTTTCCCATCCACAATTTAGTATTTTTTACAGGTTTTTTCTTTCAGTAAATTTCTATTTTCACAGAATCCATGTTTCTTCACAAAACAAGGAGAAAAATTATACAATTTATACATACATCTGAAAGACCCAAATTTTCTAAAATTATTATGAAAAATGTAAAAAGCTGAGGGTATTATTCTCCCTGAATTTAAAACATACTACAAAGCTGCAGTAATCAATACATCAAAATATGGCACTTAAAGAAACACATAGATCAATGGAACAAAATAAAGATTCCAAAAATAAACCTACACACATATGGTCAATTAGTCTACAAAGAAGGAGGCAATAGTATACAATGAAAAAAAGGCAGTCTCTTCAACAAGTAGTTCTGAGAAAACAGGACAGTACATGTAAAAGGAAGATGTAAAAGCACTTCCTTCCTTAGTATAAAAAATGAGACAAAAATGGATTAATTTCCTAAATGTAAAGCCTGAAACTATACAATTTCTGACCAAGAACAGGAGCAGAACTGACTTTGAGATAAATCATAGCAATCTTTATTTTTGATCTCTATTCAAATTAGAAAAAAAGGGAAAACTAACAATTACAGTTTTTACTTTACTGAAGAAAATATAGATGTTATATGTGATACAGGGATTTTAATTCTTGTATAAGTGTGAAGTGCAAAACTTTCTCAGAGCAAAGGAAACCTTCAACAAGACATATGATAAAAGACAGAATAGAAGGAAAAATTTCAGACAATGAGACCAACAAGAAGGTAATATCCATAATATTATATATATAGCATATTAGACTCAATATTTAAAAAATAAAGACACCAACTTAAAAACAGTTGAAGGATCTTCATGGAAACTTTTCAAAAACAGACATGTGGATGATTTTCATGCACATGAAAAGAACCATAACGTTGCTATATATTACGAAAACATAAATCAAAACCAGAATGAAATATAAACTTAAAGCAACCAAAATGGCTATTAAGAAAATGTCTACAAATGACAAATATTAATAAGAATGTCGATAAGAGGGAACCCAGGTACACTGTTCGTGGAAAAATTAATTGATGCATCCACTATTATAAAAGTGTGGACAGTGCTCAGAAAACTAGAAATAGAAGCATTATTTGTTGCAGCAATTCCAGTTTCCAGTATAAATCTGAAAAAAAAGAAAAGATTATCTTAAAGGACATATTACCCCCAATGTTCATAACATCATTATTTACAGTAGCCAATGTTTGAAGCACAAATCAACTGCCCATCAACAGATGATTGGCTGAAGTAGATTGAGATATAGATAACATAATAAATACTAAGTCATTGTATATTAAAAAATAAATTTCTGCCACTTGGAACAATGTGACTGGACACAGAGTGTGTTGCACATAGGAAAATAAGTCATACAGAGAAAAACCACTCTACGTTGTCACTTAAATGAGGAAAATAAAGATATAAGCAAAATAATCATAAAAAAACAGAAAAAGAATCACATATATATGTATACTGTACCAAGTAGTGGTTACCTGTGGGGAAAGGGAAAAAGGATGGAGAAGACAGAAATGTGCAAGTTACTAGTAATAAATTAGAGAACCAAGAGGGCTATATTTACAGCACAGAGAATTATTTTAATAATTTAATTGATTTTAAAGAGAGTATAGGGATATATTTTAGTAAAATGTGCATGTAGCTGGGAAAAACATTGAAGAAAAGAACCCTTGAAAATCAAAATATTTTGTAGTACTATGATAAAAAGAGAGGTGATTAGTTCACTTTCTTTAGTGTTCTTATAATGTCCTTAGTAGAATTTAAGCTTTTAATTGAAAAAGTATATACTTTTAAAAGTGACAAAAGTTTAAACTATTTTTGTCTCTCCCCTTACATCTACAGTCAGTAAAACATTCACATCTGAACAAAAATAACTACAACACAAAACAATACTCCAGAACACATGTGAACAGGTGAAGTACGGTGGAATAAAACACACAAAGGAGGCTGAACTGAGGGAAGAGCAGAGTTGGTGTCTACAACCAAGGTCCTCTGAATAGGATATCTGAGTCCACAATTTCAGAGAACCCAGAAGAAACAGGGTCTCAGTGGTTCACACAGTTTCCACCCCCAACTGCACCAGTACTCATAATCACAGGTAACTAGGAGGGAGCTACAATGGAGTCAGAAATTCCATCCTTCTGACACTCAGACATTCATGAAACTGTCCCTACTCCCCTTTCATAGTGGTGGAGACAAGCTACCTTGCAACACTGGACATGGCAAAGGCACTTGCCTGATTACAAATACCCACCTGCCTTTACACATTTCTTCAATGTGTACACTGATTCTCAAGGGATATAAGGAAAATGAAAGGGTTCGATCTCCCAGTGACAAGAGTGGCATTAAATACCAGAGAAGTCTAAGAAGTGACTATGAAAGCACATCTTTTATCCAGACATTAGCGACTGGAAAGTGCCATTTTGAAATATTATCAGAGGTATCTCAGGTAAGTAAAACCAAATATTGTGCAATAATGCAAGTTACCAGAAAACAAAAGCAAGGACTCCAACTCCCAATGTGTTATTTAGTATCATAAGAGCAATAAAATTTCAAGATCATGATCAATCACAGTAACATTATAGGGCACGCACACACACAGATAGACACACACAGACACCAACACAGACACAGACACACATGCAAACGCACCTGCAGACACACACACAATGTCAACCCTGCAGCAAACAAACTTAAAGTCATGGTATATTGCCATATAACTAATAGAGAATCCAAATAGGTTTCATACAGAAACTCAATACAAAAAACAACACTAAGAAAGCAGTTAAGTGAGCTCAGGAATAAAATAAATGATGATAATAATACATTACCAAAGAGACTAAAACTATAAAATAACCAAATATTATTGGAGGACCAGGAGAACTTAATAAATGAGATGAAGAATGCAACAGAAAGCATTGGAAATGGATCGTCTTTGTGGAAGAGAAATTAGCAAACTCACCAATACAAAACTAGATATGATATGAGAGGGCAGAGATACAAGATATTAAAAAGTGAGGAAATTCAACAGTAGCCATTGGACTTCCACAGAAACTGCACATTAGTTTGGAATCCTTGAGGGAGAAGACAGTTAGAAGGCAGCTGATGATTTATTTAAAGAAGTAATAGTCGATAAATTCACAAACCTGTGTAAGGAACTGATATACAAGTCTGTGAGCCAACAAAACACCAATAAATTTAAGACTAAGGGACCTCCTTCAAGACACGTCATATGTAAACTGGCATGTCAAAGACAGAGTAAAATTTTAAAGGCAGTCAAAAATAGTTATGATAATCTGCAAAGGAACCCCCAGTAGGCTCTCAGCAGATTTCTGAGCCAAAAACATACGCCAAGGGTAAATAAAATTATATTTTCAAACTTCTGAAATAAGAAATCACCCACTCAATAATACTTAAAATGTTATCAATTAGATATAAAGTGAAAGTAAGGACATTAACAGAAAAATGAAACCTATATGGCATGAAAAAACAAAACTGAGACACCTTGTAAGAGGTGTAGAAAAGAAGTCTTCTAAGAAATATAAAATTGCAAACATAAGCAAAACATTGAACAAAATGCTAAGGAGAGACCACGAGAAAGATGCAACAGTTTTTTTGTGTATGTTCTTATATGGTACTATACTTTATGGATTAAAGAGAGAAAAATAGGAAATCAGGGGCAATAAATATAGATACTTCAAACTGGTATAATGTTCACAAGAGTAATAGAAATAATTTGAAACAGTAATCATAAAAAGTAAAGAGTAAAATTAAACAATATTTAAGAAAGATGCTATCAGCAGAAAAAGGACTAAATTATACATATGTTTTATTTTTAATTGAACTAGAGTAGATGTACAATATTGTGCAGTTTCAGATGTACAGCATAGTGATTCCAACCACTTTGTAGATTATATTGAATTATGAATTATTACAATAATTGTAACATACAATTATTTTAAGATATTGTGTATAATTCCCTAATCTATACAGATAATCCTTGTTGCTTCTTTACTTAATGTATACTAGTTTGTATCTGTCAATGTCCTACCATTAAATTCTCTTTCCCTTCCACTTTGGTAAACATAAATTTTTTCCCAAATCTTTGAGTCTGCTTAAGTCTTGTCTATCTAATCTCTTTACTTCTCCATCATTTCTCTATCTATCTATCTATCTATCTATCTATCTATCTATCTATCTATCTATCTATCTAACTATCTATTGATATATCATGTATGTATATATCTATCCTTCTATTTATTTATCTGTCATCTATCAAAAGTTAGCTATACATAGATGTACACAGATATTTGTTATTCTTTATATTCCACATATAAATTATACTATATACTTTGTCTTTGTCTAAGTTCCTTCACTAAGCAGAATATTTACTTAGTCTTTCATGATGCTGAAATAGCAATGTGTTATACTTTTTCATGGCTGAGTAATATTCCATTTCTTATTTATAGAAACATCATATCTTCTTAAGTCCATAGTCTACTGTGGACTCTTGGATTGCTCCCATGTCTTGCATATTATAAACAGTGATTTTGTGATTATATGCTCTTCTCAATTTAGGGTGTTTTCCCCAGATTTTTCCTAGGAGAGGTATTACTGGGTTATAAGGTAGTTAGCTTTTTAGTTTTTAAACAAATCTGAATACTCTTTTCCTTAGAAGTTGTACCAATTTACATCCCTACCAAGAGTATACAAGAGAATTCTTACCTCCACATCATCTCCAACTCTTACTATTTGTAGACTAATTGATAATAGCCATTTGACCATTGTGAAGTGATACATCATTGTGGTTTTGATTTGCAATTACCTAATAATTAGTAATGTTGAGAAATTTTATCACTTTCCTGTTACTCATCTGAATATTTACTTTGGAAAAATATTAACTCAGGTACTCTGCTGTTGTTTTTGATTGGGTTTTTGTTTTTCACATTGAGTTGTGTAATCTATATCCATGTTACATCTATTAACCTACATCTATTAACCCCTGGTCACTTGCATTGTTTGCAAATATGTCCTCCAATTACACAGGCAGTGTTTTCATTTCTTTGGAAGTGTCCTTAGCTGTGCAGAAATTTTCAAGTTTGTTTAGGTCCCACTTGCTTATTTTTGCTTTTATTTCTTTTGCTTTAGGAGACTGATATAAGAAAATATTCCTATGATGTATATCCAATAGTGTATCACCTATATTCCCTTCTAGCAGTTTTATAGTATCAGGTCTTACATTTATGTCCTTAATACACCTGGAGTTTATTTTTGTATATGATGTCAGGGAATGCTCTCATTTCACTGTTTTACATGTAGATGTTCAGCTTTCCCAACACCATCCATTGACGAGACTGTCTTTTCTCTAATGTGAACTCTTGCCTCTTTTATTATAGATTCATTGCTCATAGGGGTGTGGAAGTATTTCTAGGCTCTCTATCTGTTTTTTTGATTATATCTCTGTGACAATGCCATACTCTTTTTATTATTGTAGGTTTGTAGTATAGTAAGTTATCCAGGACGGTTATACCTTCAGATTTGTTGTTTTTCCTCAAGGCTAACTTGGAAATTTTATTGGTTTCATATAAAACTTAGAGTTCTTTATTTTCTGGTTCTGTGGAAAATACTTCAGCTTCATAAAAGGAATTTCACTAAATCCTTAGGTTTCTTTGTGCAGTGTGGCCATGTTAACAATATGAAATCTTTCAATCCAAGACCACAAGACATCTTTCCATTTCTTTGAATCATTTTAATTTCTTTGTCAATTTTTTTTTATTTTCAGTGTGTAGATCTTTCACATATGTGGTTACATTTATTCCTAGATATATGGGGGAATGGGGTTTTAAATATTATTGCTTTCAATGTCCATTATATGGTATCTCATGATTAATGTGTTCAAATGCAAGAGACATCTTTACATTGATCTTGTACCCTGCTCCCTTGATGAAATTATTTATTGTTCATAATAGTCAGTTTGGAGCCCTTTGGACTCTCTGTGTAGATTTGTATTCCTTCATTACTGGTGACAATTTTGCCTCTTTCTTTCCATTTGTGTTTCTTTTACATCATTTTCTTTTCCTTTTCCTTTCTTCTAATATTATTGAACAGAAGTGTTGTGATTAGGAATCCTTGACTTGTTCCTGAATTTACCCAAAAGACTTTCAGTCTTTCCCTTGAGTATTATAAATTGTTATAAATGGCCTTTTGTATGTTGAGAAATGTCACATTGTACTCACTTTCATGAGAGTTCTGATGATGAAAGTATATTGAATTTTGTCAAATGTTTTTTCTTTGTGTATAGACATGGTCTTGTGAATTTTGTCCTTCCTTTATTAGATATGTATCAAGCTGCTTGACTTCTGTATTTTGAACCATCCTTGTAACTCTGGAAGAAATCCAACTGATCATCGTTTATAATCCTTTCTATGTATTGCTGGATTAATTTGTTGAAGTTCTTCGAGGATTTTTGAATCTATATTCATCAAGGATATTGGATTTTCATTTTCATTTCTTTTTTTTTTTTGGTAGTGTCTTTGACTGGTTTTGTTACAATGGTAATGGTGGCCTCATGGAATAATTTTCCTTCCTCCTTCATTTTTTAAAATAGTTGGGGGTAAAGAGGTTTCAATATAGGAATCTAGTCATTTTGTTCAAGGGGTGTTTTTAAAATTGTACATTTTATTTAACTTATACTGATTGTTCTATTCAAGTTCTCAGTTTTCTCTTTATTCAGTCTTGACAGGATGTACGTTTTTAGAAATTTGTCCATTTCTTTCTGGTCGTCCAGTTGGTTGTCATGTAAAAGCTCAAAGTGCTTTCATAATCTTTTATTTCATTTCTGTAATATCAGATATTATTTCTACTGTTTCATTTCATATTTCGTTTGGGTCCAGTCTCTGTATTTCTTAATAAGCCTGGCTAAATGCTTTCCTGTTTGTTACTATTTTAAGAAAAATTAAAGCTGTTGATTTTATGATTTGCAATTTATTTTTCAAATTTTATTTTATTTATTTTCAACCTAATCATTAAAGATTTCTCATTCTACTGCCATGGGTTTTGTTTGTTCTTATTTCTTGTTATTTTGGGTGGTATGCTTGGTCCTTTATGTTAGATTTTTCTTGTTCATTGTAGAAGACCTTAATTGTTCTAAACTTACCTTGTAGATTTGTCTTTCATGCATCCCATACATTTTATGAAGCTATGTTTTTATTGTAATTTGTCTCCAGGTGTGATTTTATTACTTCTTTGATTTCATCATTGACCTTGTTTTATTGTATTTTTTTAAAAGATGTGGTTTGACTTCATGTTTGTGCTTTTCCTATTCTTCTTTCAGGAGTTGATGCATAGTTTCATACTTTTGTGTATGGAAAATACTTGCTGAAATCTATATTTGCTTAAAGTTCCTGAGGCTTATTTCATGACATAATATGTGGTTAATTCCTTAGTTAACATCCTGTACACACTTGAATAGTTTATATGTTCTGCTTTTCTAATGCAGTGTCCAATATTTCACTTAGGATCAATTGATCTAACATGCTATTAAGACCTCTGTTTCCTTACAGATATTCTTTCTGGATGATCTGATCATCACAATAGTGTGGTGTTATACTCGTCTACTATTATTTTTTCATAATGAATTAATTCTTTCATGTCTACTAAAATTTCTTTTTATATTTAGGCTCTATAGTGTTGCACCACATATAATTTAATGAGTGTAATTCCCACTTTTATTTTATCAATCTCTTTTTCTTAATATAATCTCATATTTCTTTCATTTTGGCCCTTATTTTCAAACGTATTTTGTATGAGTTGACCTTTGCAATCTGCACTTTCTTGTCATTTCTATGGAATACCTTTTCCATTTATTTCCAGACTATGTTTTCTTTCACCATAAACTGAGCCTTTTTGGGGGGGAGGCAAAGAGAGTGGAGAATAATGATACTCATAGCTCAACATTTCCCATGAATGCATAAAGTCTCACATCCACAGAGACACTCAGCTAACCAGAGAACCTGCAGAACTGTGACAGAGCCTTGTCCTCTTCAATAGATAAAGATACGAGAAATCTGGTAGTAGAAAGGGAAGAAGAAGAAGAAAAGGCAAAACAGAGTGGGACAGATACCAAGGGGAAGGAGCAGCAAAGAAGGACTGGTGCTCATTCACTGTGTCTCCCCTCTCCAACTGAGAGTTTGGCAGGAGGGAGGGGGAGCCTCCAAGGCTTGGACCTGTACAAAGTATAAGTTGACTGACAGAACTAAGTTAAACAGGTACAGAGGATCCCTGTGAGACACAGCAAATGATGCAGCCTGGAAGCTGGGGGAGGGCCATGCTGCCCGAGCTGGGTGGTAGATGGGGATGGCTGCACAGTGGCAGCCCGGTGGAATTGATTGGTCTTTGTACCATGGCTGTTGGTGCACAGGGCAGAACAACCTGTGCCCTACATAAAACAACAGGGCAGATGTGCCCTGTGGGGGGAAGTGTGCATTCCCCATCTCTGAAAATCCACAAAAGTTTCTAGGTGAAGAGAGCTTTGGCTCAGACACAGCCACCATACCCTCTGGTGCTTTGCATCCAGGTGGCAGTGCGGGCAAAAACTGCATCTACACCTATGGACTTAGCAGCCTCAAGGGCCAGAGGGAGACTTGTCTATAGCCTGAGGCAGATAGGATCCTACTGTAATGGTTCCTCAGGGAACTTGTCCACGAAGACAAACAAGGAGCTGGATTTTGGCCCAGAACAGGGACAGGGCTGTTCCTCAGTATTCCCTGAGACCACTGCCGGTGTGCAAACCCAAGGCAGAGCGTACAGTGGCACAGAGCAGCAGAGTGATAGGCACACTGAGGGGGCATGTGGCCCCCCACCTTTTGGGCTGGAATTCAGCCACTGACCATGGTGCTGGGAAAAGGCATGATGCCCAATCCTGCCTGGTCAGTCTGCAACATCAGACTGCAGCATCAGGCAGGGCAGTGACAAGCCAGCCCAGAGTAAAGAGAGCTGCACCTGACCCAGTGTTGGATGTAGAAACGATCTGCTTGCTGACATGCCCTGGGAGTAGCACAGATGATGGCTCCAATGGAGGGCTTCTGGAAACAGTAAGCTGAGCTTCCAAAACAGGAAGAATACAGAAAGAGTTCACATTAAAATACAAAGTTTCCAGGAGGACACTGACCACCCCCATGTTTTAATTTGTTTTTACCAGTTCCATTTTCTATTATCCCCCTAATTTCTACTTCTTATGCAATTATATATACCCTAATATTAATCCCTTTGAAAATTTTAAAAATATTTTTATTATTATTATTTTTCAAAACTCTGCTTCAATTTGCTTTTCTATTATTCATTATACAATGTCTTCAAACATTTTTTATCCCTTCTTTAAAATTCTTCACCCCTCACTCCCTTTTCTCTTTTCTATGTTGTATTACTACATAAGAATTAGGTAGATAAACTCCTTTAGGACCACAGTAGATAACTGATACTCCAAAAACCACAGTGCCTGAGAGGTAGGATCAAGACGAAGGAACAGAGAAACCATTCCCAATTAAATGCACAGGAGAAATCCCCTGAAAGAATGATCAGTGAAATAGACAGTGATATCCAACTAGATCAAGATTTCAAAAAAGGAGTGATCAAAGTAGTGATGGAAATAAAAGAGATAGTGTTTAGAGATATAAAATATGTCAAAAATGAAATGGAAGCTTTAAAGAAGAGCCGAATAGTATAGGTAAACAAGTGCACTGAGAAGAATAATGATGTAAAGGTGTCACAAAGCTGACTAGATAACAAATATGAATGAATTACTAACTTAGAAGACAGGACAATGGAAAGCACCCAATCAGAAGAGCTACAAGAGAAACAATGAGAAACAAATGAAAAAAGCATAAGGGACCTATGGGATAATAGAAAGCATTCCAATCTTGGCGTGATAGAAGTCCCAGAAGGGGAGGCAAGATCAAAGGGGATTGCAAAGTTGTTTGAAGATATCATGACTGACAACTTCCCAAACTTAAAGAAGGAATCAGATATCCAAGTACAGTAAGCTCAGAGTGTCCCAAACAAGAAGAATACAAATATAACTACCAAAATTATATAATTAAGATGGCCAGAGTCAAGGATAAAAAAATCATCCTAAAGGCAACAAGAGCATAGCAAAGAGTGAGTTACAAGGTAATCCCCATAAGGCTCACAGCTGATTTCACTACACAAATACTACAGGTCAGAAGGGAGTGGCAAGATATATTCAATGTCCTGAATGAAACAAATGATATACCGAAGGATATTATGACCAGCAAGGCTATCCTTTATGTTAGAAGGAGACATAAGAATTTCACAGACTAGAAAAACCTTCAAGAGTTTAGCAACACTAGACCCATGCTTAAAGAAATATTGAAAGGTCTTCTCTAAAAAGAATAGAAGCAGGATGCTACAGAAATATGAAACTCACAGCTGGAAAGGTGATAACTCATGAACTACAAATAAAATAATCACTTAATTTTAAAACAAGACATACAAATCTTTGAGAGTGGGAGAGGGAGGCAGGAAAATAGAGATTTTTTTTGATCTTTCATTTTAAAATTTTTTGTTCTCAGTAGGATGGGTTTGAGATCATGTTACTATGGTTTTAATAAAAGCAGTTATAATAATGGTCTAAAAGACATAAAAAGGGTAACAAGAAGACAAAAAGTTATCAGAGAGTCACTAAAACTAAATAAAATTCATGATAATACAAAGGAAAAATTACCAAACTATAAAACGAAAATGAAAGGAACAAAGAGGAAATACTAAAGCAACTGGAAAATAAGGTGAAAATGGCAATAAACTCACATCTATCATCGATTAATGTAAATGTTAATTGACTAAATGCTCCAGTCCAAAGTCATAGGGTGGCATGCTGGATAAGAAAGCAAGAACCTTCAATATGCTGTATAAAAGGACCCACTTCAGAGAAAAGGACACATGTAAATTGAGAGTGAAAGGATAGAAAAAGGTTTTCCATACAATTGGAAAAGCCAAAAAAGCAGGTGTTGCAGTACTGATTGCAGACAAAATAGTTTTTTAAACAAAGGCCATAAAGTAAGATAAAGAAGGACATTTTATAATGATTGAAGCAGTGATACAATATGAGGATAGCACACACGTTACTACATACACACCAAATACAGGAGCACTTAAGTACATAAAATAATTACTAACAGATTTAAAGGGGGATTTATATTTGGAGACTTCAACACTGCATTAACATCACTGGACAGATCATCGATACAGAAAATAAATTTGGCAAAAGAGAAGTTAAATAACACAACACAAATATTACACTTTGTGGATATTTTCAGAGCATTGCAATACCCAAAATAGGATATACATTCTTTTGAAGTGCACGTGGAATATTTTCCAGGATTCATAATGTACTTGGGCACAAAAGAAACCTCAGCAATTTTAAGAATTTTTAAATTACCTTAAGCAACTTTACTGAACACAATGCCATTAAGCTAGAAATGAACAACAGAGAAACAAAGGAGAACAAAAGGAAAACATGGAGATTAAACAATATGTTATTAAAAAACCAATGGCTCAATGAAGAAATCAAAGCTGAAATGAAAAAATACCTTGAGACAAAATAAAATGAAAGCAAAACCACACAAAATTTATGGGACACAGCAGAAGCAGTGCTGAGAGGGTAGTTTATAGTGATACAGGCCTTCCTCAAAAAAGAAGAACAATCACAAATAAACAATTTAACCCACCAGCAGAATGCACTAGAAAAAGAAGAACAAAAAACCACAAAAGGCAGCAAAAGAAAGGAAATCATAAATATTGGGGAGGAAACAAATAAAACAGATATTAAAAACACCATAGGGAATAATTCAACGAAACCAAATGCTGGTTTCTCTATAAAGTATGTAAAATCAACAAACCTCTGTCCAAACTCAATTAAAAGAAAAGACAGAGAGCACTAAGAGCAAAATAAGGAAGGAGAATGGAGAAATTACAACAAATTAAAAAGAAATACAGAATATCATTCAAAAATATTATTAAAAGTATATGGAAATAAACTGGAAAACCTAGAGGAGATGGACAAGTTTCTGGAAACATACTGTCCACCAGAATCAAGAAGAAACTGACCCCTTAAACAAGCAGAGCACTAGAAATGAAATCAAAATAGCAATATAAAACTTCCTTACAAAAAGCAGTCTAGGACCGGACGGATTCACGGAGGAATTCTACAAAAGATACAAAGAAGAACTCATACCAGTCTTTCTCAAACTCTTCCAGAAGATTGCAAAGGAAGGAATACTCCCAAAGTCATTCTATGAAGTCACAATCACCCTGATACCACAACCAGGCAAAGACACTACCAAAAATAGAATTATAGACCAATATCACTTATGAACACAGACGCCAAAATCCTCACCAAAACAGTAGCAAATAGAATCCAACAACACAGATAAAAGATTATACATCATGACCAATTGGTGATTATGCCAGGAACACAGGGATGGTTCAACATAAGCAAATCAATCAGTGTAATACAGCACATCAACAAGAGAAAGGACCAAAACCACATGATCATCTCAATAGATGCAGGAAAAGCATTTGTTAAAATTCAAACTCCACGTATGATAAAAATTCTCACCAAAGTGGACATAGACAGAACATATATCAGCATCATGAAAAGTATAGAAAACAAACCTACAGCCAACATAGTACTCAATGGTAAGAAAGTCAAAATTTTCCAACTAAAATCTGGGACAAGACAAGGATTCACAAAATCACCACTCCAACTCAATATAATCTTGGAAGTCCTAGCCACGGCAATCAAACAAGAGAGAGAATTAAAACGGATGCAAACTGGAAAGGAAGAGGTAAAAGTCTCATTATATACAGATAATATGTTATTATATATAGAAAACCCTGCAAAATCCAGACAAAAACATCTAGAGCTGACCGAAAAATTCAGCAAAGTAGCAGGTTACAAGATTAAGGTTGAAAAATCAGTGGCATATATTTATGCTAACAATTCAGATAATAGTATAGAGCTACAGTCAACATGACAGCACTGTATTGGTAGGAAAACAGACATGTAAGCCAAAGGAACAGAATAGAGAGTGCAGAAATGAACCCAGAAACTTTTGGTCAATTAATCTTTGACAAAGTAGACAAGAAAATACAATGGAATTGGGACAGTCTCTTCAGCAATTGGTGTTGGGAAAACTAGACAACAGCATGGAAATTAATGAAGCAAGAACACTCCCAATGAAGCTAGAACACCATAGACAAAAATACTCAGAATGGATCAAAGATTTAAACATAAGCCAAGATAAAACCAACCTCCTTGTGGAAAATAAAGACAAAACGTTATCTGACATACGTATCGAAAATCATCTTGTAGAAGAAATGCAAACAATTATAAACAAATGAGACATAATGAAACTTACAAGCTTCTGCACAGTACAGAAACCAGAAGTGAAACAGAAAGACAACCTACAGGATGGGAAAAAAATTTGCATATGAAACCGACAAAGGCTTGATCTTCAGAGTATATAAGCAGCTCATCCTACTGAGTAAGAAAAAATAAACAACACAATCCAAAATTGGGCAGAAAATCTAAACAAGCCTTTCTCCAAGTAAGAGATACAAATGATCAAAAGACACATCAGAAAATGTTTAATATCACTGATTATCAGAGAAATGCAAATCAAAACTACAGTGAGGTATCACCTCACACTAGTCAGAATGGCCATCATTCAAAAATCCACAAATGACAAATGCTGAAGAGGTTGTGGAGGAAAGGGAACTGTCCTTCACTGCTGGTGGCAATAAAGTTCGGTGCAGCCACTGTGGAAAACAGGATGGAGATCCTTCAAAAGCCTAGGAATAGACTTAACATTTGACTCAGGTGTCCCGCTTCTGGGCATAAATCCAGAAGAAACCCTATTTCAGGATGACACTTGAAACCCAGTATTCATAGCCAGCAATATTTACATTAGCCAAGACATGGAAACAGCCTAAATGTCCATCAACAGTTGACTAGATAAAGAAGAGGTGGTATATTTATACAATGGAATACTATTCAGCGATATAAAATGTCAACATAATGCCAATTTCAGGAACATGGTTGCTCCTGGAGAAAATCAGTCTAAGTGAAGTAAGCCAGAAAGAGAAAGAAAAATACCATATGAGATGGCTCATCAGTGAAATCTAAAAATAAAATAAAACAAAACAAAAAAAGCCCAAATTCAAAACAGAAATAGACTCGCAGATATAGAATACAATGTTTTGGTTGCCAAGGGGCGGAGGGCAGGGAGAGATACACTGGGAGGCCAAAATTGTAGAATAGATAAACAGGATTGTACTGTATAGCACAGGGAAATATTCAAAAGATCTTACAGCAGCTCAAAGAAGGAAAAATGGGACAACAAATGTATATATATTCATTGTAACTGAAAAATTGTGCTCTGCGTTGGAATTGGAGACAACTTTCTAAAATGACTCTAAACCAATAAAAAAAAGTACAAAAAAGAAAAAAATATGATTCTAAATATTACAGGTGCAAATATAAATTACAGAGGAAAAAATATGCAAAAGTGTATTAAAACCAAAGATTTTGTTTTATATTTTCTTTTTAAGATAAGCAAAATCAAAAAACTTCTAGCCAGGTGCATTATAAATAAAAGAGAGATGCACAAAAGAAATAAAGTCACAAATAAAAGTGGAGAAATAACAATTGTTGCCTCAGTTATAGAAAAAGGTGTTCATTTTGTCAACACTTATATGCCAATAAACTGGACAAATTAGAAGAAATAAACAAATGTCTAGAAGGAGACAGGGATAAGGAGAAACAAATAATTTTAACAAACTGATTACTAGAAGAAAGATAGAATCTGCATTTAAAATAATCTTTAAAAAATAGGGCAGATTTAAACAGCTCCCGTGGAGAACTGTGCAAAAATACAAAGCAGGACTTATACTCTTCAAACTATTCAAAAATATTGAAGATGAGGGAAACTCCCAAATTAATTCTATGAAGATTTCATTACCCTGACAGCAAAGCCAACAAACAAAGTACGGTCAAAGGGATATTCAAGCCAATATACTTGATTGATTTTAATGCAAATATTCAACAAAATATTATTAGCAAACTAAATCCAGCAATAACAAAAATGAATCATACAGCATAATCAACTTGGTTTCATTGTAGGGCCACAACAGAGGTTCAACATACACAAATCAATAAGTTTGATACACCACATAAACAAAAGAAAAAGAGAAAATGACGTGGCTATCCCAATAAATCAATCAAAAGCATTTCACAAAATTCAAAATTTATTCATTAGAACAGCAACAATGGCAACAACAGCAACAAAAACAACAAAACCAACAACAAAAATAGAAACCTCTTACCAAAGTAAGATTCAGGAAATATATCTCAACAAAACTAAAGTCATTTATTACATTACCACAGACAAAATAATATGCAATAGTGAAAAACTAAAAGCCAAATTAAGGAATATGACAAGAATGCTCACTCCCACCATTTCCATTAAATACATTATGGGAAATACTAACAACAGCAATCGGAATAGAAAAAAATTTATTCAAGTTGGATTGAATGAAGTAAAACTGTTATTATTTTAATGACCTAATAATCTATATAGAGAAACCTAAAGATTCTCCACACAAGACCAACTAAATGTAATGAAGACATATAACAAAGTTGCATGATTCATGATTAATATACAAAAACTGTCACATTTCTTTACACTAACAATTAAATATTCCATTATTTTAAAAAATCCATATGAAATCAGATCAAAAAATGAAAAACCTATGAAAAAAACAAGATAATAATATCGAAAGGACACTGATAAAGAAATTTGAAGATGATGCAAAGAAATGGAAAGAAATCTCAAGGTCTTAGTTTAGAGGAATTAATATTGTTAAAATATACATACTACCAATATGTCTACAGATATAAAGTGATTCAGATCAAACTACATGATATTTTCCACAGAAATTTAAACAATCCTCAGATTTGTATGGAACTGCAAAAGTACCAGAACTGCAAAAGGAACAATGAGGAAAAAGGACAAAGCTGGAGACATAAAGCATAACCATCCCAGATCTCAGAATATATTACAAAAATACAGTTATCAAAACAGCATAATACTGGAAAACAAACAAACATCTATATCACCTGAACAGAACACAGAGGCAGAAATAAAACACCACACATATGGTCAACTAAACTATGACAAAAGAAACAAAAATATACAATGCCAAAATTACAGACATCAGCAAGTGATGTTGAGAAAGTTAGACATCTACATATAAATCAATGAAATAAGAACACTCATCACACTGTGCAAAAATAAACTCAAAATGTTTTAAGTATCTGAATCTAATACATGACAAAATAAAACACATGGAAACTAACATAGGCAAAACAATAGATAAATTGTAGTAAAATTTTCCTATATAATTTTCCCAAGCTGAAAACAATTAAAGCAAAATAATCATATATGTCCTAATTAAACTTAAAACTTCTACACAGCAAAATAAACAGAATCAATAGATGAGCTTCCAAATGGGAGAAAACATTAGGAAACAATGCAATCAACAAGAGGCTAATTTCTAAAATACACACATCATTCATACAACTCCATTACAAAAATCTACAAACAACTCAGCCAGAAAATGAGCAGAAGACTACTCTCTAAAAAAGGCACACAGATTCCAGACAGGAACATAAAAACTTGCTCACATTGCTAATCATTATACAAAGGCAAGACAAAAATAAAATAATGTTTTATCTCACACTACTGAGAAGGGTTGTCATCAAAATGTCTACAAATAATAAAGACTGTGGAGGCTGTAGAGAGAAAGGGACACTCCAACACTCTTGGTGGTAATGAAAATCGGTGCAACCACTTTGGAAACAGTATGGATTTTCCTTCAAATAATAAAAATAGACCTATCATATGACACAGCAATCCCACTCCTGGGCATATAAATCATAAACCCTGAAGACAAAGAATCCTAGGGTAAATCATAAGAAGTACACTTGACTTAATATGATTCTTCATATGTCTCCTCTGGCAAGGGAAGCAGAAGCAAAACTAACAAAATATGATTGTATCAGTCTACACAGATTTACACTGCAGAAGAAATGACCAGTAAAAGGAAAACTCAACCAACAAAATGGGAGAATATATTTGCAAGTGATATTTTCCTATCAAGTATTAATATCCAAAATACAGGGCAAACTCACACAACAAAAACAAAAAAGACTAAACAATCCATTAAAAAAAAATGTCCATTGGAACTGAATAGATAGATCTGAATCAATTATCTGTAGAAAACTTAGAGTTGGCTAAATGACACATGAATATATGTTCAGAGTTATAAATTTTTAAGAAAGTTATAAACCAAAAATGAGACAAGACCTCACACTTGTCAGAAGGCTCTCATCCAAAAGAAAAGAAATATATGTTGGTGAGATTGTGGAGAAAAGATTACACCGTGGACACTGTTGATAGAAATGCAAAGTATTGATTCCATTGCATATATACATCAAATTTTCTTCATCCATTTTTCTGTCAAGGGATGTTGGGTTTGTAGGCCCCTGTCTGAAGGCACTAGAGAATAAGCCCATGGGCTGAACTGATAAACAAACTGTGAGGAATGTCACATATCCAGGCTGGATAAGAAATGGCCTACTCAATGTATCCAGTATGGATGGCTGGATAGTCTATGCTGGATAAGATCCTCAGAAGAGGACAACGTAAGACAGGCACAGCCAGCTGGATAAGAGATGGCCTACTTAATGAAGTTCCGTGATGAACTTTAAAACAATCCTTTATCATTTAACTTTCTGTGCTTATGCGGGAGCATGGGGACAAAAACAGCTTAAGATTATTAACATTGTTATAACTTAGATGATATGTGAGGCATTGTGCAAGTCCTATATAAATCCTTTTTCTAAGAATCAATAAAGAGAGAACTGCTTCGCTTCTCTTCACACAGTGCTTGTGTGTATATGATATCGTGCCACTGACAGGGTTAATTAATTAATTTTGAGTACCTTAAAAGGATGTTGCATTATGTATAATACTATTTCTGCACCTATTGAGATGATTATGTGAGTTTTATTTCTCATTCTACTAGTGTGACGTGTCACCTTTATTGAGTTGAATATTTAGAAGTATCCTTAAACCCAGGGATAAATCCCTTTACTCATGTATGTGTATGATACTTTAAATGTGTTGTTGAATTCATTTTGCTTGTATTTTGTTGAGAATTTTGGTACATATGTACATCAGGGAAAATATTCTATATTTTGCTTATAATGTCCTTTCTAGCATTTTCATGCAAATAAAGCTGGCACCATTAAACAAATTTGGATACTTTCATCCCCTTCAAATTCTTGGAAGATTTGGGGAAGAATTGGTGAGAAATTTTCTTCAAATGTATGACAGAATTTACCAGTAAAGTCATCTTGTAAATATTTTCTGGTTTGAGAGGTTTGGATAACTGATTTACTCATACACACTTTTGCTATATTTAACTTTCTAATTTCTTCTTGATTCAGTATTGGAAGAGATATGTTTCTGGGAATTTGTCTTTTGTTCTAGGTCTTTCAAATTGTTGGCTAGTGGTAATTTCTTATGATGCTGTGCATCACTACATCAGTTGTAATATCTTCTCTTTTATTTCTAATTTTATTTGAGTCTTTATTTTCTTAGCCAAACTAAACGTTTGTCCAATTTATGTTTAAAACAAACAGACTTAGGTATTTATTTCTTATCTTTTCAATTGTTTTTCTTGTTATTTGCCTTAATCTCATTCATTCAGTTTTCTTTTTTATTCTTTCTGTTTTCTCCTAGATTCTTGATATGTAAAGATAAGTAGTGTGAATCTTTGTATTTCTTTTATTATTAAATACTATTTATTTATTTATTTATTTAATTTAAATTACTTATTTACTTATTTATTCATTTGTTTATCATTGAAGTACTGCCAATTACAATGTGTCAATCTTTGGTGTATAGCATAGTGTCCAACTTCATGCATATGTTTATGTGCCCATTAAATTTAACTTCACAATATTTAACATACTGCCCTGTGTCATACAAAAGACATTTTGATTAAATCTATTTTTATACATAAAGGATAACATTTATAATTCTACAGCTCTAAATTATATCCTCTCCTTGCCCCTTTCAGCAGTAACCATAGGATGATTAAGTAGATCTGCAAATGTGTTTCAGTTTTGTAGATGAAATCATAGTGTTCTCATCCAAAATTTTTTTTAAGGTTCTACATACTTCATGTCATGTATTATTTTTCTTTCTCTTTCTGGCTTACTTCAATTTGATAAACACATTATGGGGACATCCATTTTGCTGCAAACATAATTGTTTTATCATTTTTTCTGGCAGAATATTATTCCATTGTGTAAATATGGCATAAATTCTGTATACTGTTATCTGTTGATGGACAATTAGGGTGCTTCCATTTCGTGGCTGTTGTATATAGCACTACTTAAAACATTGGGGTGCAGGGGACATTTTGAATCAGGGTTCTCTTTCATATATACCCAGAAGTGGGATTGCTGGATCTTATCTTAAGTCTATTTTTATTCTTTTGAGGAATCCCCATATTGTTTTCCACAGTGACTGCACCAAACTACATTCCTACCAACAGTCTAGGAGGGTTCACTTTCTCCGCAGCTTCCTCAGCATTTATTGTCAGTGGACTTTTGAATGATGGCCATTTTGACTATTGTGAGGTGATACTTCATTAGAGTTTTGAATTGCCCTTCTCTGATAATGATAGTGAGCAATTTTTTTTCATATATCTGTGTGCCATTTGTATGTCTCTACTGGAGAATTTCTTGTTTAGGGCTTCTGCCCATTTTCAGATTGGGTTTCTTCTTTTTTAAGTATTTTTATTAGGTTGTTTGAAGTCTTTATATTTTGGAAATTTAGCCTTTGTCAGTTGCATCACTTCTAAATATTTTCTTTAATCCTGTAGGTCGTCATTTTACTTTGTTTATGTTTCCATTTGCTGTGCAAAAGCTTATAAGTTTAATTAGGTCCTATTTATTAATTTTGCTCTTACATCCATTACCTGGGTAGGCTGTTCTAGGAGATCATTGCTGAGATTTATCTCAGAGTGTTTTGCATATGTTTTCTCCTAGGATATTTACTGTGTCTTGCCTTACATTTAAGTCTTCAAGTCATTTTGAGATTATTCTTGTGTATGGAGTGAAGGAGTGTTATAACTCCATTACTCTGCATGCTGGTATCCACTTTTCCCAACACCAGTTGGTGAAGAGATGGCCTTTTCTGTGTCATATTCTTGGCTACTCGGTCAAAGATTAATTCAACATAGGCCTGCACATTTATTCGTAGGCTCTCTATTCTGTTCCATTGATCTATAAGCCTGTTTTGGTACCAATATCATGTCATTTTGATTATTGTAGCTCTGCAAAAGTGTATGGAGACCAGGCAGGTTATTGCTCCAGCCTCTTACTTTGTCTTCAATATTGATTTGGAAATTATGGATCTTTATTTTATGTATATAATTCTTATGATCATTTGTTTCAGTCCTAAAAAGAAATGTTTTTATTAATTTGATAGGAACTCAGATTAAGTCTGTGGATTGCCTAGGGTAGTATGGCCATTTTAGCAATATTATTTCTTCCATTATGAGACCTTTGGGTATCTTTTCAATTCTTCAAATCTTTCTTGATTTCCTCAATCAATATTTTCTTGTTCTCCAAGTACAAGTCATTCACCTCCTTGGTCAGAGTTATTCTTAAGCATTTTAAAATTTTGGGTGCAGTAATAAAATGGGTTGTTTCTATACTTTGTTTTCCTGTTGATTCAATGGTAGTGTAAAGAAATGTATTTGGTTTTTGTACATTAATCTGGCTACCTTGCCCAGTTCCTTTTTTAGTCTAAGTATTTATTGTGAAGCTTTTACAGTTTTCTATATATAGTGTCATGTCTGCATATCGTGACAATTTTACCTCTTCTTTTCCAGTCTGAATCCTTTTATTTGCTTTTCTTGCCTGATCGTTGTGGCTAGGAATTCCAAGACTATATTGAATTGAAATTGTGAGAATGGGCATCCTTGTCTTGTCTCAGGTTTTTGTGGGAAGGGTTCCAGTTTTTCAACACTGAGTATTTTGCTGGGTATATGTTTGTCATAAATAGCTTTCTTTATGTTGAGATATGGTCCCTCTGTACCCACTGTGATAAGAACTTTTATTGCAAATAGATGTTAAATTTTGTCAAATGCTTTTTCTGTATCTACTGATATGATCATATCATTTTTGTCTTCTCTTTTGTTGATATTCACAATTGATTGATTGATTTGCATATGTTCAACCATCCTTGTGTTCCTGGGATGAACCTAACTTGTCGATGGTTCATGGTCTTTTTTTTACATGCGTTTGGATTCTGTTTGTTAATAATTTCTCAAGGATTTTTCTTCTATGTTTATCAATGATGTTGGCCTATAGTTTTCTTTTTGGGTAGTGTCTTTGGTTTTGGTATCAAGTTGCTCTTGGCCTTATGGTGTGAGTTTGGGAGTACTATCTCCCTATCAATCATTTGGAAGAGTTTGAGGAGGACTGGTATGGATTTTTCTTTGTATGTTTCATCAAAATCACCGTTGAAGCTATTTGGGTTTGAATTTTGTTTGCAGGGATTTAATTTTTTTTATTGATAAGTCTATTCCAATTCTGGTGATCTGTGTGTTCAAATGTGTAATTTCTCCTTGATGCAATATTGGTGGGCTGAATGTTTCCAAAAACTTCTCCATTTCTTCCTGGGTATCCAGTTTGTTTGCATACAGTTGCTCATGGTATTCCCTTATGATTTTTTGTAAATTTGTTGTATTCTTCATAGTTTTTCCATTGTCATTTCTAATTTATTTGTGTTCTCTCTCTTTCTTGTTAGTGAGCCTGTCCAGAGATTTGTCAATTTTGTTTACTATTTCAAAATAGAGATTGATTGATTTTTTCTATTTTTTATTTCAATTATTTCTTCCTTGATCTTTACTTGTTCCCTCTTTCTGTTGACTTTTGGTTTTGTTTGCTCTTCTTTTCTTGATTAGTTTACCTAGAATGTCAGATTATTTACTTGAAATTGTGGTTCTACTTTGAGGAGGGCCTTGTCACTATGAACTTCCCTCTAAACCTGCTTTAACAGTATTCCATAGAATTTGTGCAGTGTTTTGTCATATTTCTGAAGATATTTTTTAATTTCTACTTTTATTTCATCACCTCCCCCCCTTGTTTTTGTGTCATGTTTTTTAATCTTGATGCTGTCATTTTTTCTCCCTGTTTTTCTGTGATTGAATTTTAATTTCATGGTATTATACTCTGAAAAGAAGCTTGAAATAATTTTTATCTTCTTTAATTTGTTGAGACTTCTTAAGTGCCTGAGTACATAATCTTTCATAGGAAATGTTCCTTGTGCACAGGAAAAGAATGTATATTCTGTTTTGGGGAGAAGTACTGTTTTGAAATTATCAAGCACTTCCAATTATTTTATAATTTATTATAGTATCTTTGATCTCTTTTTAATTTTCTGTGTGAAAGACCAGTCCAGTGATGGTAATGGGGAGTTATAGTGTCCTACTTTGATTGTGTTCCTAGGGATTTCTCTATTTTTATCTATTAATGTTTGCTTTATGTATTTAATTGCACCTATATTGAGTGCATATATCTTAATGAGTATAATACCCTCATTTTGATTTGCTCCTTTTATCATTATATCATGTCCTTGTTCATCTTTCTCTATGGTCAGTTTGTAAAGTCTCTTTTTGTGAAGTCAATACTGCTAGTCCTGCTTTCTTGTCATGTGCATTTGCATGTAATATATTTTTCCACCTTCTGACTTTCAATGGATGTGTGTTCCTCTTACTAAAGTGGGTCTCCTCTATGCTTCATAATGTAGGGTCTTGTTATATTAACACATCTGACTATATATCTTTTGTTTGAAGCACTAAGTTCATTAACAGTTTTGATAATTATTGATAGACTGGTGTTTATTTCCATATTGAACTTCATTCTCCAGTTGATTTGATATTTTCTTTTTGTTCATTTCTTTTTGTTTTTGTGGCTTGATCAGTTTTATTTTATTACCTTGGTTTCTTTATGTCTTTGTGACTTCATTGTAAGCTTTTGACTTATCATTACCTTGTTTTGTATGTATATTGACACGTACTATATTTGTTTATTTTTACTGATAAGTATACAAACTCAAACCCATCTTACAGAGAACAGAAACAAGACAAAAAACACTCTGTATGTTCCTGTTTCACACTTTGACCCTTAAAAATTTTGATGTCCTTTTTTACAACGTCATATTTTTTCTGTTGTAAGTCATTGTAGATATTGCCTTTCTAATTATGCCTTTCTCTTTTCTATAGCATCCTGCTTCTTTATTATTTAGAGTAGATCTTTCTTTATTTCTTTTCTCTTGCTAAATTCTTTAAGTATTTGCTTGTGTGGAAGTTATTTATCTCTCCTTCTATTCTAAAAGATAGCCGTGCTTGATTAAGTATCTTAGATTACAGCTTTCTTTCATTCTGGACTTTGAATATGTCTTGCCACTGTCTTCTGCCTGCTGTTTTTGTGTAGGAAACGAGTTTACAAATATGTATATAATTATATATAAATGTAAAGAACACCTATAAATGAAGATAACAAATATGGTGAAATCTTATACGTTAAAAAACAGAAAACATACATAAAGGAAATTAAAACTGGTCTAAAGAAATGAAATGATCTCTTAAGTTAAAGCTGTGAAACAATGTGTTTGAAACAACTATACTACACAAAGCAACCTACGTTTAGTGTGATTCATGTCAAAATACCCATGAGATTTTCCAATATATAGAACAAATAATTTTAAAGTTTATATGTAACCACAATGATCATGAGTTGCCAAAATAATCTTGAAAAAGTGTATTAAATGTAATGGTGTAAACCTCTCCCATGTTAAACAGTCCTACAAAGCTTTAGTAATTAAAACAACATGATACTGTCTCAAAAACAGACACCAATCAATAGAAGATTATAGAGCAACCAGATATAATCCCTCACACGAATGATCAATTAACCCATAAAAAAGGAAGCAAGAGTATAAAATGAAGAAAAGACATTCTCCTCAATATGTAGTGCTGGGGAGATTGAACATGTGAAAGATAGATTAAAGTATTTCCTCACATTATATACAATCAATGAGCACAGAATATCTTTTATTTATTTGGTTTACTTATATTTCTTGCACCTTTAATTTATAGATCTATGTTTAGATATTTTATTTCACTTACCAAATGTATTCCTCTTTTATTATTTTTAGTATAAATTTACACACAATAGATTTCCTAATTTCTCTCCCTGATAATGTGTTGTTACTATACAAAAATGCAACGGATATTTGTATATTGATTTTGTGTTCTGCAAGTTTACTAAGTTTGTTCATTATTTCAAACAGTCACTGGAGGAGTCTATGGAGTTTTCTATCTATGCATAATTATGTCATCTGTAAAAACTTCACTGCTTTACTACACGTTGGATGAATTTTATATTTTTTCTTGACTAGTTGTTCTGGCTAGGACTACTAGTAGTGTAATTTAGGACTTGTGAAAATGAGCTACTTTTTCTTATTACTGGACCAGAGGAAAACCTTCCTGCATGTTAACATTGAAATTGATATGTCATGGATTTTTCATATATGGCTTATATTATGCTTAGTTACATTCTATCTAGAGTGAATTTAAGAATATTTTTATAAAAAGTCAAGATGAGATCTGTCAATAATTTTCCGACATATTTTAAGATTGTTATTTTTGAATTCTTTGTTTTTAAAGGGATGGTATCACATATATTCATTTGTATATGTTAAATAATATTTATGAATCAGGACTAAAACCAACTTAACAATAGTTTATGCTACGTATAATATGCCATTAATTCAGGTTGCTAATATTTATTTAGAATGAAATTTACAGATACTGAAGGAAAACTTTACATTGTAGTGTGAAGGTACATTTATTTATTTAAAAATTATATCTCTCATTTTGAATTTCGTTTAATTTTAATGGAATTTATTTCTAAATAAATATATAATTTTGGTAGAACTGGATTTACTACAGTTAACTGATTCAGAACATAGCTATTATTTACAATTAGTGCACAACACACTTGCCTTAAAATGCCGTATTATACTAACAATGTCAACTATTTCAGGACTGAGAAACATATTGCTTCCTAAAATGCAAGACCAGGTCTTGTCCACCACAAACGACATATAGTGTTACATCTTTGTTTTTTGATTGTTTGTTTGCCCCAAAATTGAGGCAATGTTTATTGAACCAAGGATCTTTTGCATAAGTCTATTTTTCAATATGATTCTGGAACACTTAACAGAAACCCCAAGAGTATGTACTACAAAGATGCCAAGAAAATTTATTATTTCAAGAGACTGATAAACTTCTGAGTGAAAGAATGGCAAACAAAAAAACATTTGTAAATATACAATAAGATTGTCTCTTTTGCATTTTTAATGTTGAATATTAAATTACATTGGTTTCAATTATAGCACTGAATTACAATTTAAAACAAAATTTCCCCCTTTGGGATTTTTAAATTTGATTGATTAGTTTAATCTAAATTTATTTCATAAATATTAACCATTTATTTATAAACATAACACATAAACTGATATTTATTCATCTCATGTTTTCAATATAGAGCTACGTATTGTAAAGTACACAGATAAATACCTACTTCCATTTCCAAATTAAATTATGTTTCAGTTTATTTACAAATGATGATGAAATAGTTATACATATTCTGTACAGGTTATACACAAATTTCACTCTAAATTCCAAAACTTTAAAATTATTTTATATATTTTCTGCATTATTTATTCTCTGTTTACCAATCTGTTATAAATTTGTGTACAAATGGATGGAGATAGATTTTACTTAATAGACTGAAAAATTAAATTATTTAAAAAGATTTTGTGGGGTAAAATTTGCAGATCAAAGTGTAAAAATAAGCATCATATATGCTTCATTTTAACTGGATGAATGAGAAGTAAACACTGGCTGAATGTTACACTTGAGTTGCTAGGAGACCAGTCGTTTTGTGATCTCACAGCTACTCAGGATGAGAACAATTATAATGGCCAAGCAGTTTATCTGTGCAAGCCTGCCAAAGCAGCATTTGAAGCTGCAGTGCTCAAAATCATGCAGATTAGAAAAGTAGCTGTAGAAAAATTTATATGTAATGGCACATATTTCTTCAGAAATTCAAGATGTGTCATGTAAAGATGGACCAAGTGGTTCAGGAAATTCCGGTTGATCTCTATTGTGTGATCAAACAATCTCTGGGGACTTGGACTTGAGATCTATGATTGAAGAAAATGCTTTTCAGACTTTGTCTGAAGAATCCTTGATAAAAAGGCCATTTTACACAAATTCTGTCTCTGAATCAGATGAAGATAATGATTTTCGTTCTCTGACATTTCCAAGAAAACTCTGGAAAATGGCTGGGAGTGACCAATTTAAATCCATCTGGTGGGATGATAATGGAACTTCCATAGTGATTGATGAAGTTGTATTTAAGACGGAAGTTTTGGAAAGAAAGGCCCCTTTCAGAGTATTTGAAACTGGAAGTATGAAAAGTTTAGTTAGACAGCTTAAACTTTATGGGTTTAATAAATTGCGGCAGAATTTTCAAAGATCTGCTTGTTTAGCAGACTTTCTGGCAGAAGAAAATAAGTCTCTGTTTTAAGCAAAGTATTCAGAAACTTTAGTTACCACATGGTAACTTATATATAAAATTTTATTTTGTACATCAGTCTATGGTAATATAAATGTAAAGATAAATTTTGAAAATTATATAAAACTACTAAGGCTAAATTCCTTTATTTTTTCTAAAAAATTAGGACAGTGGCTAAAGCATTCAGATGATAAACTTTGCTGGCAACTATGAATCTTATCAGAAATCGAAATAAAGGTATCAAAGCTGCTTTTCAAAAGTGGCATTCACTGTTACTGCAAATGCTAATCCTTTAATTTAATGACTTTACTATTTAAATGTGTATTTTCCAAATAGGATCTTCAAAATCATCAGCAATACTCATATTTTGATGATAATATCTTTACATAGTAAACATGAAATCTGAGGTTTTATAAGTTAGGCTTATTGTAGTGTTGTATTTTGGTTTAAACAATTACTTAAATCTTTCTACTTTGGTTGTAGCGGCAGTTCTATCATAATACAAATTTTAAACGAGGCTGTCCCCAGATTTTAGTGAGAATAAAAAGAAAAGTAGGGATTAAAAATGCCTCTCTGGTATGTTCATTGGCTGAAGATTTCAACAAGAAATACTATAAAGCAGTGGGTAATGTGGATACACATATTTCTGGTTTTGTGTCTTACACTAGTGGAGAAAGTGCATTTTTACCTTCTGCAAATTTAAACATGCCTCTAATAATAAAGCCCTCTACTAGCCACAGAAATGGTGATGCAAGTAACCCGATGAGAGGTGATTTTTCTCCTCCATCATCAATGTCAGTTTGACCACCAGAACAAATTGCATTGGATCAACGTGCTATTTTAAATCAGCTGACCACTGTCCATGGGCACTCTCAAAGCAGCTACACTGAAGCAAATGGCCGTGTTTTGAACTTCATTACAATTACAAATTCTAATTCTCAGTACACCGTCTTGTCTCCATACAGAGGAATTATTTTGGACACATGGTGGAGCCTTCTTTTTTTCCAAATAGATATCACAACATATCTGCCAATGAAAGTCGATTTTCTAAACTTAAACCAGGGATCAACCCACGGTTTCCATGCCAGTGATAGTTGATACATCAGCTCTCTTTCAAGGCCAACTCATTAGACATCTTCAGTTTATGAAAGTCATCCTAATTACAACTGATCTACCAGAGGACTAACAGATTATGCAGGAAAACAAAGATTAAAATTGATGTTGGCAAATGTCAACAAATATCTGCAATTTTCTTATTTGAACAATAAACATAGATGTGTACCTGTATTTATCTTATTTTTTTAAATAGTGTTAAGAGTTAAATGGGAGACAAAGTTACTATTTAAATAAAAAAGATATTTGATTGATATGATCATTTGATGGAAAAGTATGGGAGTTAATTTAAATAATTTCTTGTAAGGAAAAAGAAAAAATGGAAGAATTTGGAGAAAGACTAATACATGGAGAGAGGGAAAAGTACTTAGTGGTTCCTGGTTCATCCTGGAAAGGATTAAAAGTGTTAAGTTAGGATGGGTTGGAACAGAAGATAAATGCAGGAACCAGCCCAGGGATCATGGTCTCTCTTATATCATGCCTGGAATCATAAAGGTCACATGATATAGCCTCAGATGGCACTTTCAGCATATAGTAGAATTTAAGAAGTAATTTTATTTATGGTCTTCTTTGTGCTGTCCTAAAAGCATTCAAATTGGTTCTTTCATTTCATGCCTTCAAGAGTCTATGCTATATTTTCTAGTCTATATTTAACGTTGCTTTTATGTTCCAGCCA
Organism: Vicugna pacos; assembly: GCF_048564905.1. Taxonomy (NCBI): domain Eukaryota; kingdom Metazoa; phylum Chordata; class Mammalia; order Artiodactyla; family Camelidae; genus Vicugna; species Vicugna pacos. The sequence goes on from NW_027328741.1 coordinate 28,922,164, forward strand.
AAGACAAACTTACGTCCTCAGTGTGGCTCTTAATGCCTTCCCAAATCTAAGCACACAAACTCAACTTAGTTTAGTCATTTCTTTATAAATCTGGCATCTGACTTCCTTGGCATATCTTTATGTTTCACTGTATCTGGAGATACATCCAGACAAATGCTTGTCAACTATTTTAGCTGCTACCTCACCACTATTGATCCAGCTCATCATTGGACTTTGGGTGTCCTCCTTTTACCAACTTAGACTTTCCCAGTCTCAGCTCAGAAACTACCTCCTTCAGATGTTTTCTGTCTATCCGCCTTTCCTTGTCTAACTTGGATACCAGCACAGTAAGCACAGCATATGCCGCAGGATGCATTTTAGTATTTAGTGAATGAAAAATACATGTTGACTTTAAGCAAAATCTACTTTCCTGAAACAACAAAACTCTCATGGTTTTCAAACTATTTCGTTATGGTCTTTACTCTTCACCACAAACTAGCTATTTTCATAGCCCAAGGACTAGTCACTCAAGACAGTAAGTGGAGGTAAGTACAGGAGACAAAGTATTATTTTCTTCTTAATTCATGCCTCCAGAGGCCTAAAGCATTCCATTTTGACTTGCTGCATTTTTTCCTGTCTCTTCATCACCCACCCACCGCAGAATAGCTGATTATCTTCCCCACACCAATAACTATACTGACTTCTAATTAATTTACTTCTTAGACTCAGAACTTTGTCCATAAGAGACACTGCTATTGCAAACATTTAATGTAGGTTTATGCACCCCACATAACTTGTGCTCATTCTAACATTCACACATGTAGTATCTAAGAGGTACTAGAAACTTGGTTGGGGTGGTCATATTCAGCAACCAAATTGCAATCTAAAACGTGTGGACTAGAAAGAGGTGAGGCTTGTGGAATTAAAAATTTGTCCAACTGCAAGAATACCAAATTTCTGCAGACATTAGGAAATATAAAATATTCATGGAAGAATTTGACAATTTCCCATTAATTTAAAATAAAATTTGAAGCATTTTCAGAATGTGAAATGACCTGTAGTGCTGGAAAAATTATAGGCAAGTTCAGGGTGTCTAAGGCTTCTGCTCATAATCATGCAGCCAATGTCAGTGGATAAGACTGGAATGGCAACATTGGGTCCTGAAAACATGTCACCAGTTGTGAAGAAAGCCTTTGATAATCTGGAGAAAGGGAAAATGGTCCAGGGTAAGCTCTTGCAACATCCCATCAATATGTCCTTTACCAAGAGAAGAAAAGAGACCACTTGCAGCAGGAGATATGTCTCTGGACAGCAGTGGTTTATCCTACAACAGAAACATCAAGTTTTAAATTTGTCAGCTCAACTCTGATGGTGGCTATGTTGTTGCTTACATTAGCAATCTGGAGTTCAGATGGGCTGGTTCAGCAGCTAGTTACCAGCTCTCTTATCAGACAGTGGATTTTACCGTGATCATCTGAACAAGGTTCTATAATGATAAGTCAAAAGCTACAGTTTACTTTAAAAATTAGAAATCCTAAAGAAGAATATTGCTTGTTTGTCCATCTGTAGTTTTCTACCAGAGAAAATCTAGACTATTGGCAAAAGTACAAAAGTTGGCTGGTGCTTTGAAAACTATTCTCTGAGCTCTGCACACAAAACTCTTCCCACTAAATACTACAAATCTGTCTACCACTGTGTGTGTGTGTGAAGATGGATTGTTAAGCAGTAACTACGTTTTTCTTAGTTGAGTCATCATTAAATTATTCTTCTGCATCTGGCAGAATATCTGTGAATTAAGAGTTTCATTGAGCCACCAGATTTTCTTCCAGTCAGGGAGAGGTATATTATATTTCTCCCAGTATACTAATTGTTACCTGTTTATTGAATCCCGAGCTGATGCGAGGGCCAAGCCACTGAACCTTGAATTGGACAGAGGCATACACATTCTCAATTCCCCAGAGCCCAGCACAGGACTGTGTCTCATTTTTAATTTAAGCTTATGTCTAATTTCTTTTTTCTTCTCATTCTCATTGTTGACACAGCCTATTTTGGCTTTGAACACCGTTGACTAATTTATAGTGACTGAACAACTGACTTATTCCCTTTCACCAAGAAATTGCGAAAACTTTTTTCCTTGTACTACCTGGAATAGAGTGAGCATAGTCATCATTTTGAAAGCAGTCCTCAGTCCTAATAATGCTGAACCTCTATACTTCTTTGCCCAGCACTTTAGTAAGAATGTTTGTTGTGGATCTCAGTGATTATCCTCACATCCCATAATGCAACCATGAGAAAACACCACATTGTTATCCAAAATCAAGTTTTTGTCAGTATTGCATTCCCATTGTAAAACAGTTAAGAATTTTAGGAGTTCTGAGATTTTACCATACTGAGATATTTAGCAACCTAGTATGTTCATTTCTTACAGATGCTTTCAGGGAGATGAGACCATCAGTCAGAAATAGTGAACTTTATCTCTCAGAGCAAGAGTAGCCAGTTTTAAATTTGTATCCATTCCCTAATCTCAGATGAATACACAGAGTGAAATTTTGATGCCTACAGAAGCAGTAGGCTAACATGAAGGAAGTTTAAGGCATGGTAAAACACTAATTTTATTAGTATCTTTATGTATTATTTATTAGAATCACTTATTTATTAGTATCCTTACCTTGGATAAGTATATCATGACTCAAGTTTACTTGCTGCAGAAGCAATCATGAGAAATGTTATGGGAATAATTCAATATTGACTTTCCATTTTTCCTTCTGATTCTATTGAGATATAATTTGTGTAGAATATTGTGTAAGTTTAGGTGAACAGGATAGTGATTTGATTTACAAGTTTCATGAAATAAATATCATAGCAACTTTAGGGAGAATTCATTGTCTCATTTAGATACAATATTAAAGAGATACGATTTGCCTTTTTGTTGTGATGAGAAAACATATGGTCTAGTCCCTTAACAACATTCATATATAACATAAAGCAGTATTAATTGTAATTTTCATGTTAATTTGGGGCATCCCTAGGACACATTTCTTTTACAGCTGGTGGTTTGTGGCTTTTGAGTGCATTAATCAAATACACCATTCCCAACACCTGCCTCTGTTAACTACAAATCTAATTTTTTCTCTAAAAGAATGTTAGTTTTTGAAGTGTACTTTAATTTATAAACTGTTTTAGTTCCACTTACACAACATACTGTTTGCTATATTTAGTAAATTTCAAACTGATCACAAGAATATATCTAGTTATGATATGTTGCTATATAAAGATATTTCATATTTATTAACTATTCCCCATACAGCACATTTCTTGCCCCTGACTCATTTAATTTGCAACTGGAAAATTTTCTCTCTTAATTTCCATCAAATATTTCTTTTTCCTCACACCTTTTTCCTCCTTCTTGTGAACAACCTGTTTCTTTGTATATCTATATCTTCTTTTCTTTTGTGTTATGTTCATTTCTTTTAAATTCCAATAAGAGTAAAATCATACAGCATTTGTCATTCTCTTTCTGAATTATTTCACTTAGCATATTACCCTCTTGGTTTACCCTTTTCTTGCAAATGAAGAACTTATTCTTTTCAGAGCTGAGTAATAACCCAAAGTATATTTGTCTGTGTGTGCATATATATATATACATAAATATAGATAAGTCCATAAAATATAAAAATAAAAATTATAGATTGGTAGATATATATACTATAAACACACGTTTTCTTTATCCATTATCTGTTGATGAACAATTAATTTGCTTCTATATCCTCTCTATTGTAAATAATGCTGTAGTGAATATAGGTTTAAATATATCTTTTCTAGTTTTTGTTTTTATTTTCTTGGAATAAGTATCCAGATATGGAAATGTTGGATTATATTTCATTTTTAATTTTTAGTTAAAACTGCATACTGTTTTCCACAGTGGCAGCACAAATTTACATTCAATCCAGCAGTGCATCAGGGTTGTTTTTCTTTCATCCTCACCAACATATTTATGTGTAATATTTTCAATAATATTCATTCTGACAGGACTGACATACAATCTTTTTGTGCCTTGGACTTGCATTTTTCTGATGGTTAGTGATGTTGACCGGTTTCATATTCCTGTTTATTACCTTTCCCCACTCTATATTAATTTTTAGTAATGGGCTAAATGACCATAACTGTCTGATTTCATTTTCAGGCATTATTTGTGTTCCATTATTTTCTTTGTTCTGTGCCACTACCATATCCTTTTTATTACTGTAGCTTTTTATTATAGTTTTAAATTAGGGAAAGTGATACATCTTCTCTGTTCTTTGTCAAATATGTTTGTGTTTATTGTTTGTTTTCTTTGTTTTCTTTTTTTTTAGTGACTTCAACTCTTTTGTGTTTAAATGTAAGTTTTAAAATTATTTATTATAAATTCTGAAAATGTCCTTGGTATTTTGATAGGCACTGGATTTAATTAATATATTTTCTTGGCATTTAAACAATATTTTTTTCTTCATCAATGAACACAGTATATCCTTTAGCCTGTTTGCATTATCTTCAATTTCTGTTATAAATATTTTATAGTTTTCTGTGTACAGGTCTTTTACCTCCTTGGTTCAATATATTTCTAGAATTTTTTTTTGTAATTCAACTGTAATTGAGACAGTTCCCTCACTTTCTCTGTTAGCTAGTTGCTTGTGTGCAGAAATGCAAAATTTCTGTATGTTAATTTCACAATCTGAAATGTAACCAAATGCATTGATAAGGCCTAGTAGTTTTGAGGTGCCATCTATAGGATTTCTGTTTAACATATGTCATCTGCAAACAGATACTTTTACTTCTATTCTTAATTAGCTATATTATATTTCCTTTTATTTTGGATAGCTATGACTAGAATTTCCAATACTATACTGAATAAAAGTGGTAAGGGTGAGCATTCTTGTCTTCTTACTGCTCTAACAGGAGATGATTTCAGCTTTTAATCAGTGACTGTCATGTTAGATGACGTCTTGTCATATTATGACCTTAACTGTTTTGAGGTATGTTTCCTCATGCCCAATTTGAGGAAAAATATAATCTTAAATAGTTAATGAATTGTCAAAACATTTTATGACTCTATTGATATGACTATAAAATTTTATTCTTAAATTTGTTAGTGTGGTATATCATATTGATTATTTTGCAGGTAATGAATCACTTTTGCATCCGTGGATTAAAATGGACTTAATCATAATATATAATCCTGTAAATGTATTTTTTGCTTTGCAAACATTTCAGTGATGATTTTTACATCAATACTTATCAGTAGTATTTTACCTGTAATTTTATCAGATATTTGTTCCAGTTTTAGTAGTAGTGTGATACAGAAAGGTGGGGTAGGAAGCCTTCATTCCTCTCCAAATTTTTGGAATTCTCTGAGAAGTATAGGTGATAGCTCTTCTCTAAATGTTTGGCAAAATTCACCTGTGAAGCTGTCTAGGCCTGGAATTTTGTTTGTTGGGAGATTTTGTTTAATTACATATTCAATTTCATTAGTGCTAATCTATTCAAATTTTCTATTTCTCATTCATCCTGGAGATTATGTCTTTCTCAGAAATTGTATATTTCTTCTAGGGTTTATGTTTTATTTACATAAAATTTGTTGAATCTTCATATGATGTTTTGTATTTCTATGATATAAGCTGTAACTTCTCATTTATTTCTGAGCTTATTAATCTGTACTCTTTTTTTCTCATGAGTCTGTTTAAAGTTTATGAATTTTATTTATCTATCAAAAGCCATTATTTAGTTTGATTGAATGTTTCTATTTTTAATCATTACTTTATTTATGTTCTGAACTTTCAACTGTCTTTCCTTCTACTAACAATTTTTTTCCTATTTTGCTATATCTTTGTAAGATTATAAGAGAGAGATGTTTCTTATTTGTATAAGTGAGATTATTTGCTATAAGAATCGCTATTATTACTGCTTTTGCTATACCCCATGGACTTTGTTTTTGTTGTCATTTTTCTTTATATATATTTCCTTTGATTTTTACAGCAATCCATATGTTCTTTAATATTGTATGATTTATCCTCCACATTTTACTATTTTTCTTAGGTTTTTACTTTTAATAAATTTCTATTCTAACAGAATCTATATGTTTCTTCTCAAAACAAGTAGAAAAAAATAAAATCTATACAAAAATAGGAAAAAACTAAATTTTCTAAAATTAACTTTGAAAAATGAACAAAGCTTTGGATATTATCCTCCCTGAATTTATAACATACTACAAAGCTTGAGTAATCAAAACATCAATATATATCACTAAAAGAGACATATATATCAATGGAACAAAATAAAGAGTCCAAAAATAAACCCACACACATATGGTCAATTAGTCTACAATGAAGGAGGCAAGAGTATACAATGGAAAAAAGGCTGTCTCCTCAACAAGTAGTTCTGGGAAAACTGGACAGTACATGTAAAAGGAAGATTTATGAGCACTTCCTTTCATAGAATACAGAATAAGATAACAATGGATTAATTTCCTACATGTAAAACCTGAAACTATACAATTTCTGACCAAAAACATGAGGAGAATGGACTTTAAGATAAATCATAGCAATATTTATTGGTGATCTGTCTCCCAAGTAAAAATAGGAAAAGAAAATTTTCAATAACAGTTTTAAGTTTATGTAGGAAAAATTTGATTTATTTCGTGATACAGGGATTCTACTTCTTGTATAAGTGTGAAGTGCAAAACCTTTTGCAGAGCAAAGGAAACCTTCTACAAGACATATGACAACACACAGAATAGAAGGAAATAATTTCAGACTATGAGACCAACAAGGTGTTAATATCCATAATACATATGTAGCATATTAGACTAAGTATTTTAAAACACAGTCCCCAACTTTAAAACAGTTTAAGGATCTTCACGGAAACTTTTCAAAAACAGACATGTGGATGATTTTCATTCACATAAAAAGAAACATAACGTTGCTATCCATTAGGAAATCTTAAATTAAAACCAGAATGAAATATAATCTCACAGCAACCAAAATGGCTATTAAAAAAGGCTTCAAATGACAAACATTAATAAGAATGTCGATAAAAGGGAACCCAGGTACACTTTTTGTGGAAATATAAATTGATGCATCCACTACTATAGAAGTGTAAACAGTGCACAGAAAACTAGAAATAAAAGCAATATATGTTGCAGCTATACCAGTTTTTGATATAAATCTGTAAAAACAAGAAAACATTAACTTTAAAGGATATATTACCCCCATTGTTCTTAACATAATCATCATTTATAATAGCCAAGGATAGATGCACAATTCAACTGCCCATCAACAGATGATTGACTAAAGTAGATGTGAGATATAGATAACATAATAAATACTTAGTCACTGTCATATTAAAAAATAAAATTCTTCCATTTGGAAAAATGTGACTGGACTCAGAAAGTGTTGTACATATGAAAATAAGTCATACAGAGAAAAACACTCCAAGTTATCACTTATATGAGGAAACTAAAGATATAAGAGAAATAATCATAAAGAAACAGGAACAGAATCACATATATATGTGTAGTGTACCAAGTAGTGGTTTCCTTTCGGGACAGACAAGAAGGATGGTGAAGACAGAAATATGCAAGCTACCAGTTATAAATTAGAGGAGCAACAGGGCTATATTTACAACACAGAGAAATATTTTAATAATTTAAATGATTTTAAAGAGATTATAGGCATATATTTTAGTAAAATGTACATGTATTTGGGGAAAACAATGAAGGAAATAACCCAGGAAAATCAAAATATTTTGTAGTACTATGACATTAAGCGAGGTGATTTATTCACTTTCTTTACTTTTCTTGTAATGTCCTAATTAGAATTTAAGCTTTTAAATGAAAAAGTTTATTCTGTGAAAAAAGTGACATAAGTTTAAACAATTTTTGTCTCTCCCCTTAAATCTACAGTAAGTAAAACATTCATATCTCAACAAAAATAACTAGAACACAAAACAATACTCCAGAACGCATGTGTAAAGCTGAAGTTTGGTGGGCTAAAACACACAACGGAGGCTCAAATGAGGGAATAGCAGATTAGGTGCCTACAACCAAGGCCCAATTACTAGAGTATCTGAGCCCACAGGCTCAGAGATCCCAGTAGGAACAGAGTCTCAGTGGTTCACACAGCTTCAGCCTCCAAATGCACCAGCAATCATGGTCACAAGTAACTAGGAGGGAGCCACAATGGAGACAGAAATTCCATCTTTCAGACACTCAGACATTCATGACACTGTCCTAACTCCCCATTCATATTGGTGGAGACAAGTTACCTTGCAACACTGGACATGGGAAAGGCACTTGCCTGATTCCAACTACCCACCTGTCTTTACACGTTTCCTCAATGTGTAAACTGAGTCTCAAAGGATATCAGATAAAAGGAAGGGTTCACCATACCAGTGACAAGAGTGGCATTAACTACCAGAGAAGTCTAAAAAGGGACAATGAAACACATCTTTTATCCAGACAGTAGTAAGTGGAATGTGCCATTTTGAAATATTATCAGAGGTAACTCAGGTAAGTATAACCGAAAATTGTGCAATATTGCAAACTACCAGGAAACAAAAGCAAGGGCCCCAACTCCAAAACGGTTATCTAGTGTCATCAGAGCAATAATTTACCAAGATCATGACCAATCACAGTAACATTATAGTGCATGCACACACACAGGTACACAAACACAGACACCGAAAAAGACACAGACACACACGAATACGCACATGCACACACACACATAATGTCAACCCTGCAGCAAACAAACTTAAAGTCATGGTATATTGCCATATAATTAATAGAGAATCCAAACAGGTGTCATACAGAAACTCAATACTAAAACAAAACTCGGATAGCAGTTTAGTGAGTTTATGAATAAATTAAATGCTGATAAGGAATACATTACCAAAGAGATTGAAACTAAAAAATATCCAAACGTTTTTGGAGGACCAGATGAACTTAATATCTGAGATGAAGAATGCAACAGAAAGCATTGGGAACAGTCTATCTTTGTGGAAGAGAGTTTAGCAAACTCTCCAATACAAAACTAGAAATGATAGAGGAGCGCAGAGATACAAGATATTAAAAAGTGAGGAAATTCTACATTAGCCATCAGACTTCTTCAGGAAGTGCACTTTAGAGTGAAATCCTGGAGGGAGGAGAAAGTTAGAAGGTAGCTGTTGGTTTATTTAAAGAAGTAATTATTGATAACTTCCCGAACCTGTGTAAGGAACTGATATACAAGTCCGTGAGCCAAAAAAACACCAATAACTTTAAGGCAAAGAGACCTCCTTCAAGATACGTCATATGCAAATTGGCTAGTCAATGACAGTGTAAAATTTTAAAGACAGTCAAAAAATATTATGATAATCTACAAATGATCCCCCATTAGAATTTCAGCAAATTTCTCAGCAGAAAACTTTGGCCAAGGGTAAATTAAATGGTATTTTCAAACTACTGAAATATGAAATCTCTCACCTAAGAATACTCTACCTTGCACAGTTATCACTTAGATATAAAGTGAAAATAAAGACATTACCAGACAAACAAATCCTGAATGACATGAGAAAAACAAAACTGAGACACCTTACACGGGGTGCAGAAAAGAGGTCTTCTAAGAAATATAAAATGGCAAAAATATGCAAACATTGAACAAAATGCTAAGCAGACACCACGAGAAATTGCAACTTTTTCTTTGGATATGTTCTTAAATGCTACTATACTCTATGGATTAAAGATAGAAAAATAGGAAATCAGGGGCAATAAATATATATACATCATGTTCACAAGAGTAAAAGAAATAATTTGAGACAGTAATCATAAAAGGTAAAAAGTAAATCAATATTAAAGGAACTGCTATCAGCGGAAAAAGGACTAAATTTTACATGAGATGTTTTATTTTTAATTGAAGCACAGTAGATGTACTGTATTTTGTAGTTTCAGATGTACAGCATATAGATTCCAACCACTCTGTGGATTATATTGCATTATAAATTATTACAGTACTTTTAACATTCAATTATTATAAGTTATTGTGTATAATTCCCTGATCTATACAGATTATACTTGTTGCTTATTTCCTTTATTTATACTAAATTATATCTCTCAATATTGTACCATAAAATTGTCCTTCCTTTCCACTTTGTTAAACATAAATTTTTTCCCATATCTTTCAGTCTGTTTCAGTCTTGTGTATCTAAACTCTCTATCTCTCTTCCATGTCTCTATCAATAAAACAATCTGTATATCTATTGATCTATCTATCTTTTTATCTGCCATGTATCTATGTATCCATCCTTCTATTTATCTGTCGTTTATCAATAGATAGCTATAGATAGAAGTACATAGATATTTGTTATTCTTTAGATTCCACATATAAAATATATGATATACTTTTGTCTTTGTCTAAGTTTCTTCACTAAGCACAATATTTAATAGGTCCATTTAGGATGCTGAAATAGCAATGTGTTATACTTTTTCATGGCTGACTAATGTTCCATTGCATATTTATAGAATCATCATATCTCATTAAGTCCATACTCTACTGTGGACTCTTGGATTGCTTCAAAGTCTTGCATGTTTAAAACAGTGCTGTTGTGAACATTGGTTCTTTTCAATTTAGGGTTTTTTCCCCAGATTTTTCCAAGAGAGGTCTTACTGTTTCATATGGTAGTTCTGTTTTAGTTTTTAAAGATATATGAATACTGTTTTCCATAGAAACTCTACCAATTTATATTCCTACCATGTGTATACAAGAGATTTCTTACCTCCACATCGTCTCCAACACTTTCCATTTGTAGACTTTTTTATAATAGCCACTTGAACAGTGTGAAGTGATACCTCATTGTGGTTTTGATTTGCAATTACCTAATAAATAGTAATGTTGAGCATTTTTATCATCTGCCCGTTACTCATCTGTAAGTTTTCTTTGGGAAAAGTATTAACTCAGTTACTCTGCTCTTGTTTTTGATTGGGTTTTTACTTTTCACATTGACTTGTGTAACCTAAATCCATGTTACATCTATTAACCTACATCTATTAACCCCTGGTCACTTGCATTATTTGCCTATATATTCTCCAATTACACAGGCAGTGTTTTCATTTCATTGATTGTGTCCTTAGCTGTGCAGAAATTTTCAAGTTTGTTTAGGTCTCACTTGCTTATTTTTGCTTTTATATGTTTTGCCTTAGGAGACTGATATAAGAAAATATTCCTATGATATATATCCAATAGGGTATCTCCCATATTCCTTTCTAGCAGTTTTTTACTTATCAGGTCTTACATTTAGGTCCTTAATACACTTGTAGTTTATTTTTGTATATGATATCAGGGAATGCTCTCATTTCACTTTTTTAACATGTAGATGTCCAACTTTCCCAACACCAGCCTTTGACGAGACTGTGTTTTCTCCATTGTGTACCTTTGCCCCTTTTATCATAGATTCATTGCTCATAGGTGTGTGGAATTGTTTCTAGGCTCTCTGTTTTTATTGATTATATCTCTGTGCCAATGCCATGCTGTTTTTATTACTGTAGTTTTTTAATATAGTAATGTATCTGGGAGGGTTATATCTCCAGATTTGTTGTTTTTTCTCAAGATCATTTTGGCAATTTTTAATGGTTTCATTTAAAACTTATAGTTATTTTTTTCTGCTTCTTTGGAAAATTCTACAGCTTCGTAACATTAATTGCACTAAATCTGTAGGTTTCTTTGTGTAGTACAGCCATGTTAACAATATGAACTCTTTCAATCCAAGAGCACAAGACATCTTTCCATTTCTTTCAATCATTTTTAAATATTTTGTTAATGTTTTATAATTTTCAGTGTGTAGATCTTTCACATATGTGGTTACATTGATTCCAAGATATTCCAGGGAATGGGATTTTATATAGTATTGCTTTCAACGTCCATTTTTGGGTATCTCATGACTAATGTGCAGAAATGCAGGAGACTTTTTACATTAAACTTGCACCTTGCTCTCTTGCTGAAATTATTTATTATTCATAACAGTCAGTTTGGAGCCATTCGGACTCTCTGTGTAGATTGTTATGCCATCAGTACTGGTGACAATTTTGCTTCTTTCTTTCCATTTTGTGTTTCTTTTTCTTCTTTTTCTTTTCCTTTTCCTTTCTTGTATTACAATGGAACAGAAGTGGTGAGAGTAGGAGTCTTTGTGTTGTTCCCGAATTTACCCAGAATGCTTTCACTTTTCCCCCTTATTATTATAAATTGTTATAAATTTCCTATATTATGCTGAGAGATGTTCCCATTATACACACTTTCATGAGAGTTCTGGTCATGAATGTATGTTTAATTTGTCAAATGCTTTTTCTGTGTGTATTGACATGGTCCTGTGAAATTTGTCCTTCCTTTATTAGATATGTTTCATGCTGATTGACTTGTGTATGTTGAACCATCCTTGTGACTCTGGAAGGAATCCAACTCATCATCGTGCATAATCCTTTCTATATATTGCTGGATTAATTTGTAATTTTTCTTTTGAAGATTTTTAATGTATATTCATCAAGGATATTGGCTTTTCATTTTCACTTAATTTTTTGTAGTGTCTGATTTTGTTATCAAGGTAATGTTGGCCTCATAGAATAACTTTGGGAATTTTCCTTCCTACTTCATTTTTTGAAATAGTGGGGAGGAAAGAGGTTTTAGTGAAGGCATCCAGGCATTTTGTTCAAGGAGTGTTTTCAAAATTATACATTTCATTTAACTTATACTGATTGCTCTTATCAAGTTTTCTGTTTTCTCTTTATTCAGTGTTTGTAAGCTGCTCATATCTAGAAATATGCCCATTAATTTTAGGGCATCCAATTGGTTGTCGCACTACTGCTCATAGTGTTTCATAAACTTTTTTTATTTCTGTAATATCAGATGTTATTTCTACTGTTTCATTTCTTATTTTGTTTGGGTCCACCCTGTGTATTTCTTGATAAGACTGGCTAAATGCTTAACACTTTGTTAATATTTTTAAGAAAAAATATAGCTCATAATTTTAGGAATTTTAACTTATTTTTTGATTTTTATATCATTTATTTTCAACCTATTAATTAAAGATTTCTCATTCTAATGCCTTTAGGTTTTGTTTGTTCTTATTTCTAGTTATTTTTGGTGGTATACTTGGTCCTTTCTGTGAGGTTTCTCTTGTTCCTTGTAGAAGGCCTTAATTGTTCTAAACTTCCGTCATAGATTTGTCTTTGCTGCATCCTATACATTTTATGAAGCTGTGCTTTCGTTGTAATTTGTCTTTAGGTATGATTTTATTACCTCTTTGATTTCATCATTGACCTTGTTTTATTTTATTTTTTTAAAGGATGTGGTTTAATCGCATGTTTGTGCTTTTCCTGTTCTTCTTTCTAGAGTTGATGCATTGTTTCATACTTATGTGTATGGAAAAATACTTGCTGTAATCTATCTTTGTTTAAAGTTCCTGAGGCACTTTTCATGACATAATTTGTGGTTATTTCCTTAGATAACATCCTGTGCACACTTGAAATGTTTATGTGTTCTGCTTTTCTGATGCAGTGTCCAAAAACACAGTTAGGTTCAAATGATCTAATATATTATTAAGACATCTATTTCCTTACAGATATTCTTTCTGGATGATCTGGCTATCAGTATAGTGAGGTGTTAAATTCATCTACTATTATTGTTTTATAATCAATTAATTCCTTCATGTCTACTAATATTTCTTTATATAGTTAGGATCTATGGTGTTGGGTCCATATATAATTTAATGAATGTAATACCCTATTTTAACATTGATATCTTTTTCATTATATAATCTCATATATATCTTTCATTGTGGCCCTTAATTTGAAACATATTTTGTATGAGTTGAGCATTGCAATCTGCATTTTCTTATCATTTCCATGAAATAACTCTTTCATCTATTTCCAGGATGTGTTTATCTTCCACCATAAAGTGAGACCTTTTGTGGTGGAGGCCAAGATTTTGGAGTAGAAGGATGCTCGATACTCACCCTTTCCCACAAATGCAACAAACTCACATCAACAGACCCACTCAGCTAACCAGAGAACCTGCAGAAATCTTGCAGAACATTGTCCTTTTCAATAGGTAATGATGCTTAAAATCTGGTAGGAGGAAAGGAGGAAAGAAAGAAGAAAAGGCAAAACAGAGTGGGACAGGTCCCACAGGGAGGAAGCTGCAAAAATGGACTGGTGCTCATTCACTGGGTCTCCACTCTCCAACTGAGGGTTCGGCTGGATGGAGGGGGAGCCTCCAAGGCTTGGATCTTTACAGAGTATAAGTTGACTGACAGAACTAAGTTAAACAGGCACAGAAACCCAGCCCAAGGTGCAGTCCGGAAGCTGGGGGCAGGGCCATGCTGCATGAGCTGGGTGGAAGATGAGGATGGCTGCACTGAGGCAGTCTGGGGGAATGGAGGGGTCTTGTGACATTGCTGTGGGTGTACAGGGCAGAACAACCTGGGCCCTCCATAAAACAACAGTGTAGATATGCCCTGTGGGTGGAAGGGTGCATAACCATGCCTGAAAATACACAAAAGTTTCTAGGTGAAGAGAGCTGGGGCTCAGACACAGCCACCATACACTCTAGTGTTTTGCACCCAGGCAGCAGCAGGGGCAATATCGGCATCCACTTCTAAGGACTTAGCAGACTTAAGGGACAGACACAGTCTTCTCTACAGGCTGAGACAGATAGGATCATTCTATCCTGGTTCCTCAGAAAACTTGCTTCACCAAGACAAACAAGGAGCTGGATTTTGGGCCAGACCAGGGACAGGGCTGTTCCTCAGTCTTCCCTGAGCCCACTTCTGGCATGCAAACCCAAGGCAGACTTTATAGTGGCACAGATCGATGGAGTGACTGGCACATTGAGGGTCCGTGTGGCCCCCCAACTATTCTGCTAGAATGCAGTCCCTGACCATGGTGCTGGGAGAGGGCGTGATGCCCACTCCTGCCTGGTCAGCCTGCAACAGCTGACTGCAGCATCAGGCAGGGCAGTGACAAGCCAGCCCAGAGTAAAGAGAGCTGCTCCAGACGCAGTGTTGGGTGTTGGAGCAATCTGCTTGCTGAGAGGCACTGGGAGCAACACAGTTGAGGGCTCCAATGGAGGGCATCTGAAAACAGGAAGATGAGCATCCAAAACAAGATGAATACAGAAAGACTTCACATTTAATGTACCCAGTCTCCAGGAGGACACAGACCACCACCTTGTTTTAATCTGTTTTTACGTGTTCCATTTTCTTTTACCCTATAATTTTTACTTCTTAGGCAATTATATATACACATATTTTCATCCCTTTGAAATATTTAAAAATATATTTATTATTATTATTTTTCAACAATCTGCTTCAATTTGCACTTCTATTATGCATTATACAATGCCTTCAAATATTTATTTCCCCTTCTTTAAAATTCTTTGTCTCTCTCTCTCTCTTTTTTCTCTTTTTTATGTTGTATTACTACATTGACATTAGGTAGAGAAACTCCTTTAGGACCAGAGTAGATAACTATTATTCCATAAACCACAGTGCCAGAGAGGTAGGAGCAAGATGAAGAAGCAGAGAAACCAATCCCAATTAAAAGAATAAGAGAAATTCCTTGAAAGAACGATTAGTGAAATAGATATTGATAACCTAGTATATCAATATTTAAAAATAGGAGTGATCAAATTACAGAAGGAAATTAAAGACATTGTTTAGAGATATAAAACATGTTAAAAATGAAATGTAATCTATAAAGAAGAGCCAAGTAGAATAAGTAAACTCATTGACTGAGATGAGGAATGATATTAAGGCAACGCAAAGCAGACTAGATAATGTAGAGGAATGAATTAGTGACTTAGAAGACAGTAAAATAGAAAGCACTCAATCAGAAGAGCTACAAGAGAAACAACAAGAAACAAATGAAAAAAGCATAAGGGACCTATGGGATAACAGAAAGCATGCCAATCTTGGCATAATAGAAGTTCCAGAAGGAGAGAAAAGATCAAAGGGGATTGCAAAGGTGTTTGAAGAAATCATGACTGAGAACTTCCCAAACTTAAAGAAGGAATCAGATATCCAAGTACAGGAAACTCAGAGTGCCCCAAAGAGGAAGAACCCAAATACACCCACAGCAAGTCATAAAATTAAGATGGCCAGAGTCAGGGATAAAGAAATGATCCTAAAGGCAGCAAAAGAATAGCAAGAGTGAGTTACAAGGGAATCCCCATAAGGCTCCCAGCTGATTTCACTACAAAAATACTACAGGACATAAAGTAGTGGCAAGATATATTCAGAGCCTTGAATGAAAAAAATGATATACCCTAGGATAATTTAACCAGAAAGGCTATATTTTATGGTAGAAGGAGACATAAATGATTTCACAGACAAGAAAAAGCTACAAGAGTTTAGCAACACTAGACCCATGCTAAACGAATTATTGAAAGTTCTACTCTAAAAAGAAAAGCAGCAGGATGCTACAGAAATATGAATCTCACTGCTGGAAAGGTGATAACTCATGAATTATTAATAAAATAAACACCAAATTTTAAAACAAGACATACAAATCATTGAGAGTGGGAGAGGGAGGCAGGAAAAGGGAGCTTTTTTTTTTGGTCTTTCCTTTTAGAATTTTTGTTCTCAGTAGGATGGGTTTGAGATCTTGTTACTATCAGTTTAATAAAAGCAGTTATAATAATGGTATAAAATACTTATATAAAAGGGTAACAAGAAGACAATAACTTATCAGGGTGTCACTAAAACTAAATAAATTTCATGATAATTTCAAGGAAAATGACCAAACGATAAAAGGAACATGAAATGAACAAAGAGGAAAAACCAAATCAAGAGCAAAGATAAGGTCAAAATGGCAATAAACACAAACATATAGATTTTTGTAAATGTTAATGGACTAAATGCTACAGTCAAAAGTCAGAGTGGCAGGCTGGATAATAAAACAAGAACCTTCAGTATGCTGCATACAAGGGACCCACTTCAGGGAGAAGGACACATATAGATTGAGAGAGAAAGAATGGAAAATGTATTCCATACAAATGGAAAAGCCAAAAAAGCAGGTGTTGCAGTACTGATTTCAGACAAAAGAGTTTTTAAAACAAAGACCATAAAGAAAGGTAAAGAAGGACATTTTATAATGATTGAAGGAGTGATACAAAATGAGGATAAATCACTCGTTAATAAATAGGCACCAAATAGAGGAGCACCTAAGTACATAAAATAATTACTAACAGATATAAAGGGGGATAGTGATGGGAATCTAATCATAGTTGGAGATTTCAACACTGCATTAACAAAACTGGACTGATCATCGAGACAGAAAAGAAATTAGGCAACAGCAAAGTTAAGTAATACAATAGAAATATTACACAAGGTGGATATTTTCAGAACATTGTACCCCCCCAAAAATAGTATATACATTCTTTCCAAGTGCACACGGGACATTTCCCAGATTTCATGATATAGTTGGGTACAAAAGAAACCTCAGTAATTTTAAGAAGATAGAAATTACCTCAAGCATCTTTACTGACCACAGTACCATGAAGCTAGAAATCAACAACAGAAAAACAAAGGAGAACAATAGGAAAACATGGAGATTAAACAATATGTTATTAAAAAACCAATCGGTCAATGAAGAAATCGAAGCTGTCATGAAAAAGTACCTTGAGACAAAAGAAAATGAAAGCAAAACCACACAAAATTTAAGGGACACATCAAAAGCAGTGCTGAGAAGGAAGTTTAAAGTGATACAGGCCTTCCTCAAAAAAGAAGAACAATCACAAATAAACAATTTAACCCACCAGAATGAACAAGATAAAGAAGAACAAAAAACACCAAAAGGCAGCAGAAGGATGGAAATCATAAATATTGTGGAGGAAATAATTATAATAGAGATTGAAAAAAACATAGCAAAAAAAATCACCAATCAAATAGCTGTGTTTTTAAAAAAGTAAGTAATTCCAAAACACCTCCGGCCAAACTCAAAAAGAAGAAAAGAGAGAGAACACAAATTAGCAAAATAAGATAGGAAAATGGAGAAATTACAACAAATAAAATTGAAATACAGAATATCACATGAGAAAATTATGAAAAGTTTATGGAACCAAACTGGATAACCTAGAGGGGACAGACAATTTTCTGGAAAAATGCTGTCCACCAAGAATGAATCAAGAACAAACTGACCCATTGAACAAGCATAGCAGTAGAAATGAAATCAAAATAGCAATATAAAACCTCCCTACAAATATCAGTCCGGGACCGGATGGATTCAATGAGGAATTCTACGGAACATACAATGAAGAACTCATACGAGTGTTTCTGAAACTCTTCCAGAAGTTTGAAAAGGAAGAAAAACTCCCAAAGTCATTCTATGAACCCACAATCACCCTGATACCACAACCAGGAAAAGACACTACCAAACAAGAGAAATATAGGGCAATATCACTGATGAACACAGACACAAAAATACTCACCAAAATATTAGCAAATAGAATCCAAAAACAGATAAAAATTTATACATCATGGCGAAGTGGGGATCATGCCAGGGACACAGGGGTTTTTCAACATATGCAAGTCATTCAATGTAATAGAGCACATCAACAAGAAAACGACCAAAACCACATGATCATCAAAATAGATGCAGGAAAAGCATTTGATAAAATTCAACACCCATGTATGATAAAAAGTTTCAACAAGGTGGGCATAGAGGGAACATATACCAGCATCATGAAAGCTATAGAAAACACACCTACAGCTAGCATAGCACTCAATGGTGAGAAAGTTAAAACCTTCCCACTAAAATCTGGGACAAGACAAGGATGCACACTAACAACACTCCAACTCAAGATAGTCTTGGAAGTCCTAGCTACAGAAATCAAACAAGAGAGAGAAGTAAAAGTGATGCAAATTGGAAAGGAGGAGGTAAAAGTCTCACTATATGCAGAAAATATGTTACTATATATAGAATACCCTACAAGATCCAGACAAAAACTACTAAATCTGATCAAGAATTCAGCAAGGTAGCAGGTTACAAGATTAAGTTTCAAAAATTAGTGGCATTTCTTTATGCATATGATTCAGTAATACTATAGAGCTATAGTCAACATGACAGCACTGTATCGGTAGGAAAACATACATATAGGCCAATGGAACAGAATAGAGAGCCCACAAATGAACCCACAACTTTTTGGTCAATTAACCTTTGAAAAAGGAGGCAAGGAAATACAATGGAATTGAGACAGACAATTCAGCAAATGGTGTCGGGAAAACTGGAGAGCAGCATGTAAATCAATGGAGCTAGAACACTCACAATGAAGCTAGAACACCACACACAGAAATATAATCAGAATGGATCAAAGACTTAAACATAAGTCAAAATACAATAAACATCCTTGAGGAAAATTTAGGCAAAATATTATCTGACATAAGTCTCGAAAATTTTCTCGTAGAAGAAATAAAAGCAAGAAAAAACAAATGAGACCTAATGAAACTTACAAGCTTCTGCACAGTAAAGAAACTGGAAATAAAACAAAAAGACAACTAACGGAATGGGAAAATAATTTGCATATGAAACCGACAAAGGCTTGATCTTCAGAGTATATAAGCAGTTCATCCAACTGAATAAGAAAAAATAAACAACCCAATCCAAAAATGGGCAGAAAACCTAAACAAGCCACTCTCCAAGGAAGACATACAAATGATCAAAAGGCACATCAGAAAATGCTCAATATCACTGATTATCAGAGAAATGCAAATCAAAACTACTGTGAGGTATCACCTCACACCAGTCTGAGTGGCCATAGTTCCAAAATCCACAAATGACAAATACTGGAGGGGCTGTGGAGAAAAGGGAACTGTCCTTCACTGCTGGTGGCAATGCATGTTGGTGCAGCCACTGTGGAAAACAGGATGGAGATTCCTCAAAAGCCTAGGAATAGACTTACCATTTGATCCAGGAATCCCACTCCTGGGCATAAATCCAGAAGAAACCCTACTTCAAAATGACACCTGCACCCCATTGTTCTTAGCCAGCAATATTTACAGTAGCCAAGACATGGAAACTGCCTAAAAGTCCATCGACAGTTGACTGGATAAAGAAGAGGTGGTATATTTATACAATGGAATACTAGTCAGCCATATAAAATGACAACATAATGCCATTTTCAGCAACATGGATATTCCTGGAGAAAATCTGTCTAAGTGAAGTAAGCCAAGAAGAGAAAGAAAAATACCATATGAGATGGCTCATTAGTGTAATCTAAAAACAAAGAAAAACAAAACACAAAGAGCACAAATACAAAACAGAAATAGTCTGGCAGACATAGAATACAAAGTTTTGGAGGCCATGGGGCGGGGGGTGTGAAGAGATAGACTGGGAGGCCAAAATTGTAGAATAGATAAACAGGATTCTACTGTATTACATAGGGAAATGTATAAAAGATCTTAAGGCTGCTCAAAGATGAAAAAATGGGACAACAAATATATATATGTTGATTGTAACTGAAAAATTTTTCTCTACGCTTGAATTGGAGACAACTTTGTAAAATCAATAAAAATCAATAAAAAAATGTTAAAAAAGGAAAAAACATTATCCTAAATATTACAGGTGTAAATATAAGCTGTAAAGAAAAAAAACTTTGCTAAAGAGTAATGAAACCAAAGACTTTGTTTTATGTTTTCTTTTTCAGATAAGCAATTCAAAAAACATCTAGCCAGGTGCATCATGAAGAAAAGGTAGATGCTTCAAAGAAATAAATTAAGAAATAAAAGAAGAGAAATTACTAATTTTACCTCAGATATACAAAAAAGGGATCATTTTGTCAACACTTACATGCCAATAAACTGAACAAATTAGAAATAATAGACAAATGTCTAGAAAGAGACAGACATAAGGAGAAAGAAATAATTTGAACAAACTGTTTATCTGAAGAATGATATAATCTGCATTTAAAAAAAGTATTGAATACAAGTGCAGATTTAAACAGCTCCCGTGTGGAACTGTACAACAATACAAAGCAGAACTTATACTCTTCAAACACTTCAAACATAGTGAAGATGTGGGAAACTCCCAAATTAATTCTATGAAGCTTTCATCACCCTGATAGCAAAACCAAAAATAGTACGGCCAAAGGGAACTTCAAGCGATTATATTTGATAGATTTACAGGCAAAAATTCTACAAAATATTATTAGCAACATAAATCCAGCAATAACTAAAGTGAATCATACACCATGATCAAATTGGACTCATTACAGTGTCATTAGAGAGGTTCAACATACACAAATCAATCAGTGTGATACACTACATTGACAAAAGTAAAAGAGAATATGACATGGTCATCCCAATAAATCCATAAAAGCATTCCATAAAATTCAACATTTATTTATTAAGACAGCAACAACAGCAACAACAAAAACAACAACAACAGCAACAACGACAGAAACCTTTTAGCAAAGTAGGATTCAGGAAATATATCTCAACATATCTAAAGTCATTAATTACAGACCCACAGACAACATAATATGCAAAAGTGAAAAGCTGAAAGCCAAATTAAGGAATAAGATAAGGATGCCCACTCTCACCATTTCTATTAAACACAGTATGGGAAGTTCTAGCAACAGCAATTGTACAAGAAAAAATGTTATTCAAGTTGAATTGAATGAAGTAAAACTGTTATTTTAGATGACATGATAATCAATATAGTGAAACCTAAAGATTCTCCAAACCAAAACAACTAAAACTAATAAAGACATTTAGCAAAGTAGCATGATTCATAATTAATATACAAAAACTGTCACATTTTTACACAAACAATGATATATTCCATAGTTTTAAAAGATCCATATGAAATCAGATGAAAAAATGAAAAACCTATGAAAAATCCAACATAATAAAATGAATAGGACACTGATAAATAAATTTGAAGATGATGCAAAGAAATTGAAAGAAATATCAAGGTCTTAGTTTAGAGGAATTAATATTGTTAAAATACACATACTACAAAATATGTCTACAGATATAAATTGATTCAGATAGAAATACTTGATATTTTCTGCAGAACTAAAAATGGTCCTATGATTGTATGGAACTGCAAAAGAACCAGAACTGCAAAAGAAACAATGAGGAAAAAGTACAAAGTTGGAGGTATAAACCATAACCCTCCCAGATCTCAGACTATATTACAATACTACAGTAATCCGACAGCACAATGCTGGAAAACAACTGAAGCTCTATATCACTGGAATGGAACACAGAGGCAGAAATAAAACTTCACATCTATGGTCAACTAAACTATGACAAAGGAAACAAAAATATACAATGCCTTAAAGACAGTCTTCAGCAAGTGATGTTGAGAAAGCAAGACGGCTACATGTAAATCAAAGGAATTAGAACACTCCCTCACACTGTACAAAAATGAACTCAAAATGATTTAAATATCTGAATCTAATACATAACACAAAAAAGTTCTGGAAACAAACATAAGCAAAACAAGACATAAATTGTAGCAAAAATTTCTATGTCACTCTGTGAAATATGTGAAAACAATAGAAACAATATAAACAAAAGGTCCAAATTAAATTTAAAAGCTACTACACAGCAAAATATACAAAATGAAAAGATGAAATTCCAAATGGGAGAAAACATTAGGAAACTATGCAATTAACAAGAGGCTAATTTCTTAAATACACACATTTTTCTTACAACTCCATTAAAAAATCTACAAACAACTCAGACAGAAAATGAGCAGAAGACAAATCTCTAAAGAAGACACAGAGATGACAAAGAGGAAAAGAAAAACATGCTCACATTGCTAATCATTATACAAAAAAAAAAGACAAAAATAAAATAATGTTTTACATCACAACATTGAGAAGGGCTTTCAAACAAATGTCTACAAGCAATAAAGAATGAGGTGGTTGTGGAGAAAATGGGACTCTCCAACGCTGTTGGTGGGAATGAAAATTGGTGAAACCACTTTGGAAACTGTATGGAAGTTCATTTAAAAAATAAAAATAGACTTATCATATGACACAGCAATCCAACTTCTGGGCATATAAAACATAAATACTGAAAACAAAGAATCTAGAGTAAAACATAAGAATTACACTCTGACTTTGGATTTAATATGATTCTACATATGTCTCCTCTGGCAAGGGAAGCAGAAGCAAAACTAACAAAATATGATTGTATCTCTCTAAACAGATATACGCTGCAGAATAAATGATCAATAAAATGAAAAGTCAAGAAACACAATGGGAGAATATATTTGAAATTATATTTTCCAATCTAGAGTTAATATCCAATATATATGGCAAACTCTAACCCCACAACAGCAACAAAAAAGACCAAACAATCCAATGAAAAAAATGTCCATAGGAACTGAATAGATTGATCTGAATCAATTTTCTATAGAAAATATACAGTTGGCTGAATGACACATGAAAATATGTTCAGAGTTTTAAATTATTAGGAAAGTCATAAACCAAGAATGAGACAAGACCTCACAAATGTCAGAAGGCTCTCATCAAAAAGAAAACAAATAAATATTGGTGAGATTGTGGAGAACAAGGAACATCATGGACACTGTTGATAGGAATGCAAATTATTGATTCCATTGCATATATACATCAAATTTTCCTCATCCATTTTTGTGTCAAGGGATGTTGGGTTTGTAGGCCCCTGTCTGAAGTCTCTAGAGAATAAGCCCATGGGCTGAACTGATAAACAAGCTGTGAGGATTGTCTCATATCCAGTCTGGATAAGAAATGGCCTTCTGAATGTATCCAGCATGGTTGGCTGGATAGCCTATGATGGGTAAGATCCTCAGAGGAGGACAACCTAAGACAGGCACAGCCGGCTAGATAAGAGATGGCCTACTTAATGGAGTTCCGTGATGAACTTTAAAACAATCCTTAGTCATTTAAAATCCTGTGCTTACTGCAGGAGCATGGGGACATAAATAGCTTAAGATTATTAACATTGTTATAGTTTAGATGATATGTGAGGCATTGTGCATGCCCTATATAAACCCTTTTTCTAAGAATCAATAAAGAGAATTGCTTCACTTCTCTCCACAGAGTGTTTGTGTGTATATGATATCATGCCACTGACAGGGTTAATTTAATTTGTTGGGAGTATCTTAAAAGTGTGTTGCATTATATACAATGCCATTTCTGCACCTATTTAGTTGATTATGTGAGTTTTATTTCTCATTCTCTTAGTGTGGCATGTCACCTTTTTTGATTTGAATATTTTGAAGTATCCTTAAACCCAGGTATAAATCCCTTTACTCATGTATGTGTATGATACATTAAATGTGTTATTGAATTCATTTTGCTTGTGTTATGTTGAGAATTTTGGCACATATGTTCATCAGGGATAATATTCTATACTTTGCATATAATGTCCTTTCTCTCATTTTTATGCAAATAAAGCTGGCATCAAAAAACGTGTTTGGAATCTTTCACCCCCTTCAAATTCTTGGAAGATTTGCGGAAGTATTGTTGAAAAAATTGTCTTCAAATGTATGACAGAATACACCAGTAAAGTCGTCTTGAAATTTTCTCTGGTTTGGGAAGTTTGAATTATTGATTTACTCATTCACACTTTTGCTCTATTTAAATTTCTTATATCTTTTTGATTCAGTATTGGAAGACAAATGTTACTGGGAATGTGTCTTTTGTTCTAAGTCATTCAAATCATTGTCTAGTGGTAACTACTTATGATGTTTGCATCTCTACAGCATCAGTGGTAATATATTCACTTTTATTTCTAATTTTATTTTCTTAGCCAACGTAAACTTTTGCCACTTTATGTTTAAAAGAAACAGACTTAGGTTTTTTTTTTTATATTTACAAATGTTTCTCTTGTTATTTGCCTTCCTCTCATTCATTCAATTTTCCTCTTTATTTTTTCTGTTTTCTCCTACATTTTGAGGTGAAAAGATAAGTACTGTGAATCTTTGTATTTCATTTATTACTGAATATTTTTTATTTAGATACTATTTATTTATATGTTTATTTATTTATTTATATATGTTTATTTATTTATTTACATATGTATTCATTTATTTATCATTGAACTACTGCCATTTTCAGTGTGTCATTCTGTGGTCTATAGCAGAGTGTTCCCATACATGCTAACATTTGTGTACCTATTAAATGTTAGTTCATGGTATTTAACTTACTGCCTTGTGTCATACAAAAGAAATTTTTAAAAAATATATTTTTATATATAGAGGATAACATTTATAAATCTAAATATCCCAAGTATATCCCCTCACAGCCCCTTTCTGCCGTAATTATAAAATTGTTTAGTAGGTCTGCGAGTGTGCTTAAATTTTGTAGATGAAATCATTGTGTTCTCATCCAAATATTTTTTAACATTCCACATATTTCATGTCATGTGTTATTTTTCTTTCTCTTTCTGACTAACTTCAATTAGAATGACAATTTTGGGGGATATCCATTTGGCTGCAAATGTCATTGTTTTATCATTTTTTATTGCAGAATATTTTTCCATTGTGTAAATATGGCATAATTTCTGTATACTGTCATCTGTTGTTGGACCATTAGGTTGCTTCCATGTTGTGGCTGTTGTATACAGCACTGCTGAGGACATTGTGGTGCAGGTGAGTTTTTTGAAATAGGGTTCCCTTTGATATATACCCAGAAGTGGGATTGCTGGTTCATATGTTAAGTTTATTTTTATCCATTAGAGGAATCCCCATACTGGTTTCCAAAATGACTGCACCAAACTACATTCCTACCAACAGTGTAGGAAAGTTCCCTTTCTCCACAGCTTCCCTAGCATTTATTGTTTGTGGACTTTTGAATGATGACCATTGTGACTACTGTGAAGTGATACTTCATTATACTTTTGAATTGCCCTACTCTGACAATGATAGTGAGCAATTTTTTTTTCATATATCTATGTGGCATTTGAATGTCTCTATTGGAGAATTGCTTGTTTATGGCTTCTGCACATTTTCAGATTGGGTTTCTTTTTTTTTTATTATTATTAAGTTGTACGAAGTCTTTATATTTTGGAAATTAAGCCTTTGTCAGTTGCATCACTTCTTAATATTTTCTTTAAACCTGTAAGTTGTCATTTTGCTTTGTTTATGGTTCCCTTTGCTGTGCAAAAGCTTATAAGTTTTATTAGGTCCCATTTATTAATTTTGCTCTTACATCCCTTCCCTGGGTAGTCTATTCTAGGAGATCATTGCTGAGGTTTATCTCAGAGTGTTTTGCCTATGTTTTCTTCTAGGTGATTTACTGTGTCTTCCTTATATTTACGTCTTCAAGCCATTTTGAGTTTATTCTTGTGTATGGAGTGAAGGAGTATTCTAACTCCATTGCTCTGATGCTGCTATCCAGTTTTCCCCACACCAGCTGGTTAAGAGATGGTCTTTTCTCTGTCATGTTCCTGGCTACTCTGTCAAAGGTTAATTGAACATAGGCCTACTGATTTATTCCTAGGCTCTCTATTCTGTTCCATTGGTCCATATGCCTGTTTCTATACCAATATCATGTCATTTTCATTATCGTAGCTCTGCAATAGTGTATGGAGACCTGGTGGGTTATTCCTCCAGCCTCTTTCTTTTACTTCAATATTGCTTTGGAAACTATGTATTTTTTATGACTCTATGTAAATCTTCAGATCATTTGTTTCAGTCCTAAAAAGAAATATTTTGCATAATTTGATAGGAAATCAAATTTTCTTGACTGAACGTTGTGGCTTGGAGGTCCAAGACTATATTGAATTGAAATTGTGAGAATGGGGAAACTTGTCTTGTCTCAGGTTTTTGTGAGAAGGGTTTCAGTTTTTCACCATTATGTTGCTGGCTATATATTTGTCATAAATAGCTATTATTATGTTGAGATATGGTCTCTCTGTATCCTCTGTGATAAGAACTTTATTTGCAGATAGGTTTTAAATGTGATCAAATGATTTTTCTGCATCAACTGAGATTCTCATGTGGTTTTTTGTCCTCTCTTTGGTGATATGGTGTATCACAATTGATTGATTTATTTGCATATGTTACACCATCCTTGTGTTCCTGGGATGAACCTAACTTGACCACGGTGTATGATCTTTTTTTACATGCTGTTGGATTCTGTTTTTTAATAATTTCTTAAGGACTTTTGCATCTATGTTTATCAATGATATTGGCATATAGCTTTCTTTTTAGGTAGTGTCTTTGTGTGGTTTTGTTATCAGGTTGATGTTTGCCTTATGGTGTGAGCTTGGGGGTACTCTCTCCATATCAAACTTTTGGAAGAATTTGAGGAGGACTGGTATGGATTTTTCTTTGTATGTTTGGTCAAATTCCCCAGTGATGCTATTTGGGTCTGAATTTGTGTTTGCAGAAATTTTTTATTTTATTGGCAATTCTATTCCGTTTCTGGTGATCTGTCTGTTCAAGTGGTCAATTTCTTCTTGATGCAATATTGGTGGGCTGAATATATCCAGAAACTTCTCCATTTCTTCTAGGTTATCCAGTTTGTTTCCATAGAGTTGCTCATGGTATTCCCTTATGATATTTTGCAAATTTGATATACTCTTTGTAGTTTCCCCAATTTCAATTCTTATGTTATTTGTGTTCACTCTCTTTTCTTGTTGGTGAGCCTGCCTTGAGTTTTGTCAATTTTGTTTAGTATTTCAAAAAAGAGTTTGAGTTTTTCTATTTTTTAGACTCTATTTCAATTATTTCTTCCTTTATCTTTATTATTTCCATCTTTCTGCTGACTTTTTGTTTTGCTTGCTCTTCTTTTCATGATTAGTGTACATAGAACATTAGATTATTTGTTTGAGATTGCTCTTCTACTTTGAGGAGGGCCTTGTCAGTCTGAACTTCCCTCTTAAGCCTGCTTTATTTGCATTCCATAAAATTTGCATAGGGTTTTGTCATATTTCTCGATATTTTTTAAATTCTTATTTTACTTCTTCAACTCCCCTACTTGTTTTAATACCATGTTGTTTAACCTACATGCTGTCATTTTTTTCTCCCTTTTTTTCTGTGATTGATTTCTACTTTCATTATATTATACTCAGAAATGTAGCTTGAAATAATTTTTATGTTCTTAAATTTGTTGAGGCTTCTTCTGTGCCTGAGTAGATAATCTTTCCTAGAAGATGTTCCATGTGCACTAGAAAAGAATATATATTCTGTTTTGGGGAGAAGTACTGTTTTGAAAATATCAACCAACTCCAATTATTTCATTGTATCTTTTAATATCTTTGTTTCCTATTTAATTTTCTGTCTCAAAGACCTGTCTAGTGATGGTAATGGGGAGTTATAGTCTCCTACTGTGATTGTGTTCCCTCCGACTTCTCCCTTTTTATCTATTAGTGATTGCTTTACGTATTTAGTTACCCCTATATTGAGTGCATGTATCTTAATGACTATAATTCCCCTCATTTTTTATTGCTCCTTTCATCATTATAACATGTCCTTGTTTATCTTTCTCTATGGCCTTTCATGTAAGGTCTATTTTGTGTGAAGTCAGTACTGCTAGTCCTGCTTTCTTGTCATATGCATTTGCATGGAATATATTTTTTCATCTTCTGGCTTTCAATTGATGTGTGTTCCTCTTACTAAAGTGGGTCTCTTGTATGCTTCATAATGTAGGGTCTTGTTATATTATCCCATCTGACAATATATATCTTTTGATCGAAGCAGTTACTCTATTAACAATTGTGATAATTATTGATAGACTGCTGTTTATTTCCATTTTGAGCTTCATTTCCCAGTTGATTTTGTATATCCTTTTTGTTCATTTCTTTTTCATTGTAAGCTTTTGATATATGGTTCCCCTGTTTTGTATGTATATTGATCAGTTACTATATATGTTTATTTGACTGATAAGGATACAAACTCTAACCCCTCCTACAGAGAATAGAAACAAGAAGAAAATACTCTGTATTGTCCTGTTTCACTCTGTGACAATTAAAAATTTTGATGTACTGTTTTACAACATCATGTATATTCTATTGTATGTCATTGCAGCTATTGCCAATCTAATTATGCCTTTCTCCTTTCTATAGCCTCCTGCTTCTTTTCTTTAGAGTAGATCTTTCATTATTTCTTTTTCTGTTGCTAAATTCTTTTAGTATTTGCTTTTATGGAAGGTATTTATCTCACCTTCTATTCTAAAGGATAGCCTTGCTTGATAAATTATCTTAGATTACAGCTTTCTTTCATTCAGGACTTTGAATATGTCTTGCCAATGCCTTCTGTCTTATAGTTGTGTAGGAAACGTGTTTACAAATATAATGTATATAATTATATGTATATATATGTAAAGAATACCTAGAAATGAAGCTAAAAAATAAGATGAAAACCTATACATTAAAAAAAGAAAACATTGATGAATGAAATTAAATCTTATCCAAAGAAAGGAAAAGATCTCTTATGTTAATGATGTGAAAGTATGTGGTTGAAAAAACATTCTACCCAAAGCAATCAAAATTTACTGTGATTCATGTAAAAATACCAATGAGATTTTTCCATTAAATAGAACAAATATTTTCAAAATTTATATGTTGCCACAAAGATCATGAGTTGCCAAAATAATCTTGAAAAATAGTATTAAATCTAATAGTGTAAAATACTCTGATGTTAAAGAGTCCTATAAAGCTTTTGTAATTTAAACAACATGATACTTGGTCAAAAACAGAGAGCAATCAATAGGAGAGAATAGAGCAACCAGATATAATCCCTCACACCTATGATCAATTAACCCATGAAATAGGAACCAAGAGTATAAAATGAAGAAAAGACATTCTCCTCAATAAGTAGTGCTGGGGAGATTGAACATGTGAAAAATAGATTAGAGTATTTCCTCACATTGTATACAATCCATGAGCACAGAATATCTTTCATTTAATTTGTTTACTTATATTTCTTGCACCTTTAATTTATAGATCTATGTTTAGATCTTTTATTTCACTTATCAATTTTATTCCTATTTTATTCTTTTTAGAATAAGTGTACACACAATTGTTTTCCTAATTTCTCTTTCTGATAATTTGTTGTTAGTATATAAAAATGCAATAGATATTTGTATATTGATTTTGTATTCTGCAAGTTTACTAAGTTTGTTGACTGTTACAAACACTCACTGGAGAAGTCTATGGGGTTTTCCACCTATGTAAAATTATGTCATCTGTAAAAATTTTACTGCTTGTTTACAAGTTGGATGCCTTTTATATTTTTTCTTCACTCGATTTTCTGGCTAACACTTCTAGTAGTGTAATTTAGGACTTGTGAGAATGAGCTATTTTTTCTTATTACTGGACCAGAGGAACACCTTCCTGTATGTTAACATTGAACTTGATATTAGTCACGGGTTTTTCATAAATGGCATTTTTTATCTTTAGTTATATTCTATCCAGAGAGAATTTGTTAAGAATTTTTTGTATACAAAAGTTAAGATAAGTTCTGTCAATAATTATCCTACATTTTTTGAGATTATTTATTTTGAATTCTCTGTTTTCTAAGGGATGGTATCACATTTATTGATTTGCATATGTTAAATAAATTTTGTGGATCAGGACTAAATCCAACTTAACTATAGTTTATAATACTAAAAATATGCAATTTATTCAGGTTGCAAATATTTATTTAGAATGGAATATACACATACTGAATGAGAAATTTGCATTGTAGCTGAGTGTACATATATTTATTAAAAAATTTTTCACTCATTTTGAATTTGACTTATGTTTAATGGAATTTATTTCTAAATAATAAATATAACTTTTGGTAGAACTGGATTTACTACAGTTTACTGATACAGAACATAGCTATTATATACAATTAGTGCACAAAACAGTGGCCTTAAAACACCGTATTATAATAACAATGCCAACTGTTTCAGGACTTGGGAACATATTGCTTCCTAAAATTCATTACCTGGTCTTATCCACCCCAACCCACATATAATGTTATTTCTTTGTTTTTTGATTGTTTTTTGGTTGCCCTTTAATGGAGTTACTGCTTATAGAACCCAGGATATTTTGCATAACTGAATTTATCAACATCATTTTGGAACACTTAACAGAAGCCACAAGAGTATGGATTATAAAGATGACAAGAAAATTTATTCCTTCTAGGGACTGAAAACCCTCTGAAAGAAAGAATGTCAAAAATAAACATTTGTAAGTGTACAATAAGATTTTCTCTTGTGCAATTTTAAAGTAGAAAATTAAATTACATTTGTTTTAATTATAGCACTGAATTACAAATTGAAACAAAAATTCCCCCCTTTGGGATTTCTTAAATTTGATTGATTATTTTAATTTAATTTTAATTCATAAATATTTAACATTTATTTACAAACATACCAAATAAACTGATATTTATTCTGCTGATGTTTTGAATATAGAGATACTTACTTTAAAGTACACCAAGAAATAAATACTTCCGTTTCCAAATCAAATTTTGTTTCACTTTAATTACAAATGATAATGAAATTGTTCTACCTTTTCGATAAATGTTTTACTCAAATTTCACTTTAAATACCAAAACTTTAATATCATTTTATTTATTTTGTGCATATTTATACTCTGTTCACCAATATGGTATAAATTTGTGTACAAAAGGAAGGAGATTGGTTTTATTTCAAATAACCCAAAATTAAATTATTTCAAAAGATTTTGTGGGGAAAATAATTGCACATCACATTATAAAAATAAACATTCTGTATGTTTCATTTTAACTGAATGAATGAGAAGGAAACACTCGCTGAATTTTACACTTTGGTTGCTAGGAGACCTGTCATATTGTGATGTCACAACCACTCAGGATGAGAACCATTTTGATGGCCTAGCAGTTTAAATGAGCAGGCCTGCTAAAGCAGCATTTGAAGCTGCGGTGCTCAAAATCATTCAGATTAGAAAAGTAGCTATAGAAAAAGTTATTTGAGATGGAACATATTTCTTAAGAAATTCAAGATGTGTCTCGTAAAAATGGACAAACTGGTTCAGGAAACTCTGGTAGCTCTCTATTGTGTGATCAAACATTCTCTGAGGACTTGGACTTGAGGTGTATGATTGAAGAAAATGCTTTTCAGACTTTGTCAGAAGAATCCTTGATAAAAAGACCATGTTACACACATTGTGTCTCAGAACCAGATGAAGATAATGATTTTCGTTATCTGACACTTCCAAGTAAACTCTGGAAAATGGCTTGGAGTGACCAATTTAAATCCATCTGTTGGGATGATAATGGAACTTCCATAGTGATTGACGAAGATGTCTTTAAGAAGGATGTTTTGGAAAGAATGGCCCCTTTCAGAATATTTGAAACTGGAAGTATGAAATGTTTAGTTAGACAGCTTATCTTTTATGGGTTAAATTAAGTACGGCAGAATTTTCAAAGATCTGCTTGTCTAGCTGACTTTCTGGCAGAAGAAATAGAAGTCTCTGTTTTAAGCAAGATATTCAGAAATTTTAGTTACGTCTTGGTAACTGATGTATAAAATTTTATTTTGTACATCACTCTGTGGTAATATAAATATGAAGGTAGGTTTTGAAAATTGTATAAAACTACAAAGGCTAAAATTCTTTATTTTTTCTAAAAATGAGAACAGTGACTTAAGTATTCAAGATTTTGAGAAACTTTGCTAACAACTATAAATCTTATCAGAAACCTAAATAAAGGTATTAAAGCTGCTTTTCAAAATTGGCATTCACCGTTACTGCAAATGTAAACTTCTTAAAATGATGACTATACTATTTAAATGTGTATTTTCCAAATAAGGAACTTCAAAATATCGTCAGCAATTTTCATATTTTGATGATATTACCTTTGCATAGTAAAAGTGAAATCTGAGGTTTTATAGGTTATTCTTATTATAGTCTTGTGTTTTGGTTTAAAATATTACTAAAATCTCTCTCCTTTGGTTGTAGCTTCAGTTCTATCATAATCCAAATATTAAATGAGGCTTTCCCCTGCTTTTAGAGAGAATAAAATGAAGAATTGGGATTAAAAATGCCTCTCTGGTATCTTCATTGGCTCAAGATGTGAACAAGAAGCTCTTTAAAAGAGGGGGCAATGTTCGTAAACATAATTCTGATTTTATCGCTGACACTAGTTAAGAAAGTGCATTTTTACCTTCTCCAAATTTAAACATGCCTCTAATAAGAAAGCCCTCTACTGGCCACGTAATTGGTGATACAACTACCCAGATCAGAAGTGATTTTTCTCCTCCATCATCAATGTCATTTAGACCACCAGAACAAATTGCAGTGGATCAACGTGCTAATTTAAATCGGTTGACCACTGTCCACGGGCACTCTCAAAGCAGATACACTGAAGCAAATGGCTGTGTTTTGAACTTCATTACAACTACAACTTCTACTTCTCAGTAGAGCATCTTGTCTCCCATACAGAGCAATTAATTTGGACTGATGGTGGAGCCTTCTACTTTTCAAAATAGATATCACAACATATCTGCCAATAAATGTCATTTTTCTAAAGTTCAACCAGGGAGCAACCCACGGTTTCCAGTGACAGTGATAGCTGATACATCAGCTACCTCCCTTTCAAGGGCAACTCATCAGCCATCTTCAGTTTATGAATGTCATCCTAATTAAAACTGATCTACCAGAAGACTACCAGATTATGCAGGATTACAAAGATTAAATTTGATGTTGGTAAATGTTGACAAATATCTGCAATTTTCTTATTTGAACAATAAACTTGGATGTGTAACTTAATTATCCTTACTTTTTTTAAAATAGTGTAAAAAGTTAAACGTGAGACTAAGTTACCATTTAAAGAATAAAAGAGATATTTGATTGATATGATCATTTAATGCAACATAATGGTATAAAATTAAATAATTTCTAAGGAAGAAGAAATAATTGAAGAATTTGTAAAAAAATTAAACATGGAGATAGGGTAAATTACTAAGTGGTCTCTGGTTCATCCTGGAAAGTATTAAAAGAGTTAAGTTAGGATACATTAGAACAGGAGATAAATGCAGGAACCGGCCCAGGGATCATGGTCTCTATTATTTCATGCCTGGTATCATAAAAGTCACATGATATAGACTCAGATGTCACATTAAGCATGTGGTAGAATTTAAAAGCAATTTTATCTATGGTCTTCTTTGTGATGTTTTCAAAGCATTCCAATTTGTGATTTCTTTTCCTCCCCTCAAGAGTCTACACTATACTTTCAAGTGAATATTTTAAGTTACATTTATGATCCAGACAAAGACAAGCTTACATCCTAAAGGTGGCACTAAATGCCTTTCCAACTCTAAGCCCACAAACTCAACATAGTTTAGTCATTTCATTATAGATCTGACATCTTACTAATTTGGCATATCTTTATGTTTCACTGTTTCTGGAAATATATCCAGGCAAATATTTGTGGACCATATTAAATAAAACCTCACAACTTTGGCTCCAGCTCTTCCTTCGACTTAGGATGTCCTCCTTTTACCTATTAAGATTTTCCTAGTCTCAGCAGAGAAATCACCTCTTCAGGATATTAAATCTACTTTCCTGAAACAACCAAACTATCATAGTTTTCAAACTGTTTCGTTATGTTCTTTACTCTTCACCACAAACTAGCTCTTTTCGTAGCCCAAGGACTAGTCACTCAAAACTGTAATTGGAGGTATGTACAGTAGACAAAGTATTATTTTCTTCTTAATTCATGTCTCCAGAGGCATAAATCATTCCATTATCACTTGCTGAATTTTTTCCTGTCTCTTCATCACCCACCCACCCCAAAATATATGATTTTCTTCCACATACATTTAAGTATACTGATTTCTAATTAATTGACTTCCTAGAATCATAGTTTATCCAGAAGAGACAGTGCCAATGCAAACATTTAATGTACGTTTATACACCCCACATAACTTGTGCCATTCTAACCTTCACACAGGAAGTATTTAAGAGGTACTAGACCCTTGGTTGGGGTGGGTGAATTCAGTAACTAAATTGCAATCTAAACTGTGTGGACTAAAAAGAGGTGACGGTGGTAGAATTAAAAATTTGTACAACTGCAAGAATATCAAATTTCTGCAGATACTAGGAAATATAAAATATTCATGGAATACTTTGACTATTTCCCATTAATTTAAAATAAAAGGTGAAACATTTTCAGAATGTGAAATGAGCTGAATTTCTGGGATAACTGTAGGCAAGGTCAGGGAGCCTAAGGCTTCTGCTCACAATCATGCAGCCAGTGTCAGCGGATAAGACTGAAACGGCAACATTGTGTCCTGAAAATGTGTCACCTGTTGTGAAGATAGACTTTGATATTCTGGAAAATGGGTTAATGGGTCAGGGTAAGCTCTAGAAACATCCCACCAATATGACCTTTACCAAGAGATGAAAAGAGCCCACTTTCAGCAGGAGACCTGTGTCTGGACAGCAGTGGGTGTCCCTATAACACAAATATCAAGCTTTTAAATTTGTCAGCTCAACTCTGATGATGGCTATGTTTTCGCTTATATTAGCAGTCTCGGGTTCAGATGGGCTGGTTCAGCAGCTAATTACCAGCTCTCTTATCAGACAGTGGGTCTTACCGTGATCATCTTAACAAGGTTCTACTCTGATAAGTCAAAAGCTACTGTTTACTTTCAGAATAAGAAATCCTAAAGAAAAATATTGTTTGTTTGTCCATCTATAGTTTTCTACCTGGGAAAAGTAGGCTATTTGCAAAAGTACAAAAGTTGGCTGGTGTTTTGAAAACTATTCTCTGAGCTCTGCCCACTGAATTCTTCCCACTAAATACTACAGATTTGTCTACCACTGTGTGTGTATGAGAAGATGGATTTTTAAGCAGTAACTAAGATTGTCTTAGTTGAGTCATCAGTGGATTATTCCTCTGCATCTTTCAGAATTTCTGTGAATTAAGAGTTTCATTGAGCCACCAGATTTTCTTCCAATCAGGGAGAGGTAGATTATATTTCTCCCCGTATACTAATTGTTACTGTTCATTGAATCCCGAGCTGATGCTAGGGCCAAGCCACTGAACCCTTGAATTGGGCTGAGGCATATACAGTATCCAATCCCCAGAGCCCAGCACAGGACTGTGTCTCCTTTTTAATTTAAGCTTATGTCCAAGTTTATTTTTCTTTTAATTCTCATTGTTGACACAACTTATTTTGTATTTGAACACCCGTTGACTAATTTATAGAGACAGAACCGCTGATGTGTTCCCGTTCATCTACAAATAGCAATAACCTTCCTTTCATTGGACTACCTGGA
This sequence comes from Vicugna pacos, assembly GCF_048564905.1. Taxonomy (NCBI): domain Eukaryota; kingdom Metazoa; phylum Chordata; class Mammalia; order Artiodactyla; family Camelidae; genus Vicugna; species Vicugna pacos. The sequence continues at coordinate 28,958,395 of NW_027328741.1, forward strand.
ATACAGTGAGCATAGTCATCATTTTGAAAGCAGTCCTCAGTCCTAATAATGCAGAACCTTTACACTTCTTTGCCAGCACTTGAGCGAGGATGTTTCTTATGGATCTCAAGGATTATTCTCACATCCCCTTATACATCCTTGAGAAAACACCATATTGTTATCCAAAATAATGTTTTTGTCAGTATTGCATTCCCATTGCAAAACAGTTAAGAACTGTAGGAGTTCTGAGATTTTACCATGCTGAGATTTTTAGCAACCTAGTATGTTCCTTTCTTACTGATGCTGTTGGGGAGATGAGACCTTTGGTCAGAGACAGTGAAATTGATCTCTCACAGCAAAAGCAGCCATGGTTAAATTTTGTATCCATTTCCTAATCTCAGATAATACACAGAGTGAAATTTTGACGCCTACAGAATCAGTGGGCTGTTATCATGAAGAAAGTTTAGAGCATGATAATACCCTAATTATATTAGTATCTTTATGTATATTTTATTAGAATCACTTATTTATTAGTATCTTTCTCTAAGATAAGTCTATCATGACTCAAGATTGCTTGCTGCAAAAACAATCATGAGAAATGACTTGGGAAACAATATCATTGTCTTTCCATTTTTCCTTCTGCTTTTATTGAGATATAATTGACATAAAACATTGTGTAAGTTTAGATGCACAGGGTAGATATTTGAGTTACATTATCATGAAATAAATATTATAGCAACTTTAGGGAGAATTCATTATATCATTTAGATACAATATTAAAGAAATACAATTACTCCTTTTGTTGTGATGAGAAAACTTATGGTCTACTCTCTTAACAACATTCATATATAACATAAAGCATTATTCATTGTATTTATCATGTTAAAACGTAGCATCCCTTGAACACGTTTATTTTATGGCTGGAGGTTTGTATCTTTAGAGTGCATTAATCTAAATCTCCTTTTCCAACCCCTTCCTCTGTTAACTACAAATCTGTTTTTTTCTATAAGTATGTCTGTTTGTTTTTGAAGTGTAGTTTAATGTATAACACTGTGTTCGTTTCTCTTACATAACATAATGTTTGCAAATTTTAATACAATTCAAATTGATCACAAGAATAAAACTAGTTATGATTTGTTGCTATTTAAAGATATTTCATAGTTATTGACTATTCCCCATACAGTACATTTCTGGTCCCTGACTCAATGAATTTGCAACTGGAAAATTTTCTCTCTTAATTATCCTCACTATTTCTTTTTCTTCACCACATTTCGCTCCTTCTTGTAAACAACCTGTTTCTTTCTATATCTCTAACTCCTTTTCTGTTTTGTTATGTTAATTTGTTTTAAATTCTTAACATGAGTAAAATAATTTAGCATTTGTCATTATCTGGGTAACTTATTTCACTTAGCATATTATCCTCTTGGTCTACCCAATTGTTGCAAATGATAAGAACTTATACTTTTTAGAGCTGAGTAATAACCCATTGAAATTTTATGTGTGTGTGTGCATATATAAATATATATATATATATACTGTACATATATATATTTAGTGTACGTGCATATATATATAAATATAGATAAATCTTTAGTTGATATATGGTTCGATATATATTTTATAAACAGACATTTTCTTTATCCATCATTTATTGATGAGAAATTAGTTTACTTCTATATCCTGGCTATAGTAAATAATGCTGCAGTGAATATAGGGTTGAATTTATCTTTTCTGAATGGTGTTTTTATTCTCTTGGAATAATTATCCTGATATGGAAATGTTGGATCATATTTCATTTTTTTTTTTGATAAAACTCCAGAGTGTTTTCCACAGTGGCAGTAAAAATTTACATTCACTCAAGCATTGCATCAGGGTTCTTTTTCTTACATCCTCACCAATATTTATATTTTTTATCATTTTGATCACTGTCATTCTGACAGGAGTGACATAATTTCTCATTGTGTTTTGGACTTGCATTTTTCTGATGGTTAGTGATGTTGACCATTTTCATGTGCCTGTTAATTACCTTTCCCCTACTATATATTCATTTTATTGTAATGGGCTAAATGACCATAACTGTCTGATTTCATTTATAGGCATTCTGTAGTGTTCCATTATTCTCTTGGTTCTGTGCCCATACCATATTCATTATTGTAGTTTGTATTACAGTTTAAAATCAGGGACAGTGATACTTCCTCTTTGTTCTTTGTAAAATTTGTTTGTGTTTTTAGTTTGTTTTCTTCTCATTTCTTTTCTTTTTATTGATTTCAACTCTTATGTGTTTACATGTAAATTTAAGAATTATATTTTGTGTCTGAAAATGCACTTTGTATTTTGATAGGCACTGAAATTAATTTGTGTATTTTCTTCACTAGTACTGTCATTTAAACAATATATTTTTCCTAATGTATGAACACTGTATATCCTTTCATCTGTTTCCATTAGCTTCAATTTCTTTTATAAATTATTTATAGTTTTCTGGGTACAGATATTTTACCTCCTTGGTTGGATGCATTTCTTGATTTTTTTTTTTTGTAATGCAACTGTAAATGAGACAGTTCCCTCACTTTCTCTATCTGTTAGCTTGTTGTTAGTGTGTAGAAATGCAAGATTTCTGTATGTTAATTTACATTCTGAAATTTTACCAAATGCATTGATAAGCCCTAGTAGTTTTGTGGCGTCTTCTTTAGGATTTCTTTTTAAAGTATTTCATCTGCAAACAGATACTTTTACTCCTTTTCTGAAAATGCTATATTTTATTAACTTTTACTTTGGATAGCTATGAATAGAATTTCCAATATTATACTGAATAACAGTGGTAAAAATGAGCATTCTTGTCTTCTTCCTGCTCTTACAGGAGATGCTTTCAGATTTTAATCAGTGAGTGTCATGTTAGCTGAGTTCTTGTCATATAAGACCTTAACTGTGTTGAGGTATGTTTCTTCATGCCCACTCTGAGGAGAAATATAATCATAAATAGATACTGAATTTGTCAAAATATTTTATAACACTTTTGAGAAGACCATATAATTTTTATATTTCAGTTTGTTAGTTTGGTGTACCATATTGATTAATTTGTGGGTAATGAATCACTTTTGCATCCCTGGAATAAAAGGGACTGAATCATACTGTATAATTCTTTTAATGTATTGTTTGATTTGTTAACAATTTAGTGATGATTTTTTCATGTATACATTTCAGTAGTATTTAACCTATAATTTTATGAGATATTTGTTCCTGCCTTAGTAGTAGTGTGACACAGAAATGTGGAAGCCTCCCTTCCTCTGCAAATTTTTGGAATTCTCTAAGAAGTATAGGTGATAGCTCTTCTCTAAATTTTTGGCAGGAGTCACCTGTGAAGATGTCTAGGCCTGTAATTTTGTTTCCTGGGAGATTTTGTTTAATTACTAATTCAATTTCATTAGTGCTAATCTGTTAATATTTTCTATTTCTCATTCCATCCTGGAGAATACGTCTTTCAAAAAATCGTCCATTTCTTCTAGGGTTTCCATTTTAATTGGCATATAATTTGTTGTATCATCTTATGATGCTTTGTGTTACTTTGATATAAGCTGTAACTTCTCATTCATTTTTGAGCTTTTTAATCTGTACTCTCTTTTTTGCTCATTAGTCTCATTAAAGCTTATCAGTTATATTTATATTTCAAAAGCAATTATGTAGTTTGATTAGATGTTTCTATTTTTAATATTTTTTAATTTATATTCTGACCTTTCAGCTGTCTTTCCATCAACTAACATTTTTGTTTATTATTTTTCTACATCATTTCTTTGTAAGATTACGTTATAAGAGAGAGATGTTTCTTATTTGTATAAGTGGGATTATTTTGCTATAAGCATCCCTATTAATACTTCTTTTCCTATACCCCATGGAATTTGTTTTTGTTGTCATATTTCTTTATAGATATTTCCTTTGATTCTTAGAGCAATCCTTTTTTGTTTAATATTGTATGATTTATCCTCCACACTTTATAATTTTTCTCAGGTTTTTCCTTTCAGTAAATTTCTATTCTCACAGAATCCATATGTTTCTTCACAAAATACAGAAAAAAATAATAAAATTTATACAAAATTGTGAAAGATCCAAATTTTCTAATATTATCTTTGAAAAATGAACAAACCTGTGGGTATTATCCTCCCTGACTTAAGAATATACTTCAAAGTTACACTAATCAAAACATCAAAATATATCACTTAAAGAGTCACATAGATTAATGGAACAAAGAGTCCTAAAATAAACCCACACTCATATGGTCAGTTAGTCTACAATGAAGGAGACAAGAGTATACAATGGAAAAGGGGCAGTCTCTTCAACAAGTAGTTCTGGGAACACTGGACAGTACATGTAAAAGGAAGATGTAAGAGCACTTCCTTCCATATTATACAAAATAAGATAAAAATGGATTAATTTCCTAAATGTAAAACCTGAAACTACAAAATTTCTGACCAAGAACAGGAGCAGAACTGCCTTTGAGGTAAATTATAGCAATATTTACTTTTTATCTATCTCCTAAGTAAAAAAAAAAAAAGGAAAACTAACAATAACTGTTTTTAATTTTACTGAGGAAATAATAGATGTACTCTGTGATAAAGGGATTCCACTTCTTGTGTAAGTGTGAAGTGCAAAACATCTTGCATAGCAAAGGAAACCTTCAGCAAGATGTATGACAACACACAGAATAGAAGAAAGAGTTTCAGACAATGAAACCAACAAAGTATTAATCTCCATAGTATATATATAGCATATTAGAATCAAGAGTTAAAAAACAAAGACCCCAATTTAAAAACAGTTCAAATATCTTCATCGAAGCTTTTCAAAAACAGACATGTAGATGATTTTCATGCACATAAAAAGAAACATAGCTTTGCTATTAATTAGGAAATCCTAAATCAAAACCAGAATGAAATATAATCTCACAGCAACCAAAATGGCTATTAACAAAAAGTCTACAAATGACAAACATTAATAAGAATTTTGATAAAAGGGAACCCAGGTACACTGTTGGTGGAAATATATATTGATGCATCCACTATTATAAAAGTGTGGACACTGCTCAGAAAACTAGAAATATAACCACTATATTTTGCAGCAATTCCAGTTTTTGGTATAAATCTCAAAGAAAATGAAAACATTAACTTTAAAGGATATACTACCCCCAATGTTCTTAACATCATCATTTGTAATAGCCAATGGTAGAAGCACAAATCAACTGCCCATAAGAAGATGATTGGATAAAGTAGATTTGAGATACGGATAAAGTAATAAATACTTAGTCATTGTCATATCAAAAAGTAAATTTCTGCCATTTGGAACAATGTGTCTGGACCCAGAGAGTGTTGCACATAGGAAAATATGTCATACAGAGAAAAACACTCTATGTTACCACTTTCATGAGGAAACTAAAGATATAAGGGAAACAATATTAAGAAAACAGGAACAGAATCACATATATATGTGTACTGTAAAAAGTAGTGTTTTCCTGTGCAGACAGGGAAGAAGGATGGAGAAGACAGATATGTGTAAGCTATTAGTAATAAATTAGAGAACCAACAGGGCTATATTTACAACACAAAGAAATATTTTAATAATTTAATTGATTTATAAGAGATTATAGGGATATTTTATAGTAAAATGTGCATGAAGGTGGGAAAAACATTGAAGAAAAAAACCCAGGAAAATCAAAATATCTTGTAGTACTATGATATTAGGGAGGTGATTTGTTCACTTTCTTTAGTGTTCTTATAATGTCCTTAGTAGAATTTAAGCTTTTAATTGAAAAAGTATATACTTTAAAAATTGACATAAGTTTAATCTATTTTTGTCTCTCCCCTTATATCTACAGTCAGTAAACCTTTCACATCTCAACAAAAAGAAATACAACACAAAACAAAACTCCAGAACACATGTGAAAATGTGAATTTGGTGGACTAAAACACACAAAGGAGGCTGAAGTGAGGGAAGAGCAGATTTGGTATCTGCAACAAGGCCCCCTGACTAGGATATCTGAGTCCACAAGTTCAGAGTACCCAGCAGAAACAGGGTCTCAGTGGTTCACACAGCTTCGGCCCCCAACTGCACTATTACTCATGGTCACATGAAACTAGGAGGGAGACAAATTAGACACAGAATTTCCAAACTTTAGACACTCAGACATTCATGACATTGTAACTACTCCCCATTCACAGTGGTGGAGACAAGATACCTTGCAACACTGGACATAGCAAAGGCACTTGCCTGATTCCAAATACACACCAGTCTTTGCACCTTTCCTCAATGTGTACACTGAGTCTCAAGGGATATCAGATAAAAGGAAAAGATCACCTTCCCAGTGACAGAAGTGACATTAACTACCCGAGAAGTCTAAGAAGTGACAATGAAAGCACATCTTTTATCCAGACAGTAGCGACTGGAAAGTGTCATTTTGAAATATTATCAGAGGTAGCTCAGGTAAGTAAAACCAAAAATTGTGCAATATTGCCAACTACCAGAATACAAAAAAAAGACCCCAACTCCCAATCTGTTATTTAGTGTCATCAGAGCAATAATTTATCAAGATCATGACCAATCACAGTAACATTATACGGCACGAACACACACAGATACACAGACACAAACACCGACAGACACAGACATGCACACGCACCTGCACACACGCGCACACACACACACACACACACAATGTCAACCATGCAGTAAACAAACTTAAAGTCATGGTATATTGCCATATAACTAATAGAGAATCCAAAGAGATGTCATACAGAAACTCAATACAAAAACAATACTAAGAAATTAGTTTAGTGAGCTCAGAAATAAATGAAATGATGATAAGGAATACATTACCAAAGAGACTGAAACTATAAAATAACCAAACATTGTTTGAGGACCAGGAGAACTTAATAAATGAGATGAAGAATGCAACAGAAAGCATCGGAAGTAGACTGTCTCTGTGGAAGAGAGATTAGCAAACTCACCAATACAAAATTAGAAATGATAAGAGAGGGCAGAGATACAAGATATTAAAAAGTGAAGAAATTCTACAGTAGCCTTCAGACTTCTTCTGGAAGTGCACTTTAGTGTGGAATCCTGGAGGGAGAAGAATATTAGAAGGAAGCTGATGGTTTATTTAAAGAAGTAATAGTTGATAAATTCCTGAACCTGTGTAAGGAACTGATATACATGTCCATGAGCCAATAAAACACCAATAACTTTAAGACAAAGGGACCTCTTTCAAGATAAGTCATATGCAAATTGGCAAGTCAATGACAGAGAAAAAATTTTAAAGGCAGCCAAAAAAAGTTATGATATACTGAACACTGGAATTTGACACAACACTGTAAAATGATTATGAATCAATAAAAATGTAAAAAAAAAAATAAAAAAAAAATAAAAAAGTTATATACAACAATCCAAAAAAAAAAAAAAAAGTTATGATAATGTACAAAGGAACCCCCATTAGGCTCTCAGAAGATTTCTGAGCCGAAAACATAGGGCAAGGGTAAATAAAATTACATTTTCAAACTTCTGAAATAAGAAATATCTCACCCAGTAATACTTACACAGTTATCACTTAGATATAAAGTGAAAACAAAGACATTACCTGACAAAGAAATCCTGAATGTGATAAAAAAACAAAACCGGGACACCTAATAAGAGATGAAGATAAGACATCTTCTAAGAAATATAAAATGGCAAATATATTCAAAATATTGATCAAAATGCTAAGGGGATACCACGAGAAATTTGCAACTGTTTCTTTGGGTATGTTTTTAAATGCTACTATACTACATGGATTAAAGAGAGAAAATTAGGAAATCAGGGGCAATAAATATAGATACTTCAAACTGGTAACATGTTTACAAAAGTAAAAGAAATAATTTGAATCAGTAATCATAAAAGGAAAAGAGTAAAAATAAATCAATATTAAAGGAAGCTGCTATCAGCTGAAAAATGACTAAATAATACATGAGGTGTTTTATTTTTAATTGAAGTACAGTAGATGTACTATATTGTGTAGTTTCAGATGTACAGCATAAGTATTCTAACCACTTTGGTGATTATATTTCATTATGAATTATTGAAATGAATTTAACATACAATTATTTTAAGACATTGTGTATAATTCCATGATCTATACAGATTACCCTTGTTGCTTCTCTCCTTTATGTATACTACATTCGATCTGTCAATGTTCTACCATTAAATTCTCTTTCCTTTCCCTTTGGTAAACATAAGCTTTTTCCCATATCTTTAAGTCTGTTTAAGTCTTATCTATCTAATCTCTTAACCACTCTATCATGTCTCTATCTATCTATCTATCTATCTATCTATCTATCTATCTATCTATCTATCTAACTAACTTTACATTTATCTCTCATCTATCTATCTATGTATCTATCTATCTATCTATTTATCTATCTATCATCTATTTATCTACCTTTCTAACATGTATTATCCTTCTAACTATCTATTTATCTGTCATCTATCAACAGATAGCTATAGATAGATGTACACAGATATTTGTTATTCTTTATATTCCACATATAAATTGAATTATATTCTTTTGTCTTTGTCTAAGTTATTTCACTAAGCACAATATTTTGTAGGTCCATTCATGATGCTGAAATAGCAATATGTTACACTTTTTCATGTCTGAGTAATATTCCATTGCATATTTATAGAAACATCATATATTCTTAAGTCCATAGTCTACTGTGGACACTAGGATTGCTTCCCTGTCTTGCATATTATAAACAGTGCTGTTTTGAACATTGGTTCTTCTCAATTTAGGTTTTCTTCACCAGATTTTTTCTAGGAGATTTATTAGTGTGTCATGTGGTAGTTAACTTTTTCATTTTTAAACAAATCTGAATACTGTTTTCCATACAAGTTACAACAATATACATTCCTACCAAGAGTATACAAGAGATTGGTTACCTCCACATAGTCTCCAACACTTTCTATCAGTAGAATTTTTCATAATAGCCATTTGACCAGTTTTAAGTGATACCTCATTGTGGTTTTTATTTGCAATTAACTAATAATTAGTAATGTTGAGCAATTTTATCACTTGCCTGTTACTCATCTGTATGTTTTCTTGGGAAAAATATTAACTCAGGTATTCTGCTCTTGTTTTTGATTGGGTGTTTGTTTTTCACCTTGAGTTGTATAAACTAAATCCACGTTACATCTATTAACCTATATCTATTAACCCCTGGTCACTTGCATTGTTTGCAAATATGTTCTCCAATTATACAGGCAGTGTTTTCATTTCACATATAGTGTCCTTAGCTGTGCAGAAATTTTCAAGTTTGTTTAGGTCCCACTTGCTTATTTTTGCTTTTATTTCTTTTGCCTTAGGAGACTGAAATATGAAAATATTCCTATGATATATATACAATAGGGTATCACATATATTCCATTCTAGAAGTTTTATAGCATCAGGTCTCATATTTAGGTCTTTAATTCACTTGGAGTTTATTTCTGTATATGATGTCAGGGAATGCTCTCATTTCAATGTTTTACATGTAGATATCCAGCTTTCCAAACACCATCCATTGATGAGACTGTAATTTCTCCATTGTGTACTCTTGCCTCTTATATCATAGATTCATTGCTCATAGGTGTGTGGAATAATTTCTAGGCTCTCTATCTGATTTTATTAATTATATCTCTGTGCAAATGCCATGCTGTATTTATTACTGTAGGTTTATAGTATAGTAAGGTATCTGGGAGAGTTATACCTACAGATTTGTTGTTTTTACTCAAGATCATTTTGGCAATTTTTAATGGTTTCATGTTAAACTTAGAGTTATTAATTTTCTGGTTCTGTGGAAAATACTACAGCTTTGTAACAGGAATTGCACTAAATCTGTAGGTTTCTTTGTGTAGTACGGCCATGTTAACAATATTAACTCTTTCAATCCAAGAGCACAAGACATCTTTCCATTTCTTTGAATCATTTTTAATCTCTTAGTCAATGTTTTATAATTTTCAGTGTGTTGATCTTTCACATATGTGGTTACTTTATTCCAAGTTATTTGGGGTATAGTGTTTTAAATATTATTGCTTTCAAGGTCCATTATATGGTATCTCATGTTTAATACGTTGTAATGCAAGAGACTAATTTACATTAAACTTTTACCCTGCTCCCATGATGAAATTATTTATTGTTCATAATAGTCAGTGTGGAGCCCTAAGGACTCTCTATGTAGATTGTTATGCCATCAGTACTGGTGACAATTTTGCCTCTTTCTTTCCATTTTGCATTTCTTTTACTTCTTTTTCTTTTTCTTTTATTTTTTTCTATTACTATTGAACACAAGTGCTGAGAGTAGGAATCCTTGTCCTGTTCCAGAATTTACCCAGAAGGCTTTCAGCTTTTCCCCTGAGTATTATAAATTGTTATAAATGGCCTTTAGTATGTTGAGAGATGTTCCCATTGTACTAAATTTCATGAGATTTCTGATGATGAATGTATGTTGAATTTTGTCAAATGCTTTTTCTTTGTGTATTGACATTGTCTTGTGAATTTTGTCCTTCCTTTGTTAGATATGTGTCATGCTGATTGACTTGTGTATGTTGAACCATCCTAGTGACTCTGGAAGGAATCCAAGTGATCATCATGTATAATCCTTTCTATGTATTCCTGGATTCATTTGTTGATGTATTTCAAGCATTTTTGAGTGTATATTAATCAAGGATATTGGATATTCATTTTCATTCTTTTTTGTTAGTGTTTTGACTGGTTTTGTTATCAGGGTAATGGTGGCCTCATAGAATAACTTTGGGAATTTTCCTTCCTCCATCATTTTTTAAAATAGTTGGAGGTAAAGAGGTTTTAGTGAAGGCATCCAGGCATTTTGTTCAAGGGGTGTTTTTTAAATTATAGATTTTACTAAACTTATACCGATTGCTCTTTTCAAGTTCTCAGTATTCTTTTTATTCATTGTGGTTAGGCTGTACGTTTCTAGAAATATGTCCATTTCTTTTAGGTCATCCAATTTGTTGTCATGTAATAGCTGATACTGCTTTCATAATCATTTTTTGCATTTCTGTAGTATCAGATATTATTTCTACTGTTTCATTTCTTTCTTTGTTAGGGTCCAGTCTCTGTATTTCTTGATAAACCTGGCTAAATGCTTACCTGTTTGTTAATATTTTTAAGAAAAATTAAAGCTGTTGATTTTTTGATTTTAATTTATTTTTCAACTTTTATTTTATTTATTTTCAACATAATTATTAAAGATATCTCATTCTACTACCTTTGGGTTTTGTTTATTCTTATTTCTTGTTATTTTGTGTTGTATGCTTGGTCCTTTGTATGACGTTTTTCTTGTTCCTTGTAGAATACATGATTTGTTCTCATCTTCCCTCTTAGATTTGTGTTTGCTGCATCTGATACGTGTTATGAAAGTGTGTTTTCATTGTAATTTGTCTCCAGGTATGATTTTATTACCTCTTTGATTTCATCACCTCTTTGATTTCATCATTGACATTTTTATTTTATTTTTTAAAGGATATGGTTTGACTTCATGTTTGTGATTTTCCTATTCTTCTTTGTAGTGTTGATGCACAGTATCATACTTTTGTGTATGGAAAAATATTTGCTGTAATCTATATTTGCTTAATGTCCCTGATGCTCATTTCATGACATAATATGTGGTTAATTCCTTAGATAACATCCTGTACACACTTGAATTGTTTATATGTTCTGCTTTTCTGATGCAGAGTCCAATAGCTCACTTAGGTTCAAATGATCTAATATGTTAATAAGACCTCTGTTTCCTTACAGATATTCTTTCTGGATGATCTGGCCATCAGAACAGTGAAGTGTTCAACTCATCTACTATAATTTTTTTATAATGAATTAATTCTTTCATGTCTACTAAAATTTATTTTTATATTGGGATCTATGGTGTTGGGTCCATATATAATTTAATGAGTGTAATACCCTTATTTTATCTATTTTTCTTTATATAATCTCATATTTTTTCATTTTGGCCCTTATTTTAAAACATATTTTGAATGGGTTGAGCATTGCAATCTGCACTTTCTTGTCATTTCCATGGAATATCTTTTCCATTTTTTCCAGACTATGTTTATCTTCCACCATAAAGTGAGACTTTCTGTGGGGGATGCAAAGATGGTGGAGAAGAAAGATGCTCGTAGCTCACCCTTTCACACAAATGCACTAAGTGTCACATCCACAGACCCACTCAGTTAACCAGAGAACCAGCAGAACTCTGACAGAACATCGTCCTCTTCAATAGATAACTATGTGAAAAATATGGTGGGAGAAAAGGAAGAAAGAAGAAGAAAAGTCAAAACAGAGTGGGACAGGTCCCACGGGGAGAGAGCATCATAGAAGGACTGGTGCTCATTCACAGTGTCTCCCCTCTCCAACTCAGAGATCGGCAGGATGGAGGGGGAGCCTCCTAGGCTTGGACCTGTACAGAGTATAAGTTGACTGACAGAACTAAGATAAACAGGCACAGAGAATCCCTGTGACACTCAGATGAAAACCCCCAGAAGCTGGGGGCAGGGCCATGCTGCCCGAGCAGGGTGGTAGATGGGAAATGGCTGCACTGTGGCGGTCCGGGAGAATGGAGTGGGCTTTGTGCCATGGCTATGGATGAATAGCACAGAACAACCTGGACCCTTCATAAAACAACAGGGCAAATGTGCCCTGTGCGGGGAAGGGTGCAATTCGCATCTCTGAAAATCCACAGAAGTTTCTAGGTGAAGAGAGCTGGGCTCAGACACAGCCACCATAGCCTCTGGTGCTTTGTACCCAGTAGACAGTGGGGGCAAAACCTACATCTACACCTAAGGATTTAGCAGCATCAAGGGCCAGACTGAGACTTGTTGACAGCATGAGGCAAATATGATCCTACTGCCCTGGTTTCTCAGATAACTTGTCTGCCAAGACAAACAAGGAGCTGGATTTTGGCCCAGACCAGGGACAGGGCTGTTCCTCAGTCTTCCCTGAGCCCACTTCTGGTGTGCAAACCTGATGCAGAGCGTACAGTGGCACAGAGCAGCAGAGTGATCTGCAACCTGAAGGGGTGGGTGTACCCTCAAATTTGAGCTGGAATGCAGCCCCTGACCATGGTGCTGGGAGAGGGCATGATGCCAATCCTGCCTGGTCAGTCTGCAACATCTGACTGCAAAATCGGGCAGGGAAGTGACAAGCTAGCCCAGAGTAAAGAGAGCTGCACTTGAACCAGTGTAGGGTGTAGGAGCGATCTGCTTGACAACATGCCCTGGGAGCAGCACAGATGAGGGCTCCAATGGAGGGTCTCTGGAAACAGCAAGCTGAGATTCCAAAACAGAATGAATACAGAAAGAATTCACATTAAAATACACACTCTCCAGCAGGACACAGACGACCCCCTTGTTTTAATCTGTTTTTACCGGTTCCATTTTCTATTATCCTCTTAATTTTTACTTCTTATTCAATTATATATACCCCCATTTTAATCCCTTTGAAATTTTTAAAAATAATTTTATTATTATTATTTTTCAAAACTCTGCTTCAAATTTCTTTAATATATTCATTATACAATGTCTTCAAAGCTTTATTTCTCCCTTCTTTAATATTCTTTACCTCTCACTCTTTTTTCTATTTTCTATGTTGTATTACTACATAGGCATTAGGTAGATATACTCCTTTAGGACAACAGTATATAACTGATACTCCATAAACCACAGTGCCAGAGAGGTAGTAGAAAGATGAAGAAGCAGAGATGCCATTTCCAATTAGGAGAACAAGAGAAATCCCCTGAAAGAATGATCAGTGAGATAGACATCGATATCCAACTAGATGAAGATTTCAAAATTGGAGTGATCTAAGTACTGAAGGAAATAAAAGAGATAGTGTTTAGAGACATAAAATATGTCAAAAATGAAATGGAAGCTATAAGGAAGAACCGGGTAGAATAGGTAAACCCGTTGACTGAGATGAGGAATGATTTAAAGGTGTAGCAATGCTGACAATATAGTGCAGAGGAACGAATTAGTGACTTATAAGACAGGACAATAAAAAGCAACCAATCAGTAGAGCTACAAGAGAAATAACAAGAAACAAATTAAAAAACCATAAGGAACCTATGGGATAGTAGAAAACATGCCAAACTTGGCATGATAAATGTCACAGAAGGGGAAGAAAGATCAAAGTGGATTGCAAAGATTTTGTAGATATCATGACTGAGAACTTCCTAAACTTAAAGAAGGAATCAGATATCCAATACAGGAAGCTCTGAGTGCCCCAAACAGGAAGAACCCAAATACACCCATACCAAGACATATAATTAAGACGCCCAGAGTTAAGGATAAAGAAATGATCCAAAAGACACCAAGAAAATAGCAAAGAGTGTGTTACAAGGGAATCCCCATAAGGCTCCCAGCTGATTTCACTGCACAAATACTACAGGCCAGAAAGGAGTGGCAAATTATATTCAAAGTCCTGAATGAAAAAAATTGTATACCCTAGGATACTTAAACCAGCAAGGCTATTCTTTTTGGTAGAAGGAGACATAAAGAATTTCACACACAAGAAAAATGTTCAAAAGTTCAGCAAAACTAGACCCATGCTAAAAGAATTATTGAAATGTCTTCTCTAAAAGGAAAAGCAGCAGGATGCAACAGAAATGTGAAACTCACAGCTGGAAAGGTGATAATTCATGAATTACAAATAAAATAAACACAAAATTTTAAAACAAGACTTACAAATCATTGAGAGTGGGAGAGGGAGGCAGGAAAATAGAGAATTTTTTTTTTGGTCTTTCCATTTAAAATATTTTGTTCTCGGTAGGATGGGTTTGATATCATCTTACTATCCGTTTAATAAAATCAATTATAGTAATGGTGTAATGGACTTAAAAAAAGGGTAACAAGAAGACAAAAACTTACCAGGGTGTCACAAAATCGAAATAAAATTCATGATAATACAAAGGAAAATGACCAAACAATAAAAGGAACATGAAAGGAACAAAGAGGAAATAACAAATGAACTGCAAAGATAAGGTGAAATTGACTATAAACACAAGCCTATCATCAACAATTGTAAATGTTAATGGACTAAATGCTCCAGTCAAAACTCATTGAGTGGCAGGCTGGATGATAAAGCAAGAACCTTCAATATGCTGCATACAAGAGACTCACTTCAGAGAGAAGGACACATATAGATTGAGAGTGAAAGGTTGGAAAAGGGTATTCCATATAATTTGAAAAGCCTAAAAGCAGGTGTTGCTGAACTGATTTCAGACAAAATAGTCTTTAAAACAAAGGCCATAAAGAAAGATAAATAAGGACATATTATAATGATTGAAGGAGTGATACAATATGAGGATAAAACACTCATTAATACATATGCACCAAATACAGGAGCAACTAAGTACATAAAATAATTACTAACAGATATAAAGGGGGATTCATATTTGGAGATTTCAAAACTGCATTAACATCACTGGACAGATCATCGAGACAGAAAATAAATTAAGCAACAGAAAACTTAAATAATACAATAGAAATATTACACTTGGTGGATATTTTAAGAGCATTGCACCCCCCACAAAATAGGATATACATTATTTTCAAGTGCATGTGGGATATTTTCCAGGATTCATGATGTACTTGGGCAGAAAAGAAACCTCAGCATTTCAAAGAAGATAGAAATTACCTCAAAATTCTTTACTGACCACAATGCCATGAAGCTAGTAATCAACAAAGAGAAGCAAAGGAGAACATTAGGAAAACATGGGGTTTAAAAAATATGTTATTCAAAAACCAATGGGTCAATGAAGAAATCAAAGTTGAAATGAAAAATTAGCTTGAGAAAAAAGAAAATTAAAGTAAAACCCCACAAAATTTATGGGACACAGTAAAAGCAGTGATGAGAGGGGTGTTTATAGTGATACAGGCCATCCTCATAAAAGAAGAACAATCACAAATAAACAATTTAACCCACCAGCAGAATGAACAAGGAAAAGGAGAACAAAAAACCCCAAAAGGAAGCAGAAGGAAGGAAATCATAAATATTGGGGAGGAAATAAATAAAATAGAGATTAAAAAGACCATAGGAAAAACTCAACCAATTCAAAGCTGGTTTTTCCAAAATGTAAGTAAAATCGACAATCCTCTGTCCAAACTCAAAAAGAAGAAAAGAGAGAGAGTACAAATTACCAAAATAAGAATGGAGAATGTAGAAATTACTACAAAAAATTAGAAATACAAAATATCATACGAGAATATTATGAAAAGTATATTGAAACAAACTGTATAACCTAGAAGGGATGCACAAGTTTCTGGAAACATACTGTCCACCAAGACTTATCCAAGACATAACTGATCCCTTGAAAAAGCAGAGCACTAGAAATGAAATCAAAATAGCAGTATAAAACCTCCCTACAAATAACAGTCCAGGACCGGACGGATTCACTGTGGAATTCTACCAAACATAAAAGAAGAACTCATACCTGTCCTTCTCAAACACTTTCAGACGATTGAAAAGGAAATAATATTCCCAAAGTCACTCTGTGAAACATCAATACCACAACCAGGGAAATACACTAACAAAATCAAGATTATAGGCCAATATCACTGATGAATACAGACGCCAATATCCTCACCAAAATAGCAAAAAATAGAATTCAAGACAGAAAGATTATACATCATGGCCAAGTGGGATTCATGCCAGGGACACAGGGGTGGTTCAACATATGGAAATCATTCAATGTAATACAGCACATCAACAAGAGAAAGAACCAAAACCACATGATCATCTCAATTGATGCAGGAAAAGCATTTGATAAAATTCAACAAACATGTATGATAAAAATTCTCACCAAATTGGGCAGAGAGGGAATATATCTCAACATCATGAAAGCTATAGATAACAAACCTACAGCCAGCATAGTACTCAATGGTGAGAAAGTCAAATTCTTCCCACTAAAATCTGGGACAGTAAAAGAATGCACACTATCACGACTCCTACTCAAGATAGACTTGGAAATCCTAGCCACAGCATTCAAATGAGAGAGAAGTAAAAGGGATGAAAATTGGAAATGAAGAGGTAAAAGTCTCACTATATGCACAGAATTCGTTACCATATATAGAAAACTCTTAAAGATCCAGACAAAATTTACTACAGCTGATCAAAGAATTCAGCAAGGTAGTAGGTTACAAGATTTTGCTTCAAATATCAGTGGCATTTCTTTATGCAAAAGATTCAGATAATACTATAGAGCTATAGTCAACATGACAGCACTCTATTGGTAGAAAAACATACATATAGGTCGAAGGAACAGAATAGAGAGCCCAGAAATGAACCCACAAAAGTTTGGTCAATTAATCTGAGACAAAGAAGGCAAGAATTTACAATGGAATAGAGATAGTCTCTTCAGAAACTGGTGTTGGGAAAACTGGACAGCAGCATGTAATTCAATAAAGCTAGAACACTCCCAATGAAGCTAGAACACCATACAAAAAATATAAACTCAAAATAGGAAAAACACTTAAACATAAGACAAGATACAATAAAACTCCAAGAGGAAGATAAAGGCAAAGCGTTATCTGACATATGTCTGGAAAATTTTCTCGTAGAAGAGAAAAGCAAGAATAAATAAATGAGGCCTAATGAAACTTACAAGCTTCTGCACAGTAAAGGAACCGGAAGTAAAACAAAAAGACAACCTACGGAAAGGGAAAAAAATTTGCTTAAGAAACCGTCAAAGGCTTGATCTCCAGAGTAAATAAGCAGCTCATCCAACTGAATAAGAAAAAATAAACAACCTAATCCAAAATTAATCAGAATACCTAAACAAGCAATTCTCCAAGGAAGACATACAAATGATCAAAAGGCACATCAGAAAATGCTCAATATCACTGATTATCAGAGAAATGCAAATCAAAACTACAGTGAGGTATCACCTCACACCAGTCAGAATGACCATCATTCAAAAATCCACAAATGACAAATGCTGGAGAGGCTGTGGAATAAAGGGAACCGTCCTTCACTGCTGGTGGCAATGCAGGTTGGTGCAGCCACTGTGGAATACAGGATGGAGATTCCTCAAAAGCCTAGGAATAGACTTACCATATAACACAAGAATCCCGCACCTGGGCATAAATCCAGAAGGAACCCAATTTCAGGAAAACACCTACACCCCAATGTTCATACCCAGCACTATTTACAATAGCCAAGACATGGAAACAGCATAAATGTCCATCAACATTTGACTGGATAAAGAAGAGGTGGTATATTTATACAATGGAATAGTAGTCACTCTTATAAACTGACAACATAATGACATTTTCAGCAACATGGATGGTCCAGGAGAAAATCAGTCTAAGTGAAGTTAGCCAGAAACAGAAAGAAAAATACCATATGAGATGGCTCATGTGTGGAATCTAAAAGCAAAACCAAACCAAACAAAAAAGGCATAAATACAAAACAGAAATTTACTCACATGCAGAAAATACAAAGTGTTGGTTGCCAAGGGTTGTGGTGTGGGAAGATATAGGCTGGGTGGTCAAAAAACAGGATTGTACTATATAGCACAGAGAAACATATAAAAGATCTTACGGCAGCTCACAGGGGAAATAATGGAACAACAAATGTATATATGTTTGTTGTACATAAAAAATTGTGCTCTAAAATGGAATTTGAGACAACTTTGTAAAATGATTAAAAACCAATTTAAAAAAGTTAAAAAAGAAAAAACATGATCCTAAATATTACAGGTGTAAATATAAATTATAGAGTATAAACAACTATGCAGAAGAGTAGTAAAACAAAAGATTTTGTTTTTGTTTTCTTTTTAAGATAAGCAAATTCAAAATACCTCTAGAAAGATGCATCATGAAGAAAAGAGAGATGCCCCAAAATAATAAAGTCAGAATTAAAAGTGGAGAAATAACAATTGTTCCCTCAGATATACAAAAAAGGGAACATTTTGTCAACATTTACATGCCAATAAACTGGGCAACATAGAAAAAAAGACAAATGTCTACAAATAGACAGGAATAAGGTGAAACAAATAATTTGAACAAACTTATTTCTAGAAGAAAGATAGAATCTGCATTTAAAAAATTCGTTAAATACTAGGGCAGATTTTAACAACTTCAGTGGAGAACTGTACAAAAATATAAAGCAGAACTTATACTCTTCAACTATACAAAAATTGTGAAAATGGGGGAAACTCACAAATTAATTCTATAAAGCTTACATCACCCTGAAAGCAAAGCCAACAAAGTACAAGCAAAGAGAATTTGAAGCCAATAACTTTGGTTGATATAGATGCAAAAATTCAAAAAAAAATATTATTAGAAAACTAAATCCAGCAATACCTAAAATGAATCATACTACATGATCAACTTTAATTCATTGCTGGGTCATAAGAGAGTTTGAAATTACATGAAATCAATCAGTTTTATACAGCACATTAACAAAAGAAAAAGGGAAAATGATGTGGTCATCCCAATAAATCGATAAAAAGCATTTCACAAACTTCAACTTTTATTCATTAAAACAGCAGCAACAACACCAACAACAAGAACAATAGGATCAACAAAAACAGAAACCACTTACAAAAGTAGGATTCAGGAAATAAATCTCAACATAACTAAAGTCATTAATTACAGAAAAACAGACAACAGAATATGCAAAAGTGAATAACTGAAAGCAAAGTTGAGGAATAAAACAAGGATGCCCACTCTCACCCTTTCAATTAAACACAGTATGGGAAGTCCTAGCAACAGCAATCGGACAAGAAAATAATTTTTGAAGTTGGATTGAATGAAGTTAAACTGTTATTATTTTAGATGACACGATAATCTATACAGAGAACCCTAAAGATTCTCCACACCAAAACAACTAAAACTAATAAAGACATTTAGCAAAGTAGCATGATCCATGATTATTATACAAAAACTGTCACATTTCTTTACACTAACCATGAAATATTCCATAATTTTAAAAAACACATATGAAAGTAGATCAAAATGAAAAACCTATGAAAAAAACAAGATAATACAGTCAATAGGAAACTGATAAATAAATTTGAAGATGATGAAAAGAAATGGAAAGAAGTCTCAAGGTCTTAGTTTAGAGGAATTAATATTGTTAAAATATATATACTACATAAGGTGTGTACAAATATAAAGTGATTCAGATTGAAGTACATGATATTTTCCACAGAAATTAAAAGAGTCCTAAGATTTGTATGAATCTGAAAAAGAACCAGAACTGCAAAATAAACAATGAGGAAAAAGAACAAATTTGGAGGCATAAACCACAACCCTCCCATCTCAGACTATATTACAAAAACAGTAATTAAAACAGCACAATACTGGAAAACAAACAAACATCTATATCACTGGAACAGAACACAGAGGCAGAAATAAAACATCACACTTATGGTCAACTAAACTATGACAAAGGAAACAAAAATATACAATGCCTTATTTACAGCTTTCAGCAAGAGATGTTGAGAAAGCTAGACAGCTGCATGTAAATCAATGAAATTAGAACACTCCCTCACACTGTATAAAAATAAACTCAAAATGTTTTAAATATCTGAATCTAATACATGACACAATATAACTCCTGGAAACTAACATATGCAAAAGAAGACAAAAATTGAAGCAAAATTTTCTTATGTCACTCTCCCAAGCTGAAAAGTATAAAAGCAAAATAAACAAATAGGTCCTAATTAAACTTAAAAGGTTCTACACAGCAAAATTAACGATATGTAAAGATGAACTTCCAAATAGGAGAAAACATTTGGAAACAAAGCAATCAACAAGAGGCTAATTTCTAGAATACACACATCGTTCATACAACTCCATTTCAAAAATCTACAAACAACTCAGCCAGAAAATGAGCAGAAGGCATGTCTCAAAGGAGACACGCAGATGACAAACAGGAACATAAAAACGTGCTCACATTGCTAATCATTATACAAAGGCAAGACAAATATAAAATAATGTATTAACTCACACTACTGAGAAAGGCTGTCATCAAAATGTCTGCAAATAATAAATACTCGGGAGGTTGTGGACAAAAAGGCACTCTCCAATGCTGTTGGTGGGAATGAAAATTGGTGCTACCACTTTGGAAACAGTATGGAAGTTCTTTCAATAATAAAAATAGACCTAACATATGACACAGCAATCCCACTCCTGGGCATATAAAAAATAAAACCTGAAAACAATGAATCCTAGGGTAAAACATAAGAAGTACACTCTGTCATTGGACTTAATTTGATTCTACATATGTCTCCTCTGGCAAGGGATGCAGAAGCAAAACTTACAAAATATGATTGTATCACTCTAAACAGATTTACACTGCATAAGAAATGATCAATAAAATGAAAAGTCAACCAACACATTGGAAGAATATATTTGCATGTGATATTTTCCAATCAAGTGTTAATATGCAAATATATGGCAAATTCATACACCATATCAACAACAAAAATGACCAAACAATCCAATTAAATAAAATGTCCGTAGGAACTGAATAGACAAATCTGAATCAATTTTTTGTAGAAAACATACAGTTGACTAAATGACACATGAAAATATGTTCAGAGTTATAAATTATTAGGAAAGTCATAAACCAAAAATGAGACAAGACCTCACACTTGTCAGAAGGCTCTCATCAAAAAGAAAAGAAATAGATGTTGGTGAGATTGTGGAGAAAAAGTAACACCATGGACACTGTTGATAGGAAAGCAAAGTATTGATACCACTTCATATATACATCAAATTTTCTTCATACATTTTCCTGTCAAGGGATGTTGGGTTTGTAGGCCCCTGTCTGAAGGCTCTATAGAATAAGCCCATGGGCTGAACTGATAAACAAGCTGTGAGGAATGTCACATATTCAGGCTGGATAAGAAATGGCCTGCTCAATGTACACAGTATGGATGGCTGGATAGCCTATGCTGGGTAATATCCTTAGAGGAGAACAACCTAAGACAGGCACAGTCGGCTGGATAAGAGATCCCCTACTTAATGAAGTTCCGTGATGAACTTTAAAACAATCCTCGATCATTTAACATCCTGTGATTACTACAGGAGCATGGGGACATAAATCGTTTAAGATTATTTACATTGTTATAACTTAGATGATATGTGAGGCATTGTGCATGTCCTATATAAACCCTTTTTCTATGAATCAATAAACAGTGAACTGCTTCGCTTCTGTCCACACAGTGTTCGTGTGTATATGATATCATGCCACTGAGAGGGTTAATTTAATTTGTTGGGAGTATCTTAAAAGGATGTTTCATTATATATAATGCTATTTCTGCACCTATTGAGATGATTATGTGAGTTCTTTTACTCATTCTATTAGTGTGGCATGTCACCTTTATTGATTTGAATATTTTGAAGTATTCTTAAACCCAGGGATAAATCCCTTTACTCACGTATGTTTATGATACATTAAATGTGTTGTTGAATTCATTTTGCTTGTGTTTTGTTGAGAATTTTGGCACATATATTCATCAGGCATAATCTTCTATATTTTGCGTATAATGTCCTTTCTAGCTTGGTTATGCTAATAAAGCTGGCATCATAAAACAAGTTTGGAATCTTTCACCCCCTTCAAATTCTTGATAGGTTTGGGGAAGAATTGGTGAAAAATTGTCTTCAAATGTATGATAGAATTCACCAGTAAAGTCATCTTGTTAATTATTCCTGGTTTGGGAGTTTTGGATTACTGATTTACTCATACACACTTCTGCTATATTTAGCTTTCTAATTACTTCTTGCTTCAGTATTGGAAGACATATGTTTCTGGGTATATGTCTTTTATCCTAGGTCATTCAAATCGTTGGCTAGTGTTAAATTCTTATTATGCTATGCATACCTACAACATGAGTGGTAATATCTGCTCTTTTATTTCTACTTTTATTTAAGTCTTTATTTTCTTAGCCAACCTAAACTTTTGTCCACTTTATGTTGAAAGGAAACAGACTTAGGTATAATGTTTTTATCTTTTCATTTGTTTCTCTTGTTATTTGCCTTGCTTTCATTCATTCAAATTTCTTCTTTATTCTTTCTGTTTTCTCCTAGTTTCTTGATGTGTAAAGTTAAGTAGTGTGAATCATTGTATTTCTTTTATTATTAAATATTATTTTTTTACTTATTTATTTATTTATTTATATGTTTATTCATTTATTTATCATTGAATATGCCATTTACAATGTGTCAATCTGTGATGTATAGCACAGTGTCCCCGTACATGCATAAATTTCTGTGCCTATTAAACTTTATTTCATGATATTTAACTTACTGCCCTGTGTCATACAAAATAAACTTTGAAAACATCTATTTTTATATATAGTGGATAACATTTAGAAATCTACAGCTCCCAAATATATCCTCAACCAGTCCCTTTCTGCAGTAACCATAAGATTATTAAATAGATCTTCAAGTGTGTTTCAGTTTTGCAGATGAAATCATAGTGTTCACATGCAAATTATTTTTTTCAGGTTCTACATATGTCATGTCCTGTGTTATTTTTCTTTCTCTTTCTGGCTTACTTCAATTAGTATGACACTTTTTGGGGACATCCATTTTGTTGCAAATGTCATTGTTTTATCATTTTTTATTGCAGAGTATTATTCCATTGTGTAAATAATGCATAACCCCTGTATACTGTCATCTGTTGTTGGACAATTAGGTGGCTTCTATGTCGTGGCTGTTGTATATAGCACTGCTAAGAACATTGGGGTGCAGGTGTCTTTTTGAAATAAGGTTCCCTTTGATATATACTCAGAAGTGGGATTGCTGGATCATATGTTAAGTTTATTTTTATACTTTAGAGGAATCCCCACCCTTTATTCCACAGTGACTGCACCAAACTACATTCCTACCAACAGTGTAGGAGGATTCCCTTTCTCTACAGCTTCCCCAGCATTTATTGTTTGTTGACTTTTGAATGATGGCCATTGTGACTATTGTGAAGTGATACTTCATTATACTTTTGAATTGCCCTTCTCTGATATTGATAGTGAGCAATTAGTTTTTCATATATCTGTGTGGCATTTGAATGTCTCTATTGGAGAATTGCTTGTTTAGGGCTTCGGCCCATTTTCAGATAGGGTTTCTTTTTTTATTATTATTATTAGTTTGTATGAAGTCTTTATATTTTGGAAATTTAGCCTTTGTCAGTTGCATCATTTCTAAATATTTTCTTTAATCCTCTAGGTTGTCATTTTTTCTTGTTTATGGTTCCATTTGTTGTGCAAAAGCTTATAAGTTTAATTAGGTCCTATTTATTAATTTTGTTCTTACATCCATTACCTGGATAGGCTGTTCAAGGAGATCATTGCTGAGATTTATCTCAGAGTGTTTTCCATATGTTTTCTTCTAGGAGATTTACTGTGTCTTGCTTTACATTTAAGTCTTCAAGTCATTTTGAGTTTATTCTTATGTATGCGGTGAAGGATTGTTCTAACTCCATTGCTCTGATGCTGCTATCCATTTTTCCCAACACCAGTTGGTGAAGAGATGATATTTTCTCTGTCATAGTCTTGGCTACTCTTTAAAATTTTAATTGAACATAGGCCTGTAGATTTATTCATAGGCTCTCTATTCTGTTCCATTGGACCATATGCCTGTTTTGGTACCAATATCATGTTGTTTTGATTATTGTAGCTCTGCAATACTGTAGGGAGAACAGGCGGGTTATTGCCCCAGCCTCTTTCTTTGTCTTCAATATTGTTTTGGAAATTATGGATCTTTTAGATTCTATATAAATCTTATGAACATTTGTTTCAGTCCTAAAAAGAAATGTTTTGAATAATTTGATAGAAACTCAGTTTAAGTCTGTGTATTGCTTGTACAGTATGGCCATTTTAACAGTATTATTTCTTCCATTACAAGACCATTGGGTATCTTTTCAATTGTTCAAGTCTTTCTTGATTTCCTCAATCAATGTTTTCTTGTTCTCCATGTATAAATCATTCACCACCTTGGTTAGAGCTATTCTTATTCATTATATCCTTTAGGGTGCAGTTATAAAAGGGGTTGTTTCTGTACTTTGATTTCCTTTTGATACAATGGTAGTGTAAAGAAATGTAATTGGTTTTTGTAAATTAATCTGGCTACCTTAACCAGTTCCTTTTTTAGCCTAAGTATTTTTTTGTGAAGCTTCAGAATTTTCTATATATAGTGTCATGTCTGCATATCATGACAATTTTAACTGTTCTTTTCCATTCTCAATAGTTTTACTTATTTTACTTGCCTGATCATTGTGGCTAGGAATTCCAAGACTATATTGAATTGAAATTGTGAGAATGGGCATCCTTGTCTTGTCTCTGGTTTTTGTGGGAAGGGTTTCAGTTTTTCACCATTGAGTATATTGCTGGCCATATATCTGTCATAAATAGTTTTATTATGTTGAGATCTGGTCCCTCTATGCCCACTGTGATAAGAACTTTTATTGCAAATAGATGTTAAATTTTATCAAATGCTTTTTCTGCACCTACTGAGATGATCATATCGTTTTTGTCTTCTCTTTTGTTGATATGGTGTATCACAATTGATTGATTGATTTGCATATGTTCAACTATTCTTGTGTTCCTGGGATGAACTTAACTTGTTCATGGTGCATGATCTTTTTTTTTACATGATTTTGGATTCTGTTTGTTAATAATTTCTTAAGGACTTTTACATCTATGTTTATCAATGATATTGGGCTATAGTTTTCTTTTTGGGGTAGTGTCTTTGTCTGGTTTTCGTATCAGGTTGATTTTGGCCTTATGGTGTGAGTTTGGGGGTACTCTCTCCATATAAATCTTTTGGAAGTGTTTGAGGAGGACTGGTATGGATTTTTTCTTTGTATGTTTGGTCAAATTCCCCAGTGAAGTTATTTGGGTCTGAATTTTGTTTGCAGAGAATTTTTATTTTATTTATAATTCTATTCCATTTCTGGTTATCTGTCTGTTCTAATGGTTAATTTCTTCTTGATGCAGTATTGGTGGGCTGAATGTTTCCAAAAACATCTCCATTTCTTCCTGGTTATCCAATTTTTTTCCATACAGTTGCTCATGGTAATACCTTGAGATATTTTGTGAATTTGTTGTATTCTTTGTAGTTTCTTCATATTCATGTCTTATATTATTTGTGTTCTCTCTCTTTTTTCTTGTTAGTGATCCTGTCCAGAAATTTGTCAATTTTGTTTAAAATTTCAAAAAAGTGTTTGATTAATTTTTTTTCTATTTTTAAATCTCTATTTCAATTCTTTCCTCCTTGATCATTAATTTTCCCTCTTTCTGATGACTTTGGGTTTTGTTTTCTCTTGTTTTCATGATTAATTTACATAGAACTTTATTTATTTGAAATTGTACTTCTGCTTTGAGGAGGGCTTTGTCAGTATGAACTTCCCTTTTAAGCCTGCTTTAACTGTATTCCATAGACATTGTGTACTGTTTTGTCATATTTCTCAAGATATATTTTAAATTCTTCTTTTACTTCAACAACTCCCCCCTTTGTTATAGTACCATGTTGTTTAATCTGGGAGCTGTTATTTTTCTCCCTGCTTTTCTGTGAAGGATTTCAAGTTTCATGATATTATACTCAGAAAAAAACGCTTGAAATAATTTTTATCTTCTTAAATTTGTTGAGGCTTATTCTGAGCCTGAGTACCTAATCTTTTCTAGAAAATATTCCATGTGAACTGGAAAAGAATGTATATTCTGTTTTGGGGAGAAGTACTGTTTTGAAAGTATCAACCAACTCCAATTATTTTATCGTATCTTTTTGTATCTTTGTTCCCTTATTAATTTTCTGTCAGAAAGACCAGTTTAGTGATGGTAATGGGGAGTTATAGTCTCCTACTGTGATTGTGCTCCCATCCATTTCTCCCTATTTATCTATTAGTATTTGCTTTATGTATTTAGATGCTCATATATTGAATGCATATATTTTAATGAGTTTAATACCCTCATTTTGTATTGCTCCTTTAATCATTATATCATGTCCTTGTTTATATTTCTCTATGGCCTTTTGTTATAAAGTCTATATTGTGTGAACTCAGTACTGCTAGTCCTGCTTTCTTGTCATGTCCATTTGCATGAAATATACTTTTCCATCTTCTGACTTTCAATTAATGTGTGTTCCTCTTACTAAAGCAGGACTCTTGTATGGTTTTTAATGTAGGGTCTTGTTATATTATCCCATCTGACAATATATAATTTTTGATTGAAGCACAAAGTCCATTAACATTTGTGATAATTCTTGATAGACTGGTGTTTATTTCCATTTTGAAGTTCATTTTCCAATTGATTTGGTATTTCCTTTATGTTTGTTTCATTTTCTTTTTGTGGCTTGATAACTTTTCTTTTATTATCTTTGTTTCTTTTTGGCTTTGTTACTTCATTGTAAGATTTTGACTTATGGTAACCCAGTTTTGTATGTGTATTGACCCATTATTATAAATTTTATTTTAACTGATAGGAATACAAACTCTAACCCCTCCTATAGAGAACAGAGACAAGAAGAAAATACACCGTATTGTTCTGTTTCACTCTCTGACCCTTAAAAATTTTGATGTTCTGTTTTACAACATCATGTTTATTGTATTGTAAGACATTGTAGTTATTAACTTTCTAATTATGGCTTTCTCCTTTCTATAGCATCCTCTTCTTTTTTATTTAGAGTAGATCTTTCATTATTTCTTTTTCTTTTGCTAAATTCTTTTAGTATTTCCTTTTGTGGAAGTTATTTATATCTCCCTCTATTCTAAAGGATTGCCTTACTTGATAAATTATCTTAGATTAGAGTTTTCTTTCATTCAGGAATTTGAGTATGACTTGCCACTGTCTTCTGCCTGTTGTATTTGTGTAGGAAGCGTGTTTACAAATATAATATATATAATTACATATATATGAATTGAATATATAGAAATGAAGTTAACAAATAAGGAGAAAACTTATACGATGGAAAATAGAAAACATTGATGAAGGAAATTAAAACTGATCCAAAGAAATGAAAAGATCTCTAATGTTAATGATGTGAAACAATGTGGTTGAAACAACCATTCTACCCAAAGCAATCTATATTTAGTGTGATTCACATCAAAGTACCCATGAGATTTTTCCATTTAATAGAACAGATAATTTAAAAATTTATATGTAACCACATAGAACATGAGTTGCCCAAATAAACTTGAAAAAGTGTATTAAATCTAATAGTGTAAAGTTCTTTGATGTTAAACAGTCCAACAAAGCTTTAGTAATTTAAACAACATGATACTGGCTCAAAAACAGACACCAATCAATAGAAGAGAATAGAGAAACTAGATATAATCCCTCACACCTATGATCAATTAACCTATGAAAATGGAAGCAAGAGTATAAAGTGAATAGACATTCTCCTCTATAAGAAAAGCAGGGGAGATTGAAAATATAAAAGATAGATTAGAATAGTTCCTAACAGTGTATACAATCCATAAGCAGAGAATAACTTTATATTTATTTTGTTTACTTATATTTCTTACACCTGTAACTTATAGATCTATGTTTAGATCTTTTATTTCACTTATGAAATGTATTCCTAGTTTATTCTTTTTGGTATAAATATACACACAAATGTTTTCCTAATTTCTCTTTCTGATAATGTTTTGTTACTATATAAAATGCAACGGACATATGTATACTGTTTTTGTATTCTGCAAGTATACTAAGTTTGTTCATTATTCATAACAGTCACTGGAGGAGTATATGGTGTTTTCCATCTATGCATAATTATGTCATCTGTAAAAATTTTACTGATTTTTTACAAGTTGAATGCCATTTTTATTTTCTCGCGACTAGATTTTCTGGCTAAGACTTCTAGTAGTGTAATTTAGTACTTGTGAGAATGAGCTAACTTTTCTTATTACTGGACCAAAGGAAAACCTTCCTGTACGTTAACATTGAACTTGATGTTAGACATGGGTTTTTTATATATGGCTTTTATTATGTTTAGTTACATTCTATTTAGAGTGAATTTGTTAAGAATATTTTTTATAAAAAAGTAAAGATCAGATCTGCGAATAATTTTCCTACATTTTTTGAGATTGTTGTTTTTGAATTCACTGCTTTTTAAGGGATTGTATCACATATATTGATTTGCATATGTTAAGAAATATTTATGAAACAGGACTAAATCCCTCTTAACTATAGTTTATAATACTTATAATATGTAATGAATTCAGTTTGCTAATGTTTATTTAGAATCGAATGTACACAAACTGAAAGAGAAATTTACATTGTAGCTTGAGTGTACATTAATTTATTTATAAATTTTATCCTTCATTTTGAATTTGGCTTATGTTTAATGGAATTTATTTCCAAATAAAGTATATAATTTTTTGTATAACTGAATTTACTACAGTTTACTGATACAGAACATAGCTATTATTTACAATTAGTGAACAAAGCACTTGCCTTAAAATGCCGTATTTTACTAACAATATCAAATGTTTCAGGCTGAGATACATATTGCTTCCTAAAATGTATTATCTGGTCTTTTCCACCCGAACACACATATAGTGTTATTTGTTTTTTGATTGTTTTGTTTGTTTGCCCCTTAATGGAGACACTGCTTATTGAACCCAGGATCTTGTGCGTAAGTGTATTTATCAACATCATTTTGGAACACTTAACAGAAGCCATGATGGTATGGATTATAAAGATGACTGAAAAATCTCTCAGTGAAAGAATGGCAATAATAAGCATTTGTAAATATACAATAAGATTTTCTCTTTTGTAATTTAAGAGTAGAATATTAAATTACAATTGTTTTACTTATAGAACTGAATTACAATTTTAAAAAAATTTCGCCCTTTGGGATTTTTTAAATTTGATTCATGATTTTTATCGAATTTTCGTTCATAATAATTTACCATTTATTTATATGCAAAACAAATAAACTGATATTTATTCTGCTCATGTTTTGAATATACAGCTAGTTATTATAAAGTACACAAATAAATACCTACTTCCATTTGCAAATGAAATTATGTTTCACTTTAATTACAAATGATTTTGAAATAGATATACATTTTCTGAACACGTTTTACAAAAATTTCACTTTAAATTCTAAAAGTTTAAAATTATTTTATATAGTTTTGCCTTATTAATTCTCTGTTCACAAATCTGGTATAAATTTCTGTACAAAAGAATAGAGATTTGTTTTATTTCATAGACCTCAAAATTAAATTATTTAAAAAGATTTCATTGAGATAATATTTGCAGATCACCCTATAAAAATAAACATCTTATATGTTTTATTTTAACTGGATGAATGAGAAGGAAACACTGGCTGAATGTTACACTTGAGTTGCTGGGAGACCAGTCGTTTTGTGATGTCACAGCTTCTCAAGTTGAGAATCATTGAGAAGACCTAGCAGTTTATCTGTGCAGGCCTACCAAAGCAGCATTTGAAGCTGCAGTGCTCAAAACCATACATATTAGAAAAATTGCTGTAGAAAATTTATTTGAGTTGGCACATGATTCTTCGGAAATTCAAGATGTGTCTCTTAAAGATGGACCAACTGGTTCAGGAAACTCTGGTCGACTCTGTTGTGTGATCAAACATTTTCTGTGGACTTGGACTTGAGGTCTATGAGTGAAGAAAATGCTTTTCAGACTTTGAAGAATCCTTGATAAAAACACCATGTTACACATATTGTGTCTCTGAAACCTTTCCTTGTCTAACTTGGATACCAGCACAGTAAGCACAGCACACGCCACAGGATGCATTTTAGTATTTAGTGAATGAAAAATACATGTTGACTTTAAGCAAAATCTACTTTCCTGAAATAACAGGACTCTCATGGTTTTCAAACTATTTCATTATGGTCTTTACTCTTCACCACAGACTAGCTCTTTTCATAGCCCAAAGACTACTCAATCAAGACAGTAAGTGGAGGTAACTACAGGAGACAAAGTATTATTTTCTTCTTAATTCATGCCTCCAGAGGTCTATGGCATTCCATTCTCATTTGCTGGATATTTTCCTGTCTCTTCATCACCCACCCACCCCAAAATAGCTGATTCCTTCCCCATACCAATAACTATACTGACTTCTAATTAATTTACTTCTTAGAATCAAAGCTATGTCCGGAATAGAGAGTGCCACTGCAAACATTTAATGTAGCTTTATACACCCCACATAACTTGTACCCCTTCTAACTTTCACACAGGAAGTATATAAGAGGTACTTGCCCCTTGGTTGGGGTGGTCGTATTCAGTAACTTAATTGCAATCTAAAATGTGTGGACTAGAATGAGGTGAGGGTGGTAGAATTAAAAATTTGTCTAACTGCAAGAATACCAAATTTCTGCAGATTTTAGGAAATATAAAACACTCATGGAAGACTTTGACAATTTCCCACTAGTTTAAAATAAAAGGTGAAGCATTTTCAGAATGTGAAATGCCCTGAAATGCTGGAAAATTTATAGGCAAGGTCAGGATACCTAAGGCTTCTGCTCATAATCATGCAGCCAGTGTCAGCTGATAAGACTGGAATGGCAACACTGAGTCCTAAAAATATGTCACCAGTTGTGAAGAAAGCCATTGATAATCTGGAGAAAGGGCAAATTCGTCAGGGTGAGCTCTTGCAACATCCCACCAATATGACCATTACCAAGAGAAGAAATGAGACCACTTGCAGCAGAAGAACACTTTCTGGACAGCAGTGGATTTTCCTAGAACAGAAACATCAAGCTTTTAAGTTTGTCAGCTCAACTCTAATGGTGGCTATGTTGTTGCTTATATTAGCATTCTGGGGTTCAGATGGGCTGGTTCAGCAGCTAGTTTCCAGCTCCCTTATCAGACAGTGGGTCTTACCATGATCATCTTAACAGGGTTCTATACTGACAAGTCAAAATCTACAGTTTACTTCCAAAATTAGAAATTCTGAGGAAGAATATTATTTGTTTGTCCATCTGCAGTGTTCTACCTGGAAAAATCTAGACTATTGGCAAAAGTACAAAAGTTGGCTGGTGCTTTGAAAACTATTCTCTGAGCTCTGCCCACTGAATCTTCCCAGTAAATACTACAACTCTGTCTACCACTGTGTGTGTGTGTGAAATGGATTGTTAAGCTGTAACTAAGTTTGTCTTAGTTGAGTCATCAATGAATTATTCCCCTGAATTTGGAAGAATTTCTGTGAATTAAGAGTTTAATTGAGCCACCAGATTTCCTTCTGATCAGGGAGAGGTAGGTTATATTTCTCCCAGTATACTAATTGTTACCTTTTCATTGAATACCAAGCTGATGCTAGGGCCAAGCCACTGAACACTTCAATTGGACTGAGGCATATATATTCTCCAGTACCCAGAGCACAGCATAGGACTGTGTCTCCTTTTCAATTTAAGCTTATGTCTAATTTTTTATCTTCTAGTTCTCATTGTTGACACAACTTATTTTGGCTTTGAACACCCGTTGACTAATTTATAGGGACTGAGCCACTGACTTATTCCCATTCACCTATAAATTGAAATAGCCTTCTTTCCTTTGACTACCTGGAATAGAGTGAGCATAGTCATCATTTTGAAAGCAGTCCTCAGTGCTAATAATGCAGAACCATTACAGTTCTTTGCCCAATACTTGAAGAAGAATATTTGTTGTGGATCTCAGGGATTATCCTCACATCCCTTAATGCAACCATGGGAAAACACCACATTGTTATCCAAAATCAAGACTTTGTCAGTATTGTATTCCCATTGTAAAACAGTTAAGAATTGTAGGAGTTCTGAGATTTTACCATGCTGAGATGCTTAGCAACCAAGCATGCTCCTTTCTTACCGATGCTGTTGTGGAGATGAGACCATCAGTTAGAGACAGTGAACTTTATCAATCACAGCAAGAGTGGCCAGGGTTAACATTTGTATCCATTCCCCAATCTCAGATGAATACACAGGGTGAAATTTTGATGCCTACTGACGCAGTGGGCTGTTAACATGAATAAAGTTTAAGGCATGTTCAAACACTAATTATATTAGTATCTTCATGTATTATTTAATAGATTCACCTAGATATTAGTATCTTTACCAAGGATAAGTATATCATGACTCAAGTTTACTTACTGCACTAACAATCGTGAGAAATGACATGGGAAAAAATGACCATTGACTTTCCATTTTTCCTTCTGCTTCTATTGAGATATAATTGGCGTAGAACATTGTGCAAGTTTAGGTGGATAGGACAGTGATTTGATTTACAAGTATCATGAAATAAATATCGTAGCAACTTTAGGGAGAATTCATTATCTCATTTAGATAAAATATTAAAGAAATACCATTTGTCTTTTGGTTGTGATGAGAAAACTTATTGTCTACTCTCTTAACAACATTCATATATAACATAAAGCAGTATTAATTTTAATTTTCATGTTACTATGGGTCATCCCTTGAATATGTTTATTTTACGGCTGGATGTTTTAGCTTTTGAGTGCATTAATCAAATTCTCCATTCCCAACCCCTGCCTCTGTTAACTACAAATCTTATTTTATTTTCTATAAGTATGTTTGTTTTTGAAGTGTACTATAATCTATAACAGTGTGTTAATTTCTCTTACACAACATACTGTTTGCAATTTTTAATACATTTCAAACTGATCACATAAATAAATCTAGTTTTGTTATGTTACTATTTAAAGATATTTCATAGTTATTGACTATTCCCCATACAGCATATTTCTTGTACCTGACTCATTTTATTTGCAACTGGAAAATTTTCTCTCTTAATTTTCCTCAACTATTTCTTTTTCTTCACCACATTTCCCTCTTTCTTGTGAACAACCTGTTTATTTCTATATCTATAGCTCCTTTTCTGTTTTGTTATTTTCATTTATTTTAAATAACAAGTATGAGTAAAACCATTCAGAATTTGTCATTCCCTGTCTGACTTATTTCACTTAGAATATTATCTTCTTTGTCTACCCATTTGTTGCAAATAAAAAGAATTTATTCATTTTAGAGCTGAGTAATAACCCATTGTATTTTATGTGTGTGTGTGCATATTTTTATTTGTGTGTATATATATATAAATATAGATAAATCTGTAGTTAATAGATGTGTAGATATATATACTATAAACACACATATTCTTTATCCATTATCTATTAATGAGCAATTAATTTGCTTCTATATCCTGGCTATTGTAAATAATGCCACAGTGAATATGGGGTTGAATTTATCTTTTCTGATTAGTGTTTTTGTTTTCTTGGAATAAGTACCCTGATATGGAATTGTTGGATCATATTTCACTTTTAATTTTAAGATAAAACTCCATACTGTTCTCCACAGTGTCAGCACAAATTTACATTTACTCCAGCAGTGCATCAGGGTTGTTATTCTTACATCCTCCCAACACTTATATTTGTTATCTTTTTGATAATAGTCATTCTGACAGGAGTGACATAAAACCTCATTGTGTTTTGGACTTGCATTTTTCTGATCGTTAGTGATGTTGACCGATTTCATGTGCCTGTTGCTTACATTTTCCCCACTGTATATTAATTTTTAAAATGGGATAATTGACCATACACTCTGATTTCATTTTTAGAAGTTCTCTTGTGTTCCATTATTCTGTTTGTTCTGTGCCACTACCATATTCTTTTTAATACTGCAGCTTTGTATGATAGCTTAAAATCTGGGACTGTGATACATCCTGTTCGTACTTTGTCAAAGTTGTTTGTGTTTTTAGATTGTTTGTTTTCTTTTCTTGTCTTTTTTTTTAGTGATTTCAACACTTATGTGTTTATATGTAAATTTAATAATTAATTTTTGTAAGTGTCTGAAAATGCCCTTGGTATTTTGATAGGCACTGAATTTAATTTGTGTATATTGTTGTCTACTACTGTCATTTAAACAATTTTTTTTGTAATCTATGAAAAGTGTATATCCTTTCATTTGTTTGCATTATCTTCAATTCCTGTTATAATTATTTTATATGTTTCTGAGTACAGATCTTTTACCTCCTAGGTTGCATACATTTCTTGATTTGTTTTGTAATGCAACTGTAAATGAGACAGTTCCCTCATTTTCTCTATATGTTAGCTTGTTGTTAGTGTGTAGAAATGCAAGATTTCTGTATGTTAATTTTACATTGAAATTTTACCAAATGTATTGATAAGCCCAAATAGATTTGTGGCATCTTCTTTAGGATTTCAATTTAAAGTATGTCATCTGCATACAGATTCTTTTACTCCTTTTCTTAATTAGCTATATTATATTTACATTTATTTTGGATTGCTATGGCTAGAATTTTCAATACTATACTGAATAAAAGTGTTAAGAGTGAGCATTCTTGTCTTCTTCCTGCTCTTAAAGGAGATGCTTTCAGCTTTTAATCAGTGAGTGTCATGTTAGCTGAGTTCTGTCATATAAGAACTTAAGTCTGTTGAGGTATGTTCCTTATGCTCACTTTGAGGAGTAATATAATTATAAATAGATACTGAATTTTTCAGAACAATTTATGACTCTTTTGAAGTGACCATATAATTTTTATTCTTCAATTTGTTAGTGTGGTTTATCATATTAGTTAAATTGTGGTTAATATATCACTTTTTCATCCCTGGAATAAAATTAACTTAATAATAATCTATAATCCTTTTAATGTATTTTTTGCTTTGCTAACATTTTAGTAATGATTTTTGCATCTATGCATATCCATAGTATTTTACCTGTAATTTTATCAGGTATTTGTTCCAGTTTTAGTAGTACTGTGATACAGAAAGTTGGGGTAGGAAGCCTTCCTTCCTCTGCAAATTTTTGGAATTTTCTGAGATTTATAGGTGATAGCTCTTCTCTAAATGTTTGTCAGAAGTCACCTGTGAAGCTCTCTAGGCCTGGAATTTTGTTTCTTGGGAGATTTTGTTTAATTACTTATTCAATTTCATTTGTGAAAATCTGTTCATATTTTCTATTTCTCATTCCGTCCTGGAGATTACGTCTTTCTAAGAAATTGTCCATTTCTTCTAGTGTTTCCATTTCAATTGGCATATAATTTGTGGTATATTCTTATGATGCTTTTTGTTATTTTGATATAAATGGTAACTTCTCATTTATTTTGGAGCTTATTAATCTGTACTCTCTATTTTGCTCATGAGTCTGGTTAAAGCTTATCAATATTATTTTTCATTCATAAGCCATTATTTAGTTTGATTAGATGTTCCTATTTTTAATCTTTATTTTATTTATTTATGTTCTGCCCTTTCAGCTGTTTTTCTTTCTACTAACATGTTTGTTTATTATTTTGCTGCATCTTTTTTTGTAAGATTCTATTATAAGAGAGAGATGTTTCTTATTTGTATAAATGGGATTATTTTGCTATAAGCATCCCTATTAATACTGCACTTTCTATACCCCATGGACTTTGTTTTTGTAGTCATATTTCTTTATATATTTTTTCTTTGATTTATATAGTAATCCATTTGTTGTTTAATATTGTATCCTCCACAATTTACAATTTTTCCCAGGTTTTTCCTTTTAGTAAATTTCTTTTCTAACAAAATCCATATGTTTCTTCACAAAACAAGGAGGAAAATAATAAAATTTATTCAAAAATATGAAAGACCCAAATTTTCTAAAATTATCTTTGAAAAACCAATGAAACTGTGGGTATTATCCTCCCTGACTTAAGAACATACTACAAAGCTACAGTAATGAAAACATCAAAAAATGGCACTAAAGAGACACGTAGAACAATGGAACAAAATGAAGTGTCCTAATATAAACCCACACACATATGGTCAATTAACCTACAATGAAGGAGGCAAGATTATACAATGGAAAAAAGGCAGTCTCTTCAACAAGTAGTTCTGGGAATAATGGAGAGTACATATAAAACGGAGATGTAAGAGCACTTCCTTCTATAGTATAAAAATAAGATAAAACATGGATTAATTTCCTAAATGTAAAACATGAAACTATACAATTTCTTACCAAGAAGAGGAGCAGAACTGCCTTTCAGATAAATCATAGCAATATTTATTTTTGATCTAACTCCTAAGTAGAAAAAAAAGGAAACTAACATTAACAGTTTACAATTTTACTGAGGAAAATATAGATGTAATACGTGATAAAGCGATTCCACTTCTTGTATGAGTGACGTGCAAAACCTTTTGCAGAGCAAATGAAACCTTCAGTAAGACTTATGACAACTCACAGAATCGAATGAAGAATTTCAGACAATGAAACCAATATTTTGTTAATATCCATAATATATAAATAACATATTAGACCCAAGATTTAAAAAACAAACACACCAACTTAAAAAAGTTTAAGGATCTTCATGGAAACTTTTCAAAAACAGACATGTGAATGATTTTCATGCACATAAAAAGAAACATAACATTGTTATTCATTAGGAAAACATAAATCAAAACCAGAATGAAATATAATCTCACAGCAACCAAAATGGCTATTAAAAAAAGTCTTCAAATGACAAAAATTAATAAGAATATCAATAAAATGGAACCAGGTACACGGTTGGTGGAAATATAAATTGATGCATCCACTATTATAAAAGTGTGGACAGTGACCAGAAAACTAGAAATACAAGCATTTTATGTTGCAGCAATTCCAGTTTTTGATATAAATCTGAAAAAAATGAAAACGTTAACTTTAATGGATATATTACCCACAATGTTCTTAACAACATCATTTATAATAGTCAAGGATAGATGCACAACTCAACTGCCCATCAACAGGTGATTGGCTGAAGTAGATGTGAGATATAGATAACCTAATAAATACTTAGTCATTGTCATATCAAAAAAAAAAAATTCTGCCATTTGGAGCAATGAGACTGGACCCAGAAAGTGTTGCACATAGGAAAATATGTCATACAGAGAAAAACACTCTGTGTTATCACTTACACTAGGAAAGTAAATATATAAGAGAAATAATCATAAAAAACAGAAACAGAATCACATATTTATGTGTAGTGTACCAATACTGGTTTCCTGTGGGGACAGGGAAAATGGAGAAAATAGAAATGTGCAAACAACTAGTTATATATTAAAGAAGCAAAAGGGCTATATTTACACCACAGAAAAATATTTTAATAATTTAAATGATTTAAAGAGATTATAGGCATATATTATAGTAAAATGTGCATGTATGTAGGAAAAACATTGAAGAAAAGAACCCAGGAAAATCAAAATATTTTGTAGTACTCTGATATTAAGGGCGGTGATTTGTTCAGTTTCTTCACTGTTTTTTAATGTCCTTGTAGAATTTAAGCTTTTAAATGAAAAAGCATATACTTTTAAAACAGTGACATAAGGTTAAAATATTTCTGTCTCTCTCCTTAAATCTACAGTTAGTGAAACAATAGCATCTCAACAAAAATAACTAGAACATAAAACAATACTCCAGGACGCATATGTACAGCTGAAGTTTGGTGGGCTAAAACACATAAAGGTGGCTGAACTGAGGGAAGAGCAGATTTGGTGCCTGCGTCCAAGGCCCACTGACTAGGGTATCTGAGCCCAGAGCTTCAGAGTACCCAGTAGAAACAGGGTCTCAGTCATTCACACAGCTTCAGCCTCCAAATGCACCAGTACTCATGGTCACAGGTAACTAGGAGGGAGCCGCAATGGAGACAGATATTCCATCCTTCAGACACTCAGACATTCATGACACTGTCCCTACTCCCCATTCACAGTGGTGGAGACAAGGTACCTTGCAACATTGGCCATGGTAAAGGCACTTGCATGATTCCAACTACCCGCCTGTCTTTACAAATTTCCTCAATGTGTATACTGAGTCTCAAGGGGTATCACATAAAAGGAAGGGTTCACCGGCCCAGTGAAAACAGTGGCATTAACTACCAGAGATGTCTAAGGAGTGACAATGTAAGCAATCTTTTATCCAGACAATTGCGTCTGGAAAGT
Source organism: Vicugna pacos (assembly GCF_048564905.1). Lineage (NCBI taxonomy): Eukaryota > Metazoa > Chordata > Mammalia > Artiodactyla > Camelidae > Vicugna > Vicugna pacos. The sequence goes on from NW_027328741.1 coordinate 28,997,299, forward strand.
GCCAATTTGAATTATTATCAGAGGTAGCTCATGTAAGTAAAACCAAATATTGTGCAATATTTCAAACTGCCAGAAAACAGAAGAAAGAACTCCAACTTCCAATCTGTTATTTAGTGTCATCATAGCAATTATTTATCAAGACCATGACCAATCACAGTAACATTATAGAGCATGCACACACACAGATACACACACACGGGCACCGACACAGATGCAGACACACACACATGTACACACACACGTGCACACACACACACACACACACACAATGACAACCCTGCAGCAAACAAACTTAAAGTTATGGAATATTGCCATATAAGTAATAGAGAATCCAGAGACATGTCATACAGTATCTCAATACAAAAATCAAAACTCAGAAAGCAGTTTAGTGAGCTCGGGATTAAAATAAATGATGATAAGAAATACATTACCTAAGAGACTCAAACTATAAAATAACCAAACATTATTGGAAGACCAGATGGACTGAATAAATGAGATGAAGAATGCAACAGAAAGCATTGGAAGAAGACTATCTTTGTGGAGGAGAGATTAGCAAACTCACAAATACAAAATAGAAATGATAGGAGATGGCAGAGATACAAGATATTAAAAAGTGAGGAAATTCAACAATAGCCATCAGACTTCTTCAGGAAGCGCACACTGGAGTGAAATCCTGGATGGAGAAGAAAGTTAGAAGGCAGCTGATGGTTTATTTAAAGAAGTAATATTGATAAATTCCCAACCTGGGTAAGGAACTGATATACAATTCTGTGAGCCAACAAAACACCAATAACTTAAAGACAAAGAGACCTCTTTCAAGATACGTCATATGCAAATTGGCAAGTCAACGACAAAGTAAAATTTTAAAGGGAGCCATAAAAAGTTATGATAATCTACAAAGGGACACCCATTAGGCTATCAGCAAATTTCTGAGCAGAAAACATATGCCAAGGGTAAATAAAATGACATTTTCAAACTACTGAAATAAGAAATCTCTCACCTAAAAATACTCTACCTTGCACAGTTATCACTTAGTTGTGACGTGAAAATAAAGACTTTACGAGAGAAACAATGCTTGAATGAGATAATAAAACAAACCCGAGATTCCTTACAAGAGGTGCAGAAAATAGCTCTTCTAAGAAAAATAAAATGGCAAAAATACGCAAAACATTGAACAAAATACTAAGCAAAGACCACGAGAAAGTTGCAACTGTTTCTTTGGGTATGTTTTTAAACGTTACTATTCTATATGGATTAAAGGGAGAAAAACTAGGAAATCAGTTGCAATAAATAATGATACATCAATCTTGTAAGATGTTCACAATAGTAAAAGAAAAAATTTGAATCTGTATTCATAAAAGGTAAAGAGTAAAAATAAAACAATATTAAAAGAAGATGCTATCAGCAGAAAAAGGATTAAATTATACATGAGATATTTTATTTTTATTTGAATTAAAGTCGATGTACTATATTGTGTTGTTTCAGATTTACAGCATAGTTATTCCAACCAATTTGTAGACTATATTTCATTATAAATTATTACAATAATTGTAACATAAAATTATTATATGTTATTATGTATAATTCCCTGATCTATACAGATTAATCTTGTTGCTTATCTCCTTTATGTGTACTACTTTGTATTTGTCAATGTCCTACCATTAAATTTGCTTTCCCTTCCACTTTGGTAAACATAAATATTTTCCCGTATCTTTCAGTCTGCTTCAGTCTTGTCTATCTAATCTCTCTATCTCTCTACCATTTCTCTATCAATCTATCTGTCTGTCTATCTATGTATCTATCTTTTTAACTATCTATCTATCTAACATGTATCTATGTATCTATACTTCTATCTATTTATCTGTCATCTATCAATAGATAGCTATTGATAGATGTACACAGATATTTGTTATACTTTAGATTCAACATAAGTTATATTATATGCTTTTGTCTTTGTCTAAGATACTTCACTAAGCACATTAATGATGCTGAAATAGCAATGTGCTATAATTTTTCATGGCTGAGTAATATTCCATTGTATATTTATAGAAGCATCATTTCTTCTTAAGTCCATAGTCTACTGTGGACTCTTGAATTGCTTCCCTGTCTTGCATATTATAAACAGTGCTGTTGTGAACATTGGTTTTTCTCAATTTAGTGTTTTTCCCCAGATTTTTCCTAGGAGAGTTATTACTGGGTCTTATGGTAGTACTCTTTTTATTTTTAAAGTTATCTGAATATTGTTTTCCATAGAAGTTGTACCAATTTATATTCCTACAAAGAGTATACAAGAGATTTGTTTCTTCCACATCTTCTCCAACACTTTCTATTTGTAGACTTTTTGATAATAGCCATTTGACCAGTGTGAAGTGATACCTCATTGTGGTTTTGATTTGCAATTACCAAAAATTAGTAATGTTGGACATTTTTATCATTTGCCTGTTACTCATGTGTATGTTTTCTTTAGAAAAATATTAGCTCAGCTACTCTGCTCTCTTTTTGATTGGGTTTTTGTTTTTCATATTGAGTTGGGTAACCTATATCCATTTTATATCCTTTAACCTACATCTATTAACCCCTGGTCACTTGCAATGTTTGCAAATATGTTCTCCAATTACACAGGCAGTGTTTTCATTTCAATGATATTTTCCTTAACTGTGCAGAAGTTTTCAGGTTTGTTTAGGTGCCACTTGCTTAGTTTTGCTTTTATTTCTTTTGCCTTAGGAGACTGATATAAGAAAATATTCCTATGATATATATCCAATAGGGTATCACCTATATCCCTTTCTAGAAGTTTTATAGTTTCAGGTCTTATATTTAGGTTCTTAATACACTTGGAGTTTATTTTTGTATATGATGTCAAGGAGTGCTCTAATTTCACTGTTTTACATATACATGTCCAGCTTTCCCAACACCATCCATTGATGAGATAGTCTTTCCTCCATTGTGTACTCTTGCCTCTTTTATCATTGATTCATTATTCATAGGTGTGTGGAATTATTTCTAGGCTCTGTATCTGTTTTTATTCATTTTATCATTGTGTCAATGCCATGTTGTTTTTATTACTGAATGACTGTAGGATAGTAAGGTATCCGGGAGATTATACCTTCAGATTTGTTGTTTTTCTCAACATCATTTTGGCAATTTTTAATGGTTTCATGTAAAACGTATAGTTATTCATTTTCTGGTTCTGTGAGAAATACTACACTTTCTAAACAGGAATTGCAATAAATCTATATGTTTCATTGTGTAGTACGGCCATGTAAACAATATTAACTCCTTCAATCCAAGAGCACAAGACATCTTTCCATTTCTTTGACTCATGTTTAATTTCTTTGTCAATATTTCTTTATTTTCAGTGTGTTGATCTTTCATAAATGTGGTTACATTTCTTCCAAGATATTCGGGGAGATGAGATTTTAAATAATATTGCTTTCAACGTCCATTTTATGGTATCTCACAATTAATGTGTAGAAATGCAAGAGACTTATTTTCATTAATCTTGTACCCTGCTCCCTTGCTGAAATATTTTATTGTTCATAATGGTCTGTGTGGAGTGCTTAGGACTCTATGTAGATAGTTATGTGTTTAGTACTGGTGAGAATTTTGCCTCTTTCTTTCCATTTTGCATTTCTTTTACTTCTTTTTCTTTCCTTTTCCTTTCTTCTTTTACTATGGAACAGATGAGCTGAAAGTAGGAATCATTGTATTGTTCCCGAAATTACCCAGAAGGCTTTCAGCCTTTCCCCTAAGTATTATAAATTGTTATAAATGGCCTTTAGTATGTTGAGAGATGTTCCCAATGTACTCACTTTCATGAGAGTTCTGGTCATGAATGTATGTCGAATTTTGTCTAATGATTTTTCTGTGTGTATTGACATTGTCCTGTGAATATTGTCCTTCCTTTATTAGATATGTGTCATGCTGATTGACTTGTGTATGTTGAACCATGCTTGTGACTCTGGAAGGAATCCAACTGATCATCATGTACAATCTTTTATATGTATTGCTATATTAAACTGTTGATGTTTTTTGAGGATTTTTGAATGTATATTCATCAAGGATTTTGGCTTTACATTTTCATTTTTTTTGATAGTGTATTTCACTGGTTTTTAATATCATGGTATTGGTGGCCTCAATGAATAACTTTGGGAATTTTCTTTCCTCCTTCATTTTTTAAAATAGTTGGGAGGAAAGAGGTTTTAGTGAAGGCATCCAGGCATTTTGTTTTAGGGGTGTTTTTAAAATTATACATTTTATTTAACTTATAATGATTGCTCTTTTCTAGTTGTAAGTTTTCTCTTTATTCAGTGTTGGCAGGCTGTACGTTTCAAGAAATTTGTCCATTTGTTTAAGGTCGTCCAGTTCATTGTAACGTAACTGTTCAGAGTGCTTTCATAATCTTTGTTTGTATTTCTGCATTTTCAGATATTATTTCTTCTGTTTCATTTATTATTTGGTTTGGGTCCACTCTCTATATTTCTTGATAAGCCTGTCTAAATGCTTATCTATTTGTTAATATTTTTAAGAAAATAAATGCTGTTGATTTTATGATTTTTAATTTATTTTTTAATTTTTATTTTATTTATTTTCAACCTAATCATTTATGATTTCTCATTTTACTGACTTTGGGTTCTGTTTGGTCTTTTTTATAGTTATTTTGGGTGGTAAGCTTGGTCCTTTGTGTGAGTATTTCTATTTCTTGTAAAAGGCTATAATTGTTCTAAACTTCCCTCTTAGATTTGCATTTGCTGCATCCCATACATGTTATGAAGCTGTGTTTTCATTGTAATTTGTTCCCAGGTATGATTGTATTACTTCTTTGATTTCATTTTTGACCTTGTTTTATTGTATTTTCTTAAAGGATGTTGTTTAATCTCATGTTGGTGCTTTTCCTGTTCTTCTTTCTAGATTTGATGCATTCTTTCACACTTTTGTTTATGGAAAAGTACTTGCTGTAAACTATATTTGCTTAAAGTTCCTGAGGCCCTTTTCATGACATAATATGTGGTTAATTCCTTAGAAAACATCCTGTGCACAGTTGAGAAGCTTATGTATTCTCATTTTCTGATGCAGTGTCCAATAGTTCATTTAGGTTCAAATGATCTAATATGTCATTAAGACCTCTGTTTCCTTACAGATATTCTTTCTGGAAGAAATGGCCATCAGAATAGTGAGGTGTTAAACTCTTCTACTATTATTGCTTTATAATGAATTAATTCCTTCATGTCTACTAATATTTTTTAATATATTTATGATCTAAGGTGTTGGGTCCATATATAATTTAATGGGTGTAATACTCTATTTTAATATTGATCTCTTTTTCATTATATAATCTCATATATATCATTCATTGTGGCCTTTATTTTGAAACATATTTTGTGTGAGTTGAGCATTGCAATCTGCACTTTCTTATCATTTCCATGAAATATCTCTTCCATCTATCTCCAGGCTGTGTTTATCTTCCACCATAAAGTGAGCATTTATTGGGGTGGAGGCAAAGATGGTGGAGTAGAAGGATGCTCGTTACTCACCTTTTCCCACAAATGCACCAAGGCTCACATCCACAGACCCACTCAGCTAATCAGCTAACCTGCAGAACTCTGGCAGAACATTGTCCTCTTCAATAGGTAAAGATGCATAAAATATGTAGGAGAAAAGGAAGAAAGAAGAAGAAAAGGCAAAACAGAGTGGGACAGGTCCCACGGGGAGGGAGCAGCAAAGAAGGTCTGGTGCTCATTCACTGGGTCTCCCCTCTCCAACTGAGAGTTTGGCAGGATGGAGGGTGTGCTTCCAGGGCTTGGATCTGTACAGAGTATAAGTTGACTGACACAACTAAGTTAAACAGGCACAGATACCCTGCCCAAAATGCAGCCCAGAGCTGGGGGCAGGGCCAAGCTTCACAAGCTGGGTGGAAGATGGGGATTTCTGTACTGAGGCATTCCGGGGGAATGGATGGAGCTGTGTGCCATGGCTGTGGCTGTACAGGGCAGAACAACCTGGGCCCTCCATTAAACAACAGGGCAGTTGTGCCCTGTGGGGGAAAGGGTGCATACCCAATGCTGAAAATCCACAAAAGTTTCGAGGTGAAGAAACCTGGGGATCAGACACAGCCACCATACCCTCAGGTGCTATGCACCCAGGTAGCAGTGGGGGCAAAATCTGCATCTACGCCTAAGGACATAGCAGACTTAATGGCCAGATGGAGATTTCTCTAAAGCCTGAGGCAGATAAGATACATCTGCCCTGGTTCCTCAGAGAACTTGCTTCACCAAGACAAACAAGAGCTGGGTTTTGGGCCAGTCCAGGGACAGGGCTGTTCCTCAGTCTTCCCTGAGCCCACTACTGGTGTGCAAACCCGAGGCGGACTGTACAATGGCACAGAGCAGCAAAGAGACTGGCACCCTGAGGGGGCGTGTTGCCCCCCATTTTTTGGGTTGGAATACAGTCCCTGACCATGATGCTGGGAGAGTGAGTGATGCCCACTCCTGCCAGGTCAGTCTGCAATAGCTGACTGCAGCATAAGTCAGCATAGTCACAAGCCAGACAACAGTAAAGAGAGCTGCTCTGGAAGCAGTGTTGGGGTTAGGAGCCATCTGCTGGCTGACAGGCACTGGGAGCATCACAGTTGAGGGCTCCAATGGAGGGCCTCTTAAAACAGGAAGATGATCTTCCAAAACAGGATGAATACAGAAAGACTTAACATTAAATGTACACAGTCTGCAGGAGGACACAGACCACCCCCTTGTTTTAATCTGTTTTTACCTGTTCCATTTTCTATTACCCTCTTAATTTTTACTTCTGACACAATTATATATACCCCCATTTTAATCCCTTTGAAATTTTTTAAAAATAATTTTATTATTAAAATTTTTCAAATCTCTGCTTCAACTTGCTCTTCTACTATGCATTATACAATGTCTTCAAATATTTATTTCCCCTTCTTAAAAATTCTTTGTCTCTCTCTGTCTTGTTTCTCTTTTCTAAGTTGTATTACTACATAGACATTAGGTAGATAAATTCCTTTAGGACCACAGTAGATAATTGATACTCCAAAACCACAGTGCCAGAGAGGTAGGAGCAAGATGAAGAAGCAGAGAAACCATTCCCAATTAAAAGAACAAGAGAAAAACCATGAAATAATGAAGAGTGAAATAGACGTCGATAGCCAACTAGATCAAGATTTCCAAATAGGAGTGATTAAATTACTGAAGGAAATAAAAGATAGTGTTCAGAGATATAAAATATGTTAAAAATGAAATGGAAGCTATAAAGAAGATCCGAGCAGAATAGGTAAACTCATTGACTGAGATGAGGAATGATCTAAATGCATCACAGAGCTGACTAGATATCACAGAAAAATGAATTAGTGACTTAGAAGACAGGACAATAGGAAGCACACAATCAGAATATCTACAAGAGACACAACAAGAAACAAATGAAAAAAGCATAAGTGACCTATGGGATAATAGAAAGCATGCCAAAATTGGCATGATAGATGTCCCAGAAGGGGAAGAAAGGTCAAATGGGATTGCAAAGGTGTTTGAAGAAATCATGACTGAGAATTACCCAAACTTAAAGAAGGAAAAAGATATCCATGTAAACGAATCTCAGAGTGTCCAAACAGGAATAACCCAAATAGACCCACACCAAGAAAAAAGATTAAGATGGCCAGAATCAAGGATAAAGAAATAATCTAAAGGCAGCAAGAGAAAAGCAAAGAGTTACAAGGGAAATTCCCATACGTCTCCCAGCTGATTTCACTACACAAATACTACAGGCCAGAAGGGAGTGGCAAGATATATTCATAGTCCTGAATGAAAAAAATGATATAACCTAGAATACTGTAACCTCAAATGCTATCCTTTATGGTAGAAGGAGACATAAAGGATTTCACAGACAAGAAAAAGCTACAAGAGTTTAGCAACATTAAACCCATGCTAAAAGAAATTTTGAAAGGTCTACTCTAAAAAGAAAAGCAGCAGGATGCTACAGAAATGTGAAACTCACAGCTGGAAAGGTGATAACTCATGAATTATTAATAAAATAAAAAAATATTAAAACAAGACATATAAATAATTGAGAGTGTGAGAGGGAGGCAGGTAAATAGAGAAATTTTTTTGGTCTTTCATTTTAGCCTTTTTTCATTTTGGTAGGATGGGTTTGAGATCTTGCTACTATCCATTTAATAAATGCAGTTATAGCAACGGTCTTAAAGACTTATATAAAAGGGTAACAACAAGACGAAATCTTACCAGAGTGTAACTAAAACTAAGTAAACTTCATGATAATACTAAGGAAAATGACCAAACCATAAAAGGAACATGAAAGGAACAAAGAGGAAATACCAAATCTACTGCAAATATAAGGTCAAAATGGCAATAAACATAAATATATCATCGATAATTTCAAATCTTAATGGACTAAATGCTCCAGTTAAATGTCATAGAGTGGCAGGCTGCATAATAAAGCAAGAACATTCGATATGCTGCATACAAGAGACCCACTTCAGGGAGAAGGAAACATATTGATTGAGAGTGAACGGATGGAAAAGGGAATTCCATACAAATGGAAAAGCCATAAAAGCAGGTGTTGCAGTACTGATTTCAGACAAAAGAGTCTTTAAAACAAAGGCCATAAAGAAAGATAAAGAAGGACATTTTATAATGATTGAAGGAGTGATACAAGTTGAGTATAGAACACTCGTTAATACATATGCACCAAATAAAAGAGAACCTAAGAAAATAAAATTCTTATTTACAGATATAAAGGGGGATAGTGATGGGAATCTAATCCCATAGTTGGAGATTTCAACACTGCATTAACATCACTGGACAGATCATCGAGACAGAAAATAAATTAGGCAACACAGAAGTTAAATAATACAGTAGAAATATAACAGTTGCTGGATATTTTCAGAGCATTGCACAACCCACAAAATAATATATACATCCTTTAAAACTGCACATGGCACATTTTCCAGGATTCATGATATATTGGGCACAAAAGAAACCTCAGCAATTTTAAGAAGATAGAAATTACCTCAAGCATCTTTACTGACCAAAATGCCAAGAAGCCAAAAATCAATAAAATATATTTAAGAAGATAGAAATTACCTCAAGCATCTTTACTGACCAAAATGCCAAGAAGCCAAAAATCAATAAAATAAAAAAAAGAACAAAAGGAAAACTTGGTGATTAAACAATATATTATTAAAAAACCAATGGGTCAATGAAGAAATCAAAGCTGAAATGAAAAAGTACCTTGAGACAAAAGAAAATGAAAGCAAAACCACACAAAATTTATGGGGCACAGCAAAAGCAGTACTCAGAGGGGAGTTTATAGTGATACAGGCCTTCCTCAAAAAAGAAAAACAATCACAAATAAACAATTTAACACAGCAGCAGAATGAACTAGAAAAAGAAGAAAAAATACACCAAAAGGCAGCAGAAGGAAAAAAACATGAATATTGTGGAAGAAATAAATAAAATAGTCATTGAAAAAACCATAGGAAAAAAATCAAGCATTCCAAAAGCTGTTTTAGAAAAAGAAAGTAAAATCGACAAACCTCTGTCAAAACTCAAAAAGAAGAAAAGAGAGAGTGTACAAATTAGCAAAATAAGATAGGAGAATGGAGAAATTGCAACAAATAAAATTGAAATACAGAATATCATGTGAGAATATTATGAAAATTTATGGAATCAAACTGGATAACCTAGAGTAGATGGACAAATTTCTTGAAACATACTGCCCACCAAGACTGAATCAAGAAGAAACTGACCCCTTGAACAAGCATAGCACTAGAAATGAAATCAAAATAGCAATATAAAATCTCCCTACAAATAACAGTCCAGGACCAGGCAGCTTCACTGTGCAATTCTACCAAACATTCAAAGAAGGACTCATACCACACATTCTCAAACTCTCCCAGAATATAGGAAATGAAGGAATACTCCTAAAGTCATTCTATGAAGCCATAATCACCCTGATAAAACAACCAGGCAAAGACACTACCAAAAAAGAGGATTATAGGCCAATATCACTGATGAACACAGACGCCAAAATCCTCACCAAAATAGCAAATAGAATCCAACAAAACAGTAAAAAGATTATACATCATGGCCAAGTGGCGATCATGCCAGTGACACAGGGGTGGTTCAACATATGCAAATCAATCAATGTAATACAACACATCAACAAGAGAAAGGACCAAAACCACATGATCATCTCAATAGATGCAGGGAAATCATTTGATAAAATTCATCAACCACGTATGATAAAAGCTCTCACCAAAGTGGGCATAGAGGGAACATAACTCAGCATCATGAAAGCTATAGATAACAAACCTACAGCTAGCATAGTACTCAATGGTGAGAAAGTTAAAACCTTCCAACTAAAATCTGGGACAAGACAAGGATGCACTCTCACCACTCCTACTCAATATAATCTTGGAAGTCCTAGCCTCAGCAATCAAACAAGAGAGAGAAGTAAAAGGGATGCAAATTTGAAAGGAAGAGGTAAAAGTCTCACTATGTGCAGATAATATATTACTATATGTAGCAAATCCTACAAGATCCAGACAAAAACTACAATAGGTGATCAAAGAATTCAGCAAGGTAGCAGGTTACAAGACTAAGGTTCAAAATTCAGTGGCATTGCTTTAAGCCATGGGGTGGGGTGTGGGAAGAGATAGACTGGAGGGTCAAAATTGTACAATAGATAAACAGGATTGTACTGTATAGCACAGGGAAATTTATAAAAGATCTTATGGCAGCTCATAGACGAAAAAATGGGACAACAAATGTATATATTGTTTAATCACCAAAAATCAGTGGCATTTCTTTATTCAGATAATTCTATAGAGCTAGAGTCAACATGACAGCACTGTACTGGGAGGAAAACAGAAATATAGGCCAATGGAACAGAATAGAGAGCCCAGAAATTAACCCACAATCTTTTGGTCAATTAACCTTCGACAAAGGAGGCAAGAAAATACAATGGAATAGAGACAGACTCTTCAGCAAATTGTGGGAAAACTGAACAGCAGCATGTAAATCAATGAAGCTAGAACACTCCCAATTAAGCTAGAACACGATACACAAAAATAAACTCAGAATGGATAAAAGACTTAAACATAAGTAAATGTACAATAAACCTCCTAGAGGAAAATATAGGCAAAACATTATCTGACATAAGTCTCGAAAATTTTCTCGTAGAAGGAAAAAAAGCAAGAATAAAAAAATGAGACCTAATGAAACTTACAAGCTTCTGCACAGTAAAGAAACCGGAAGTGAAATAAAAAGACAACCTACGGAATGTCAAAAAATATTTGCATATGTAACCGACAATGGCTTGATCTTCAGAGTATATAAGCAGCTCATCCAACTGAATAAGAAAAAATAAACAACCCAATGCATAAATGGGCAGAAAACCTAAACAAGCGATTCTCCAAGGAAGTCATACAAATGATCGAAAGGGACATCAGAAAATGCTCAATATCACTGATTATCAGAGAAGTGCAAGTCAAAACTACAGGGAGGTATCAACTCACACCAATCAGAATGGCCATCATTTAAAAATCCACAAGTGACAAATGCTGGAAAGGCTGTGGAGAAAAGGGAACCGTCCTTCACTGCTGGTGGCAATGCAGTTTAGTGCAGCCACTGTGGAAAGCAGGATGGAGATTCCTCAAAACCCTAGTAATTGACTTACCATATGACACAGGAATCCCGCTCTTGTGCATAAAACCAGAAGGAACCCTACTTCAGGATGACACCTGCACCCTATTGTTCATAGCCAGCAGTATTTAAAATAGCCAAGACATGTAAACAGCCTAAATGTCCATCGAAAGTTGACTGGATAAAGTAGAGGTGTTATATTTATACAATGGGATATTAGTCAGCTATATAAAATGACAACGTAACGCTATTTTCAGCAACATGAATGCTCCTGGATAAAATCAGTCTAAGTAAAGTAAGGCAGAAAGAGAAAGAAAAATACCATATGAGATGGCTCATCAGTGAAATTTAAAATTAAAAAAAAAGCACAAATTCAAAACAGAAATAGACTTGCAGACATAGAATACAAATTTTTGGTTGCCATGGGGCAGGGAGTGGGAAGAGATAGACTGGAAGGTCAAAATTGTAGAATAGATAAACAGGATTGTACTTTATAACACAGGGAATTCTATAAAAGATCTTACGGCAGCTCATAGAGGAAAAAATGGGACAACAAATGTATATATTTTCATTTTAACTGAAAAAATGTCCTCTAAACTGGAATTGGAGATAAATTTGTAAAATCAATTTAAATCAATAAAAAAAATTAAAAATAGAGAAAAACATTATCATAAATATTACAGGTATAAATATAATTTCTAGAGAAAAAAACTATGCAAAGTAGTAGTATAACCAAAGACTTTGTTTTATGTTTCTTTTTAAGATAAGCAAATCAAAAAACCTCTAGCCAGGTGCATCATGAGGAAAAGATAGATGCTCCAAAGAAATAAAGTCAGAAATAAAAGAAGAGAAATAACTATTGTTACCTCAGATATACAAAAAGGGGTTCAACTTGTCAACACTTACATGCCAATAAACTGGACAACTTAGAAGAAATAGACAAATATCTAGAAAGAGACAGAGATAAAGAGAAACAAATAATTTGAACAAACTGTTTACTAGAAGAAAAATATAACCTGCATTTAAAAAAATCGTTAAATAGAAGTGCAGATTTAAACAGCTCCCGTGGCGAACTGTACAAAAATACAAAGCAGAACTTATTCTCTTCAAACTATTTAAATATAATGAAGATGTGGGAAACACCCAAATGAATTCTATGAAGCTTTCACCACCCTGATATTAAAGCCAACAAACAAAGTACGGGCAAAGAAAATTTCAAGCCGTTATATCTGATAGGTTTTGATGCAGAAATTCTACAAAATATTATTAGCAAACTAAATCCAGCAATACCTAAAATGAATCATACACCATGATCAAATTGGATTCATTGCAGTGTCACAAGAGCGGTTCAACATACACAAATCAATCAGTTTGATACAGAATATTAACAAAAGAAAAAGAGACAATGATATGGTCATCCCAATAAATCCATAAAAAGCATTTCATAAACTTCAACATTTATTCATTAAAACAGCAACAACAGCAAAAACAACAACAACAACAACAGCAACAATGACAGAAATCTCTTAGCAAAGTAAGATTCAGGAAATATATCTCAACATAAATAAAGTCATTAATTACAGACCCATAGACAACATAATATGCAAAAGTGAAAAACTGAAAGCCAAATTAAGGAATAAGACAAAGATGCCAACTCTCACCATCTCTATTAAACACAGTATGGGAAGTCCTAGCAACAACAATCGTACAAGAAAATGTTATTCATGTTGGATTGAATGAAGTAAAACTGTTATTATTTTAGATGACTTGATAATCTATATAGAGAACCCTAAAGATTCTCCATACCAAAACAACTAAAACTAATAAAGACATTTAGCAGAGTAGCATTATTCATGATAAATATACAAGAATTGTCACATTTCTTTACACTAACAATGAAATATTCCATAATTTTAAAAAATGCATATGAAATCAGATCAAAAAATGATAAACCTATGAAAAAACCATGATAATAAAATCTATAGGACACTGATAAAGAATGTTAAAGATGGTGCAAAGAAATGGAAAGAAATCTCTAAGTCTTAGTTTAGAGGAATTAATATTGTTAAAATATACATACTACAAAAGATGTCTACAGATATAAAGTGATTCAGATCAAACTATGTGATGTTTTCCACAGAACTAAAAACAGTCCTATGATTTGTATAGAACTTCAAAAGAACCAGAACTGCAAAAGGAACAATGAGGAAAAAGAGCAAAGTGGAAAGCATAACCCATAACCCTCCCAGATCTCATATTATATTACAAAAATACAGTAAACAAAACAGCACAATGCTGGAAAACAAACAAACATCTATATCACTGGAACAGAACACAGAGGCAGAAATAAAACATCACACCTATGGTCAACTAAACTATGACAAGGAAACAAAAATATACAATGCCTTAAAGACAGTATTCAGTAAGTGATGTTGAGAAAGCTAGACAGCTACATGTAAATCAATGAAATTAGAACACTCCCTCACACTGTACAAAAATAAACGCAAAATGATTTAAATATCTGAATCTAATACATGACACAATAAAACCCCTGGAACCTAACATATGCAAAACAAGACATTAATGGTAGCAAAATTTTCTTATGTCACTCTCCTAAGCTGAAAAGAATAAAAGCAAAATAAACAAAAAGGTCCTAATTAAACTTAAAAACTACTACACAGCAAAATAAACAAAATGTAAAGATGAACATGCAAATGGGAGAAAACGTTAGGAAACAATGCAATCAACAAGAGGCTAATTTCTAAAATTCACATATCATTCATACAACTCCATTTCAAAAATCTACAAACAACTCAGCCAGAAAATGTGCAGAAGACAATTCTCTAATGAAGACACACAGATGACAAAAAGTAACATAAAATCATGCTCATATTTCTAATCTTATACAAATGCAAGACAAAAAAAATAATGTTTTACCTCACACTATTGAGAAGGGATGTCATCCAAATGTCTACAAATAATAAAAACTGGGGTGGTTGTGGAGAAAAAGGGACTCTCCAAAGCTATTGGTGGGAATAAAAATTGGTGAAACCACTTTGGAAACTGTATGGAAGTTCATTTAAAAATAAAAATACACCTATAATATGACACAGCAATCCCACTCCTGGGCATATAAAACACAGAACCTGAATACAAGGAATCCTAGGGTAAAAGATAAGATGTACACTTTGACATTGGAATTAATTTGATTCTACATATGCCTCCTCTGGAAAGAGAAGCAGAAGCAAAACTAACAAAATAAGGTTGGATCTCTCTAAACAGATTTTCACTGCAGAAAAAATGATCAATAAAATGAAAAGCCAACCAACACAATGGGAGAATATATTTTCAAGTGATATTTTCCAATCTAGTGTTAATATCCAAAATATATGGCAAACTCTTACCCCACAACAACAACAAAAATGACCAAAAATTCAATTTAAAGAAATGTCCATAGGAACAGAATAGATAGATCTGAATCAATTTTCTTTAGAAACATACAGTTGGGCTAAATGACACATGAATATATGTTCAGAGTTATAAATTATAAGGAAAGTCATAAAACAAAAATGAGACAAGACCTCACACTTGTCACAAGGCTCTCATCAAAAAGAAAAATATAGATGTTGGTGAGATTGTGGAGAAAAAGGAACATCGTTGACTCTATTGATAGGAATGCAAAGTATTGATTCCATTGCACATACACAACAAATATTTTCATCCATTTTTCTATCAAGGGATGTTGGGTTTGTCGGCCCCTGTCTGAAGGCTCTAGAGAATAAGCCCATGGTCTGAACTGATATAAAAGCTGTGAGGAATGTCACATATCCAGGCTGGATAAGAAATGGCCTACTCAATGTCTCCAGTATGGATGGCTGGATACCCAGTGATGGGTAAAACCCTTGGAGGAGGAAACCCTAAGACAGGCACAGCCGGCTGGATATGAGATGGCCTTCTTAATGAAATTCCTTGATGAATTTTAAAACAATCCTTGATCATTTAACATCCTGTGCTTACTGCAGGAGCATGGCGACGTAAATGGCTTAAGATTATTAACATTGTTATAACTTAGATGATATGTGAGACATTGTGCATGTCCTATATAAACCCTTCTTCTAGGAATCAATAAACAGAGAACTGCTTTGCTTCTCTCCACATAGTGTTTGTGTGTATATGATACTGTGCCACTGACAAGGTTAATTTAATTTGTTGGGAGTATCTTAAAAGGATGTTGCATTATATATAATGCTCTTTCTGCACCTATTGAGATGATTATGTGGGTTTTGTTATTCATTCTATTAGTGTGGCATGTCATCTTTATTGACTTGAATATTTTGAAGTATCCTTAAACCCAAGGATAAATCACTTGACTCATGTATGTGTATGATACATTAAAAGTGCTGTTGAATTCATTTTCCTTCTGTTTTGTAGAGAATTTTGACACATATGTTCATCAGGGACAATATTCTATATTTTGCATATAATGTCCTTCCTAGCATTGTTATGCAAATAAAGCTGTCATAAAACAAGTTTGTAATCTTTCACCCCATCTAATTCTTGGAAGATTTGGGGAAGAATTGGTGGAAAATTGTCTTCAAATGCATGACAGAATTCACCAATAAAGTCGTCTTGTAAATTTTTTCTGTTTTGGGAAGTTTGAATTACTGATTTACTCATACACACTTTTGCTTTATTTAACTTTCTAATTTCTTCTTGATTCAGTGTTGGAAGACATATGTTTCTGGGAATTTGTCTTTTGTTCTAGGTCATTCAAATCGTTGGCTGGTGGCAATTTCTTATGATGCTTTGCATCTCTACAACATCAGTGGTAACATCTTCTCTTTTATTTCTAATTTTATTTGAGACTATATTTTTTAGCCAACCTAAACTTTTGTCCAATTTATGTTTAAAAGAAACAGGCTTAGGTTTTTTTTTATCTTTTCAATTGTTTCTCTTGTTATTTCCCTTACTGTCATTCATTCATTTTCTTCTTTATTCATTCTTTTTTCTCCTAGTTATTTAGGTGTAAAGATATGTAGTGTGAAACTTTGTATTTCATTTATTATTCAATATTTATTATTTATTTATTATTATTTATTTATTTATTTACATATTTATTCATTTACTTATCTTTGAATTATGCCATTTACAATGTGTCAAACTGTGGTGTATAACACAGTGTTCCCGTACATGTATACATTTGTGTGCCTATTAAAATTTACTTCACTATATTTAACTTACTGCCTTGTGTCATACAAAAAAATTTTGAAAATATCTATTTTTATATATAGTGGATAACATTTATAATACTACAGCTCCCAAATATATCCTCTCCCAGACCCTTTCCACAGTAATCATAAAATTCATTTGTAGATCTGTGAGTGTGCTTCAGTTTTGTAGATGAAATCATAGAGTTCTCATCCAAATTTTTTTTTAAGGTTTCACATTTGTCATGTCATGTATTATTTTTCTTTCTCTTTCTTTCTTACTTCAATTAGAATGACACTTTATGGGGACATCCATTTTGCTGCAAATGTTATTGTTTTATCATTTTTTATTTCAGAACATTATTCGATTGTGCAAATAAGGCATAAGTTCTGAATACTGTCAACTGTTGTTGGACAATTAGGTTTCTACCATGTCATGGTTGTTGTATATAGCACTGCTAAGATCATTGGGGTGCAGGTGACTTTTTGAAATCAGGTTCCCTTTGATATATACCCAGAAGTGTGATTGCTGGATCGTACGTTAAGTCTATTTATATACTTAAGAGGAATCCCCATCCTAGTTTCCACAATGACTGCACCAATCTACATTCCTACAACAGTGTTGGAAGGTTCCCTTTCTCCACAGCTTCCCAGGCATTTATTTTTTTGCGGACTTTTGAATGATGGTCATTGTGACTATTGTGAGGTGATACTTCATTACAGTTTTGAATTGCCATTCTCTGATAATGATAGTGAGCAATTTTTTTTTCATATATCTGTGTGACATTTGAATGTCGCTATTGGAGAATTGCTTGTTTAGGGCTTCTGCCCATTTTCAGACTGGGTTTCTAGTTTTTTTTTTATTATCATTAGGTTTTGTGAAGTCTTTATATTTTAGTAATTAAGACTTCGTCAGTTACATCATTTCTAAATATTATCTTTAACAATGTAGGTTGTCATTTTTCTTTTTTTATGGTTCCCTTTGCTGTGCAAAAGCTTATAAGTTTAATAAGGTCTCATTTATTAATTTTGCTCTTTCATTCTTTACGGGGTTAGGCTGTTCTACGAGATCATTGCTGAGATTTACCTTGGAGTGTTTTGCATATATTTCCTTCTAGGAGAATTACTGTGTCTTGACTTTCATTTAAGTCTTCAAGCCATTTAGAATTTATTCTTGTGTATGGAGTGAAGGGTGTTCTAACTCCAGTACTCTGCATGCTGCTATCCAGTTTTCCCAACACCAGTGGTGAAGTGATGGTCTTTTCTCTGTCATATTCCTGGCTATTCTGTCAAAGATTAATAGAACATGGGCCTGTAGATTTATTCCTAGGCCCTCTATTCTGTTCCATTGGTCCATATGCCTGTTTCTGTACCAATATCTTGTCATTTTGATTATTGTATCTCTGCAATAGTTTATGGAGACCTGGTGGTTTATTCCTCCAGCCTCTTTCTTTTTCTTGAATATTGCTTTGGGAATTATCGATCTTTCATGACTCTATGAAAATCCTAGGATCATTTGTTACAGTCCTAAAAAGAAATGTTTTGCATAATTTGATAGGAAATTACATTAACTCTGTGGATTGCTTTGGGCAGTATGGCCGTTTTAACAATATTGTTTCTTCCTGTACAAGACCATTGGGTATCTTTTCAATTTTCATATCTTTTTTGATTTCCTTAATCAATGATTTCAAGTTCTCCATGTATAATTCATTCATCTCCTTGGTCAGATTTATTTTTAAACATTTTATAATTTTGGGTGCAGTTGTAAAAGTGGTTGCTTCTATAAATTTTTCTCCTGTTGATTCAATGGTAGTGTAAAGAAATGCAATTGGTTTTTGTATATTAATATGGTTACCTTGCACAGTTCCTTTTCAGCCTAAGTAATTTTTGTGAACCATTTACAGTTTTCTATATATAGTGTCATATCTGCACATAGTGATATTTTATCTCTTCTATTCCATTAGAATATTTTGTTTCTTTTTCTTTCCTGATCTTTGTGGCTAGGAGATCCAAGACTATATTGAATTGAAATTGTGAGAATGGGCAACCTAGTCTTGTCTCAGGTTTTTGTGGGAAGTGTTTCAGTTTTTCACCATTGAGTATTTTGCTGGCTATATGTTTGTCATAAATAGCTTTCATTATATTGAGATATGGTCCCTCTATGCCCACTGTGATAAGAATTTTTATTGCAAATAGGTGTTAAATTTTATCAAATGCTTTCACTGCATCTACTGAGATGATCATGTGGTGTTTTGTCCTCTCTGTTTTTGATACGGTGTATCACAATTGATTGATTGATTTGCATATGTTCAACCATCCTTGTATTCCTGGGATGAACCTAACTTGACCATGGTGCATGATCGTTTTTTACATGATGTTGGATTCTGTTTGTTAATAATTTCTTAAGGATATTTACATCTACGTTTATCAATGATATTGGCCTATAGTTTTCTTTTAAGGTAGTGTCTTTATCTGGTTTTGGTATCAGGTTGATGTTGGCCTTATGGTGTGAGTTTGGGAGTACTCTCTCCATAGCAAACTTTTAGAAGAGTTTGAGGAGGACTGGTATGGATATTTCTTTGTACATTTGGTCAAATTCACCAGTGAAGCTATTTGGGTCTGAATTTTTGTTTGCAGAGATTTTCTATTTTATTGAAAATTATATCCCATTTCTGGTGATCTCTCTGTTCAAATGGTCAATTTCTTCTTGATGCAATAAAGTGGGCTAATATTTCCAGAAACTTCTCCATGTCTTCTTGGTTATCCAGTTTGTTTCCATACATTTGTTCATGGTATTCCATTATGATATTATGCAAATTTGTTGTACTCTTTGTAGTTTCTCCATTTTCATTTCTTATGCTATTTGTGTTCTCTCTCTTTTGTTGTTGGTGGGCCTGTACAGAATTTTGTCAATTATGCTTACTATTTCATAAAAGAGTTTGATTGATTTTTCTGTTTTTTAAACTCTATTTCAATTCTTTCTTCCTTGATCATTATTATTTCCCTCTGATTTTTTTCTATTTTTTAAACTCTATTTCAATTATTTCTTCCTTTATCTTTATTATTTCCCTCTTTCTGCTTACTATTGGTTTTGTTTGCTCTTCTTTTCATGATTAGTTTACAAAGAATGTTAGATTATTTATTTGAAATTGCTCTTATACTTTAAGGAGGGTCATGTCACTTTGAACTTCCCCCCTTAGCCTGCTTTAATTGTATTCCATAGACTTTGCTGGGGAGATTGAAAATGTGAAAGATAGATTAGAGTATTTCCTCACATTGTATGCAATCCATGAGCACAGAATATCTTTTAATTATTTTGTTTACTTATATTTTTTTACCTTAATTTATAGATCTATGTTTAGGTCTTTTATTTCATTTATCAAATTTATTCCTATTTTATACTTTTTGGTATAAATGTGCACACAATTGTTTTCCTAATTTCTCTTTCTGATAATGTGTTGTTAGTATATAAAAATGCAACAGATATTTGTATATTGGTTTTGTATTCTGCAAGTTTACTAAGTTTGTGGACTATTTCTAACAGTCACTGGAAGAGACTATGGAGTTTTCCATCTGTGTATAATTATGTCTTCTGTAAAAATTTTACTGCTTGTTTACAAGTAGGAGTCCTTTTATACTTTTTCTTGACTTGAAATTCTGGCTAGGACTTCTAGTAGTGTAATTTGTGACTTGTGAGAATGAGCTACTTTTTCATATTACTGGACCAGAATAAAATATTCCTGTATGTTAACATTGAACTTGATGTTAGTCATGGGTTTTTCATATATGGCTTTTATTATGTTTAGTTATATTCTATTCTAGAGCGAATCGGTTCAACATGTTTTGTATACAAAAGTTAAAATCAGTTCTGTCAATAATTTTCCTACATTTTTTGAGATTTTTACTTTTGAATTCTCTGTTTTGTAAGGGATGGGATCACATTAATTCATTTGCATATGTTAAATATTATTTATGAATTGGGACTAATTCAAACTTTACTATAGTTTATAATACTTATAATATGCCATGAATTCAGGTTGCTAATATTAATTTAGAATGGTATATATGCATACTAAAGGAAAAATTTACATTGTAGTTTGAGTGTACATGTATTTATTTACAAATTTATTCTCTCATTTTGAATTTGGCTTATGTTTAATGGAATTTATTTCTAAATAAAGAATATAACTTTTGGTACAACAGGATTTACTACAGTTTACTGATACAGAACATAGCTAGTATTAACAATTAGTGCACAGAGCACTTGCTTTAAAATGCGGTATTATGATAACAATGCCAACTCTTTCAAGACTGGGAAAAATATTGCTTCCTAAAATGCATCACCGGGTCTTTTAAACACCAAACCACATACACTTATTTCTTTGTTTTTTGATTGTTTGTTTGCCACTTATTGGAGGCACTGCTTAATGAACGCAGGATCTTGTGCATAACTGTATTTATAAACATCATTTTGGAACACTTAACAGAAACCACAAGAGTATGAATTATAAAGATGACAAGAAAATGTATTACTTCTAGGGACTGAAACACCACTGTGTGAAAGAATGGCAAAAATAAATATTTGTAAGTATACAATAAGATTATCCATTGTGTAATTTTAAAGTTGAATATTAAATTACATTTGTTTTTTTTATAACACTTAATTACAATTTAAAACAAAAATTACCCCCTTTGGGATTTCTTAAATTTAATTGATTATTTTAATCTAATTTTAAATCATAAATGTTTACCATTTATTTATGAACATACCAAATAAACTGATATTTACTCTGCTCATGTTTTGAATATAGAGCTACTTATTGTAAACAACACAGATAAATAACTACTACCATTTCCAAATCAAATTATGTTTCACTTTTATTACAAATGTTAATGAAAATGTTATACATTTTCTGCAAAGATTGTACAGAAGTTTATTTAAATTCAAAAACTTTAAAATTATTATATTTATCTTATGCATTATTTATACCCTGTTCACCAATCTGGCATAAATTTGTGCACAAAAGAAAAGAGATTGGTTTTATTTCATAGACCCCAAAATTAAAGTATATGAAAAGGTTTTGTGGGGATAATATTTTCAGATCACACTATAAATGTCAGCATCTATATGTTTCATTTAAACTGGATGAATGAGAATTAAACACTGGCTGAATGTTACACTTGGATTGCTAGGAGACCAGTCGTTTTTGATATCACAGCTACTCAGGTTTAGAACCATTGTGATGGCCTAGTAGTTTATTTGTGCAGGCCTGCCAAAGTAGCATTTGAAGCTGCAGTTCTCAAAATCATGCAGATTAAAAAAGTAGCTGTTGAAAAGTTATTTGAGATGGCACATATTTCTTCAGAAATTCAAGATGTGTCTCCTAAAAATGGACCAACTGGTTCAGGAAACTCCGGTAGATCTCTATTGTGTGATCAAACATTCTCTGAGGACTTGGACTTGAGGTCTGTGATTGAAGAAAATGCTTTTCAGACTTTGTATGAATAATCCTTGATAAAAAGAGAATGTTACACACATTGTGTCTCAGAATCAGATGAAGATAATGATTTTGGTTCTCTGACATTTCCAAGAAAACTCTGGAAAATGGCTGGTAGTGACCAATAAAAATCCATCTGGTGAGATGATAATGGATCTTCCATAGTGATTGATGAAGTTATTTTTAAGAAGGAAGTTTGGAAAGAAAGGTCCCTTTCAGAATATTTGAAACTAAAAGTATGAAGTTTACTTAGACAGCTTAACCTTTATGGGTTTACTAAAGTGCAGCAGAATTTTCAAAGATGTGCTTGTCTAGCTGACTTTCAGGCAGAAGAAAAAGAAATCTCTGTTTTAAGCAAGGTATTCAGAAATTTTAGTTACCACTTGGTTACTTAAATATAAAATTTTATTTTGTACATCAATCTATGGTAATATAAATGTAAAGCTAGATTTTGAAAATTGTATAAAATTACTAAGGCTAAAATTTTTTATTTTCTCTAAAAATGAGGACAGTGTCTTAAGTATTCAAGATAATGAGAAAAATTGATGGCAACTATGAATCTTATCAGAAATCTAAATGAAGGTATTAATGCTGCTTTTCAAAAGTGGCATTCACCATTACTGCAAATGCTAACTTCCTAAATTGGATGACTACACTATTTAAATGTGTATTTTCCAAATAATAAATTTTGAAATATCATCAGAAATGTTCACGTTTTGATGATATTATCTTTGCATAGTTAATGTGAAATCTGAGGTTTCATAAGTTAGGCTTATTGTAGTCTTGTATTTTGTTTTAAAATATTACTAAAATCTTCCTCCTTTGGTGGTAGCTGCAGTTTTACCATAATCCAAATAATAAACGAGTCTGTCCCCAGCTTTTAGTGAGAATAAAAAGAAGAGTTGGGATTAAAAATGCCTCTCTGGTATCTTCATTGGCTGAAGATTTCAAAAAGAAACACTTTAAAGGAGGTGGTAATGTGGATAACCATAATTCTGATTTTGTGACTGACACTAGTGGAGAAAGTGCATTTTTACCTTCTGCAAATTTAAACATGCCTCTAATAAGAACACCCTCTACCAGCCACATAATTTGTGATACAAGTACCCTGATCAGAGATGATTTTTCTCCTCCATCATCAATATCACTTAGACCCCCAGAACAAATTGCAGTGGATTTTAAGTGCTATTTTAAGTCAGTTTACCACTGTTCACGGGCACTCTTAAAGCAGCTACACTGAAGCAAATGGCCGTGTTGTGAACTTCATTACAACTACAAATTCTAATTCTCAGTACAGCAACTTGTCTCCCGTACGGAATAGTTATTTTGGACTAATGTTGGAGCCTTCTATTTTTCCAAATAGATATCACAATATATCTGCCAATGAAGTTCGTTTTTCTAAACTTCAACCAGGGAGCAACCCACGGTTTCCAGTGCCAGTGATAGCTGATATATCAGCTACCTCGCTTCCAAGGCCAACTCATCAGCCATCTTCAGTTTATGAACGTCATCCTAATTACAACTGATCTACCAGAGGACTACCAGAGTATGCAGGTTAACAAAGATTAAAATTGATGTTGGCAAATGTCGACGAATATCTGCATTTTTCTTATTTGAAAAATAAACATAGGTGTGTACCTGTATTTTCCTTATATTTTTTAAAATAGAGAAAAGAGTTAAACGGAGACTAAGTTACCATTTGAAGAAAAAAGAGATATTTGATTGATATGATCATTTGATGGAAAAATATAGGAGTAAATTTAAATAATTTCTTGTAAGGAAGAAGAGAAAATGGAAGAATTTGGAAGAAGACTAAAACATAGAAAGAGGGAAAAGAACTAAGTGGTTTCTGGTTCATCCTGGAAAGTATTATAAGTGTTAAGTTAGGATAGGTTGGAACAGGAGATAAATGCAGGTTCCGGCCCAGGGATCATGGTCTCTCTTATGTCATCCCTGGTATCATGAATTTCACATGATGTAGTCTCAGATGGCTTATTCTGCATGTGCTAGAATTTAAGAAGTAATTTTATCTATGGTCTTCTTTGTGCTGTTCTCAAAGCATTCCAATTGGTGTTTTCTTATTCCTCCCCTCAAGAGTCTACATTATATATTCAACTGAATATTTTATGTTACTTTTATTTTCCAGCCAAAGACAAGATTAAATCCTCAGGGTGGCACTTAATGCCTTTCCAAACGTAAGCCCACAAACTCAACATAGTTTAGTCATTCCTTCATAGACCTGGCACCTGACAACCTTGGCAGATCTTTATGTTTCACTGTTTCTGGTGATACATCCAGGTAAATGCTTGTCAACCATATTACATCCAACCTCAAAACTTTTGCTCCAGCTCATACTTGGTCGTAGGATGTCCTCCTTTTATCTAGTTTGATTTTCCCTGTCTCAGCACAGAAACCACCTCCTTCAGATATTTTCTGTCTATCCCCCTTTCCTGGTCTAACTTGGATACCAGCACATTAAGCACAGAACTTGCCACAGGATGCATTTTAATATTTAGTGAATGAAAAATACATGTTTACTTTAAGCAAAATCTACTTTCCTGAAACAAAAAATCTCTCATGGTTTTCAAACTATTTCATAATTATCTTTATTCTTCAATACAAACTAGCTGTTTTCATAGCCCAAGGACTAGTCAATCAAGACAGTATGTGAAGGTAGATACATGAGACAAAGTATTATTTTCTTGTTAATTCATGCCTCCAGAGGCCTAAAGAATTCCATTCTCTTTTGCTGGATTTTTTCCTGTCTCTTCATCACCCACCCACCCCAAAATAGCTGATTCTCTTCCCCATAGCAATAACTATACTGCCTTCTAATTAATTAACTTCTTAGAATCAGAGCTTTATCCAGAAGAGACAGTGCCATTGCAAACATTTAATGTAGGTTTATACACCCCACAGAAGTTTTGACCCTTCAAACCTTCACACAGGTAGTATCTAAGAGGTACTTGACCCTTGGTTGGGATGGTCGTATGCAGTAACCAAATTGCAATCTAAACTGTGTGGAATAAAAAGAGGTGACGGTGGTAGAATTAAAAATTTGTCTAACTGCAATAATACCAAGTATCTGCAGATATTAGCAAATATAAATTATTCATGGAAGACTTTGACAATTTCCCCTTAATTTAAAATTAAAGGTGAAGCATTTTCAGCATGTGAAATGCCCTGAAATGCTGGAAAAATTGTAGGCAAGGTCAGGGAGCCTAAGGCTTCTGCTCACAATCATACAGCCAGTGTCAGCTGATAAGACTGGATTGGCAACATTGAGTCCTGAAAATGTGTCACCAGTACTGAAGAAAGCCTTTGATAATAGGGAGAATGGGCAAGTGGGCCAGGGTAAGCTCTAGCAACATCCCACCAGTATGACCTTTACCAAGAGAAAAATGCCCACTTGCAGCAGAAGATCTTTGTCTGGACAGCAGTGGTTGTTCCTACAACAGAAACATCGAGCTTTTAAGTTTGTGAGCTCAACTCTGATGGTGGCTATGTTGTTGCTTACATTAGCAGTCTGGGGTTCAGTTGGGCCAGTTCAGCAGATAGTTTAAAGGTCTCTTATCAGCCAGTGGTTATTGCCATGATCATCATAACAAAGTTCAATACTGATATGTCAAAAGCCACAGTTTACTTTCATTATTAGAAATCCTAAATAAGAATATTATTTGTCCATCTGTAGTTTTCTACCTGGGAAAACTCGACTATTGGCAAAAGGAGAAAAGTTGGCTGGTGTTTTGAAAACTATACGCTGAGATCTGCCCACTGAATTATTCCCACTAAATACTACATATCTTCCTACCACTGTGTG
The DNA here is from genome assembly GCF_048564905.1 of Vicugna pacos. Taxonomy (NCBI): domain Eukaryota; kingdom Metazoa; phylum Chordata; class Mammalia; order Artiodactyla; family Camelidae; genus Vicugna; species Vicugna pacos. The sequence continues at coordinate 29,023,502 of NW_027328741.1, forward strand.
TGTGTGTGAAGATGGATTGTTAAGCAGTAACTAAGTTTGTCTTATTTGAGTCATCAGTGAATTATTCCTCTGCATCTGGCAGAACCTCTGTGAATTAAGAGTTTTATTGAACCACCAGATTTCCTTCCGATCAGGGAGAGGTAGATTATATTTCTCCCAGTATACTAATTGTTACCTGTTCATTGAATCCCGAGCTGATGCTAGGGCCAAGCCACTGAAACCTTGAATTGGACTGAGGCATATACATTCTCCAGTCCCCAGAGCCCAGCACAGGACTGAGTCTCATTTTTAATTTAAGCTTATGTCCAAGATTTTTCCTTTAATTCTCATTGTTGACACAATTTATTTTGGCTTTGAACACCCGTTGACTCATTTATAGAGACTGAACCGCTGATCTATTCCCGTTCAACTACAAATTGCAATAACCTTCCTTTCGCTGATCTATCTGGAATAGAGTGTGCGTAGTCATCATTTTGAAAGCAGTCCTCAGTTCTAATAATGCAGATCCTTTTCAGTTGTTTGCCCAGCACTTGAGCGAGAATGTTTGTTGTGGATCTCAGGGATTATCCTCACATCCCCTAATGCAACCATGAGAAAACACCTCATTTTTAAACAAAATGAAAACTTTGTCAGCATTACATTCCCATTGCAGAACAGTTAAGAATTGTAGGAGTTCTGATATTTTACCATGCTGAGATTTTTAGCAACCTAGCATGTTCCTTTCTTACAGATGCTGTTTGGGAGATGAGACCTTTGGTCAGAGACAGTGAACATTATTACTCACAGAAAAGAAGCCATGGTTCATTTTGTATCCGTCCCCTAATCTCAGATGAATACACGGATTGAAATTTTGATGCCTACAGAAGCAATGGGCTGTTATCATCAAAAAAAGGTTAAGGCATGGTAAAACACTAATTATATTAGTATCTTTATGCATTATGTATTAGAATCCCTTATTTATTAGTATCTTTACCTAGGATAAGTCTATCATGACTCAAGTTTACTTGCTGTAAAAACAATCATGAGAAATGACATGAGAAACAATGATCATTGTATATCCATTTTTCCTTCTGCTTTTATTGAGATATAATTGGCATAATACATTCTGTAAGTTTAGGTGCACAGGGTAGACTTTTGTGTTACATGTATCATGAAATAAATATCACAGCAAATTTAGGGAGAATTCATTTTCTCATTTAGATACAGTATTAAAGAAATACAATTTGTATCTTTGTTGTGATGAGAAATCTTATGGTCTTCTCTCTTAACAACATTCATATATAACATAAAGCATTATTTATTGTATTTATCATTTTAATACATAGCATCCCTAGAACACGTTTACTTAACAGCTGGAGGGTTTTATCTTTCGAGTGCATTAATCTAATACTCCTTTCCCAAACCCTGTCTCTGTTAACTACAAATCTGTTTTTTTTATAAGTATGGTTGTTTGTTTTTGAAGTGTTCTTCAATGTATAACACTGTTTTAGTTTCTCTTACATAACATACTGTTTACAATTTTTAATATATTTCAAACTGATCACAAGAATAAACCTAGTTATGATGTGTTGCTATTTAAAGATATTTCATAGTTATTGACTATTCCTCATACAGTATATTTCTGGTCCCTGACTCATTTAATTTGCAACTGGAAAATTTTAACTCTTAATTTTCTCAACTATTTCTTTTTGTTCACCACATTTCCCCCTTTCTTGTGAACAACCTGTTTCTTTGTATGTCTATAACTCCTTTTCTGTTTTGTTATGTTAATTTGTTTTAAATTCCAAATATGAGTAAAATCATTTAGCATTTGTCATTGTCTGTCTGACTTATTTCACTTAGCATATTACCCTCTTGGTCTAACCATTTTCTGCAAATGTCAACAACCTATAATTTTTAGAGCTGAGTAACAACCCATTGAATTTTTATGTGTGTGAGTGCATATAGATATATATAGTGTGCATATATATATATACTTATTGTGTGTGCATATATATATATACAAATATAGATAAATCTGTAGTTAATTGATGGGTAGATATATATACTATAAACACATATTTTCTTTATCCATCATTTATTGATGAGCAATTAATTTGCTTCTATATCCTCTTTATTTTAAATAATGCTGCAGTGAATATACATTTGAATTTATCTTTTCTAGTTTGTGTTTTTACTTTCTGGGAATTGGTATCCAGATAAGGAATTGTTGGATCATATATCATTTTTAATTTTTAGATAAAAATCCATAGTTTTTTCCACAGTGGCAGCACAAATTTACATTCACTGAAGCATTACATCAGGGTTCTTTTTCTTACATCCTCACCAATATTTATATTTGTTATCTTTTTGATCATAGTCATTCTGAGATGAGTGACATAAAATCTCATTGTGTTCTGGACTTGCATTTTTCTGATGGTTAATGATGTTGAACATTTTCATGTGCCTGTTGATTACCTTTCCCCCACTGTATATTCATTTTTTGTAATGGGCTAAATGACCATAACTGTCTGATTTCATTTTTAGGCATTCTGTTGTGCTCCATTATTCTGTTTGTTCTGTGCCACTACCATATTCATTACTGTAGCTTTGTTTTATAATTTAAAATCAGGGACAGTGATACATCCTCTTTGTTTTTGTCAAAGTTGTTTGTGTTTTTAGTTTGTTTGTTTTCTTTTCTTTTCTTTTTTTTAGTGATTTCAAATCTTTTGTGTTTACATGTAAATTTAAGAATTATGATTTGTAAGTGTCTGAAAATGTATTTTGTTTTTGATAGGAACTGAATTTTATTTGTGTATTTTCTTGGCTTGTACTGTCATTGAAACAATATATTTTCCTAATATATGAACACAGTATATCCTTTCATTTGTTTGCATTATCTTTAAATTCTCTTATAAATATTTTATAGTTTTCTGAGTACAGGTCTTTTACCTCCTTGGTTGGGTACATTTCTTGAATTTTATTTTGTAATGCAACTGTAAATGAGACAGTTCCTTCACTTTCTCTATCTGTTAGCAAGTTGTTAGTGTGTAGAAATGCAAGATTTCTGTATGTTAATTTTACATTCTGAAATTTTAACAAATGCATTGATAAGGCCTAGTAGTTTTGTGGCATCTTCCTTAGGATTTCTGTTTAAGTTTTTCATCTACAAACAGATATTTTCACTTCTTTTCTGAAATAGCTATATTTTATTTAATTTTATTTTGGATAGCTATGGCTAAAATTGTCATTTCAATATTGAATAACAGTGATAAGAGTCAGCATCCTTGTCTTCTTCCTGCTCTTACAGTAGATGCTTTCAGCTTTTAATCAGTGAGTGTCATGTAAGCTGAGTTCTTGTCATATATGACCTTAATTGTGTTGAGGTATGTTTCCTCATGCATAATTTGAGGAGAAATATAATTATAAATAGATACAGAATTTGTCAAAACATTTTATGACTCTTTTGAGGTGATCATATAATTTTTATTTTTCAATTTGTAAGTTGGGTGTATCATATTGATTAATTTGTGGGTAATGAATCACTTTTGCATCCCTGGAACAAAAGGGACTTAATCATACTGTATAAACCTTTTAATGTACTGTTTGCTTTGCCAAGATTTTAGTGATGATTTTTGCATATACGCTTATCAGTAGTATTTAAACTGTAATTTTATGAGGTATTTCTTCCTGTTTTAGTAGTAGTGTGATACAGAAATGTGGGGTAGGAAGCCTCCGTTCCTCTCGAAGTTTTTGGAATTCTCTGAGAAGTATAGGTGATACCTCTGCTCTAAATGTTTGGCAGAAGTCACCTAAGAAGCTGTCTAAGACTGGAATTTTATTTCTTGGGAGATTTTGTTTAATTACTTATTCAATTTCATTCATGATAATCTGTTAATATTTTCTATTTCTCATTCCATCCTGATGATTTTGTCTTTCTAAGAAATTGTCCATTTCTTATAGGGATTCCATTATAATGTCATATAATTTGTTGTATCATCTCATGATGCTTTGTGTTACTTTGATATAAGTTGTAACTTATCATTTATTTTGGAGCTCTTTACTCTATACTCTCTTTTTAGCTCATGAGTCTCATTAAATTTTATCAGTTATATTTATCTTTCAAAGCCATTATATAGTTTGTTTAGATGTTTCTATTTTTAATCTTTATTTTATTTATTTATGTTCTGACCTTTCAGCTGTCTTTCCTTCTACTAACAACTTTGTTTATTATTTTGCTGCATCTTTTGTTTGCAAGTTTATTTTATAAGAGAGAGATGTTTCTTACTTGTGTAAGTGAGATTATTTTGCTATAAGCATCCACATTAATACTGCTTTTGCTATACCCCATGGACTTTTTTTTGTTCTCATAATTCTTTATGTATTTTTTCTTTGATTTATGCAGCAATCCATTGGTTGTTTAATATTGTATGATGTATCCTCCACATTTTACAGTTTTTCTCAGGTTTTTATTTTAGTAATTTTCTATTCTCATAGAATCCATATGTTTCTTCACAAAACAAGGAGAAAAATAATAAAATTTATGCAAAATTCTGAAAGAAACAAATTTTATAAAATTAACTTTGAAAAATGAAAAAAATGTGTGTATTATTTTCCCTGACTTTAGAACATACTTCAAAGCTACAGTAATCAAAACATCAAAATATATCACTAAAAGAATCACATAGATCAATGGAACAAAATAAAGAGTCCTAAAATAAACCCACCCACATATGGTCAATTAGTCTACAATGAAGGAGGTGAGAGTATACAATAGATAAAAGGCAGTCTCTCCAACATGTAGTTCTAGGAAAACTGGACAGTGCATGTAAAAGGAAGATGTATGAACACTTCCTTCCATTTTATACAAAATAAGATAAAAATGGATTAATTTCCTAAATGTAAAACCTGAATCTATACAATTTCTGACCAAGAACATGAGCAGAACTGCCTTTGAGGTAAATCATAGCAATATTTATTTTTAATCTATCTCCTAAGTAAAAAAAAAAAATAAGGAAAACTAAAAATAACAGTTTATAATTTTACTGAGGAAATAATAAATGTAGTATGTGATACAGGGATTCCACTTCTTTTATAATTGTGAAGTGCCAAACCTTTTGCAAAGCAAAGGAAACCTTCAGCAGGACTTATGACAAAACACAGAATAGAAGGAGGAGTTTCAGACAGTGAAACCAAAAAGGTGTTAATTTCCATAATATTTATATAGCATATTAGACTCAATATTTAAAAAGCAAAGACCCGAACTTAAAACAGTTGAAGGGTCTTCCTGGAAAGTTTTCAAAAACAGACATGTGGATGATTTTCATGCTCATGAAAAGAAACATAATGTTGCTATTGATTAGGAAAATGTAAATCAAAACCGGAATGAAATATAATCTCACAGCAACCAAAATGGCTATTAAAAAAAGTCTTCAAGTGACAAACATTAATAAGAATGTTGATAAAAGGGAACCAAGTTACACTTATGGTGGAAATATAAATTGATGCATCCAGTATAATAAAAGTGTGGACAGTGCTAATGAAACTAGAAATAGAAGCATTATATGTTGCAGCAATTCCAGTTTTTGATATAAATCTGAAAAAAACTGAAAACATTGACTTTAAAGGATATATTACTCCAATGTACTTTACATCATCATTTATAACAGCCAATGATAGAAGCACAACTCAACTGCCCATCAACAGATGATTGGATGATGTAGGTGTGAGATATAGATAACATAATACTTAGTCATTGTCATAATAAAAAATAAAATTATGCCATTTGGAACAATGTGACTGGACCCAGATATTGTTGCACATAGGAAAATAAGTCATACAGATAAAAACACTCTATGTTACCACTTACATGAGGAAATTAAGATATAAGAGAAATAATCATAAAAATACAGAAACAGAATCACATATATATGTGTAATGTACCAAGTAGTGGTTTCCACTGGGGACAGGGAAGATGGATGGGGAAGACAGAAATATGCAAGCTATTAGTTATAAATTTGAGAAGCAACAGGGCTATATTTATAGCACAGAGAAATTTTTTTATGAATTTAAATGATTTTAAAGAGATTATAGGCATATATTATAGTAAAATGTGCATGCTTTTGGGAAAATATTGAAGAAAAGAACCCAGGAAAAACAAAATATTTTATAGTACTCTGATATAAAGGGAGGTGATTTGTTCACTTTCTTTACTGTTCTTATAATGTCCTTATTAGAATTTAAGTGTTTAAATGAACAAGTATAGACTTTGAAAAAAGTGACATAAGTTTAAATTATTTCTGTCTCTCCCCATAAAGCAACAGTCAGTGAAACGATCACATCTCAACTAAAATAACTACAACACAAAACAATACTCCAGAACACATGTGTACAGCTGAAGTTTGGTGGGCTAAAACACATAAAGGTGGCTGAACTGAGGGAAGAGAAAAATTGGTGTCTGCAACCAAGGCCCACTTACTAGGGTATCTGAGCCCAAAGTTTCAGAGTACCCAGTAGAAACAGGGTCTCAGTGATTCCCACAGCTTCAGCCTCCAGCTGCACCAGTACTCATTGTCACAGGTAACTAGGAGGGAGCCACAATGCAGACAGAATTTCCATCCTTTAGACCCTCAGACATTCATGACACTCTCCCTCCTCCCTATTCACAGTGTTGGAGACAATGTACCATGCAACATAGGACATGGCAAAGGCACTTGTCTGATTCCAACTTCCCACCTGTCTTTACATCTTTCCTCAATGTGTGCACTAAGTCTTAAGTGATATAAGGTAAAAGGAAGGGTTCACAGGCCCAGTGGCATTAACTACCAGATTTATCTAAGAAATGACAATGTAAACAATCTTTTATCCAGACAGTAGCGACTGGAAAGTGCCATTTTGAAATACTATCAGAGGTAGCTCAGGTAAGTAAAACCAAATATTGTGCAATATTACGATCGACCAATAACAAAAGCAAGGACTCCAAATCACAATCGGTTTTTTAGTGTCAGCAGAGCAATAATTCACCAGGATCAAGACCAATCACAGTAACATTATAGGGCATGCTCACACACAGATACAAACACACAGATATTGACACAGATACAGATACACACGCACAGGCACATGCACACACACACACACACACACACACACACACACACACACATACACTGTCAACCCTGCAGCAAACAAACTTAAAGTCATGGAATATTGCCGTATAACTAATAGAGAATCCAAAGAGATGTCATAGAGAAACTCAATACAAAAACAAAACTCAGAAAGCAGTTTAGTGAACTCAGGAATAAAATAAAAGTTGATAAGATATACATTACCTAAGAGACTGAAACTATAAAGCAAACAAACATTATTGGAGGACCAGATGAACTTAATAAATGAGATGAAGAATGCAACAGAAAGCACTGGAAGAAGACTGTCTTTGTGGAAGAGAGGTTAGCAAACTCACCAATACAAAACTAGAAATGATAGGAGAGGGCAAAGATACAAGATATCAAAAAGTGAGGAAATTCTACAATAGCCATCAGATTTCTTCAGGAATTGCACATTAGAGTGAAATCCTGGAGAAAGAAGAAAGTTAGAAGGCAGTTGATTGTTTATTTAAAGTAGTAATAGTTGATAACTTCCTGAACCTGTGTAAACAACTGATATACAAGTCCGTGAGCCAACAAAACACCAATAACTTTAAGACAAAGGGACCTCCTTCAAGATACGTCATATGTCAATTGGCAAGTCAATGACAGTGTAAAATTTTAAAGGCAGCAAAAAAAAGTTATGATAATCTACAAAGGAACCCTCATTAGGCTTTCAGCAGATTGCTGAGAAGAAAACATACGCCAAGGGTAATTAAAATGACATTTTCATACTCCTGAAATAAGAAATCTCTCACCCAAGAATACTCTACATTGCAGAGTTATCACTTAGATATAAAGTGAAAATAAAGATTTTACCAGACAAATAAACCTGAATGAGATGTAAAAAACAAAACCGAGACACCTTAAAAGAGGTGCAGAAAAGAGGTATTCTAAGAAAAATGAAATGGCAAATATGCGCAAAACATTGAACAAAATACTAAGCAGAGACCACAAGAAAGTTGCAACTGTTTCTTTTGGTACGTTTTTAAATGTTACTATTCTATATGGATTAAAGGGAGAAAAATAGGAAATTATTTGCAATAAATATGCGTACATCAATCTGGTAACATTTTCACAACAGAAATAGAAATAATTAGCGTCAGTAATCATAAAAGGTAAAGAGTAAAATAAAACAATATTAAAGGAAGATGCTATCAGCGGAAAAAGGACTAAATTATACATGAGATGTTTTATTTTTAATTGAAGTACAGTAGATGAACTATATTGTGTAATTTCAGAAGTACAGCATAGTTATTCCAACCACTTTTTAGATAATATTGCATTATACACTATTACAATGTTAACATACAGTGATTATAAGTTATTGTGTGTAATTCTGTTTTCTATATAGATTATCCTTGTTGCTTATTTCCTTTATGTATACATATTTTTATCTGTCAGTGTCCTACTATTAAATACTCTTTCCCTTCCACATTTTTAAACATAACTTTTTTCCCGTATTATTCAATCTGCTTCAGTCTTGTCTATCTAATCTCTCTATCTACCATGTCTCTATCAATCTACCTATCTATCTATCTGTCTATCTATCTATCTGTCTGTCTATCTATTTTTCTATCAATCTATCTTTCTATGTATCTTTCTATCTATCTATCTATTTATCTATCTGTCATTTATCTATGATTATATCATTCTATGTATCTATTTATCTGCCATCTATCAATAGATAGCTATAGATAGATATACACAGATATATGATATTCTTTAGATTCCACAGATAGATTAAACTATATACTTTTGTCTTTGTCTACGTTACTTCACTAAGCTCAATATTTACTAAGTCTTTTCATGATGCTGAAATAGCTATGTGTAATATATTTTCATGGCTGAGTAATATTCCATTGCATATTTATAGAAACATCATATCTTCTTAAGTCTGTAGTGTACTGTGGACTCTTGGAATGCTTACCAGTCTTGCATATTATAAACGGTGCTGTTGTGAACATTGGTTCTTCTCAATTTATGGTTTATTCCCCAGATTTTTCCTTGCAGAGGTATTACTGTTTCATATGGCAATTCTGTTTAAATATTTAAAGAAATCTGAATACTGTATTCCATAGATGTTGTACCAATTTACATTCCTACCAAGAGTATACAAGAGATTTATTTCCACCACAACGTCTCCAACACTTTCTATTTGTAGACCTTTTGATAATAGTCATTTGACCAATGTGAAGTGATACCTCATTGTGGTTTTGAACTGCAATTAACTAATAATTAGTAATGTTGAGCATTTGTATCACTTGCATATTACTCATCTGCATGTTTCCATTGGAAAAATATTAACTCAGGTACTCTGCTTTTGTTTTTGATTTGGTTTTTGTTTTTCACCATGAGTTGTGTAACCTAAATCCATGCTACATCTATTAACCTACATCTATTAACCACTGGTCACTTGCATTGTTTCCCAATATGTTCTACATTTAAACAGGCAGTGTTTTCAATTCATTAAAAGTGTCCTTAGCTGTGCAGAAGTTTTCAAGTTTATCTAGGTCCCACTTGCTTATTTTTGCTTTTATTTCTTTCACCTTAGGAAACTGATATAAAAAATATTCCTATGATATATATCCAATCGTGTATCACCTATATTCCCTTCTAGCAGTTTTATAGTATCAGGTCTCACATTTTGGTCCTTAATATACTTCTAGTTTATTTTTGTATATGATGTCAGGGAATGCTCTCATTTCACTGTTTTACATGTAGATGTGTAGCTTTCCAAACACCATCCATTGATGAGAGCGTCTTTTCTCTATTGTGTACTCTTGCCTCTTATATCATTGATTCATTGCTCATAGGTGTGTGGAATTATTTCTAGGCTCTCTATCTGATTTTATTGATTATATTTCTGTGCCAATGCCATGCTGTTTTTATTACTGTTGCTTTGTTGTATAGTATGGAATCTGGGAGGTTTATACCTCCATTTGTTTTTTTTCCCAAGAACATTTTGATAATTTTTAATGATTTCATGTAAAACTTAGAGTTATTTATTTTCTGGTTCTGTGGGAAATACTAAATCTTCATAACAGGAATTTCACCAAATCTGTACTTTTTTTGTGTAGTACGGCCATGTTAACAATATTAAATCCTTCAATCCAAGATCACAAGAGAGCTATCCATTTTTTGAAAGCCTTTTCATTTCTTTGTCAATGTTTTTTAATTTTCAGTTTGTAGATTTTTCATATACATGGTTACATTTATTCCAAGATATTCAGGGGGATGGGATTTTAAATAGTATTGCTCTCAACATCCATTTTATGGTATCTCATGATTGATGTGTAGAAATGCAAGAGATTAATTCACATTAATCTTGTGCCCTGCTCCCTTGTTGAAATTATTTATTATTCATATTAGCCTGTGTGGAGTACTTAGGACTCTATGTAGATTGTTATGTCATCAGTACTAGTGACAATTTTGCCTCTTCCTTTCCATTTTGCATTTCTTTTACTTCTTTTTCTTTCCTTTTCCTTCCTTCTTTTACTATGAATCAGAAGTGCTGAGAGTAGGAATCCTTGTCTTGTTCCCAAATTTACTCAGAATGCTTTCAGCTTTTCCCCTAAGTATTATAAATTGTTATAAATGGACTTTGGTATGTTGAGGGATTTTCCCATTGTACTCTATTTCATGAGCGTTGTGATCATGCATGTTTTTTGAATTTTGTTTAATGCTTTTTCTGTGTGTATTGACATGGTCCTGTTAATTTTGACCTTTCTTTATTAAATATGTGTCTTGCTGATTGACTTGTGTATGTTGAGCCATCACTGTGACTTTGGAAGGAATCCAACTGATCATCGTGTATAATCCTTTCTATGTATTGCTGGATTAATTTGTTGAGTTTTTTGAGGATTTTTGGAAGTATATTCATCAAGGATATTTTCTTTACATTTTCATTTTGTTTTTTGATAGTGTCTTTGACTGGTTTTTTTATCATGGTATTTGTGGCCTCATAGAATAACTGGGAATTTTCCTTCCTCCTACATTTTTTGAAACAGTTGAGAGGAAAGAGGTTTTAGTGAAGGCATCCAGGCATTTTGTTCAAGCGGTGTTTTTAAAATTATAGAATTTATTTAACTTATACTGATTGCTCTTTTCCAGTTTTCAGTTTTCTCTTTATTCAGTGTTGGCAGGATGTACATTTCAGGAAATTTTTCCATTTTTTAAGGTCGTCCAGTTGGTTGTCACTTAACTGCTCTGAGTGCTTTCATGATCTTTGTTTGCATTTCTGTGCTATCAGACTTTATTTCTTTTGTTTCATTTCTAATTTTGTTTGGGTCCACTCTCTATTTCTTGATAAGCTTGGCTAAATACTTATCAATATGTTAACATTTTTAAAAAAAACCTGTTGATTTTAGGAATTTTAATTTACTTTTTAATTTTTATCTTATTTATTTTCAGCCTAATGATTAATGATTTCTCGTTCTACTGACTTTGGGATTTGTTTCTTCTTATATATAGTTATTTTGGGTGGTAAGCTTTGTCCATTCTGTGAGGTTTTTCTTTTACCTTGTAGAAGGCCTGAATTGTTTGAAACGTCCCTCTTAGATTTGCCTTTGCTGCATTCCATACATTTTATGAAGCTGTGTTTTCATTGTTATTTTTCTCCAGGTATGATTTTATTACCTCTTTGATTTCATCATTGACTTGATTTTATTTTATTTTTTTAAAGGATGTGGTTTAAACTCATGTTTGTGCTTTTCCTTTTCTTCTTTCTAGAGTTGATGCATAGATTCATAATTTTGTGTATGGAAAAATACTTGCTGTAATCCATATTTGCTTAACGTTCCTGAGGCTCATTTCATGACATAATATGTGGTTAATTCCTTAGATAAAATCCTGTGCACACTTGAGAAGTTTTGTGTTCTCCGTTTCTGATGCAGTCTCCAATAGCTCATTTAGGTTCAAATGACCTAATATGCCATTAAGACCTTTGTTTCCTTACACATATTATTTTTGGATGATATGGCCATCAGAATAGTGAGGTGTTCATCTCATCTACTATTATTGTTTTATAATGAATTAATTCCTTCATGTCTACTAAAAATCTTTTTATACTTAGGATTTTCAGTGTTGGGTCCATATATAATTTAATGAGTTTAATGCTCTTTTTTTATTTTGATCTCTAATTCTTTATATAATCTCATATTTATCTTTAATTGTGGCCCTTATTTTAAAACTTTAAAAAGTTGAGCATTGCAATCTGCACTTTCTTGTCATTTCCATGAAATATCTTTTCCATCTATTTCCTGGCTGTGTTTACTTCCACCATATTGTGAGACTTTTTGTGGGGGAAGCCAAGATGGTAGAGCAGAAGGATGCTCACAGCTCACCCTTTCCCACAAATGCACCAAGACTCATATCCATAGACCCTCTCAGTTAACCAGAGAACCTGCAGGACTCTTGTAGAACATTGTCCTCTTCAATAAATAAAGATGCAAAAAATCTGATAGGAGAAAATGAATAAAGAAAGAAGAAAAGGCAAAACAGATTGGGACAGGTCCCACAGGGATGGAGCAGCAAAGAAGGACTGGCACTCATTCACTGGGTCTCCCCTCTCCAACTGAGAGGTTGGCAAGAAGGAGGGGTAGCCTCCAAGGTTTGGACCTCTACAGAGTATAAGTTGACTGACAGTACTAAGTAAAACAGGCACAGATGATCCCTGTGACACCCAGCCCAAAATGCAACCTGGCAGCTGGGGGCAGGGCCATGCTGCCCGAGCTGGGTGGAAGATGGGGTGGCTGTACTGAGGCAGCATGGGGGATTGGAGGGGGCTGTGTGCCATTCCTGTTGGTGCACAGGGCAGAACATCCTTGGCCCTCCATTTAACAACAAGGCAGACATGTCCTGGGAGGGGAAAGGTGCATTCTGAATCTCTAAAATTCCACAAAAGTTTCTAGGACAAGAGAGCTGGGGCTCAACAGCAGCCACCATACCCTCTATTGCTTTGCACCCAGGCAGCAGTGAGAGCAATATCTGCATTCACTCCTAAGGACTTAGCAGCCTCAAGCACCAGATGGGGACTTGTCTACAGCCTGAGGCAGATAAGATACTTCTGTCCTATTTCCTCAGAAAACTTGCTCCACCAAGACAAACAAGGAGCTGGGTTTTGGCCCAGACCTCGGACAGGGCACAGATCAGTGGAGAGACTGGCACCCTGAGTGGGCTGGTGGCCCCCCACCTTTTGGAATGGAATGCAGCCCCTGACCATGTGGCTGGGAGAGGGTGTGATGCCCACTCCTGCCTGGTCATTCTGAAACATCTGACTAAGGCATCGGTTAGGGAAGTGACAAGCCAGCACACTGTAAACAGAGCTGCTCTGGAACAAGCGTTGGGGGAAGTAGTGATCTGCTTGTTGACAGGCCTTGGGAGCAGCACAGATGAGGGCTCCAATAGAGGGCCTCTGGAAAAAGCAAGCTGAGTTTCCAAAACAGGATGAATACAGAAAGACTTCACATTAAATTACACAGTCTCCAGGACACACTGATCACCCCTAGTTTCAAACTGTTTTTAAATTATCCTCTTAATTTTTACTTCTTAGGCAATTATATATACCCCTATTTAAGTCTCTTTGAAATTTTTTAAAAATATTTTTATTACTATTATTTTTCAAAATTCTGCTTCAACTTGCTCTTCTATTATGCATTATACAATGTCTTCAAACATTTGTTTCCACTTCTTTAAAATTCTTTGTCTCCTTCACACATTCTTCTCTTTTTTATTTGTATTACTACATAGGCATTAGGTAGATAAACTGCTTTAGGACCACAGTAGGTAACTGATACTCCATAAACCACAGTGCCAGAGAGGTAGGGGCAAGATGAAGAAGCAGAGAAACCATTCCCAATTAAAAGAACAAGAGAAATCCCCTGAAAGAATGATCAGTGAAATAGACATCAATAGCCTACTAGATCAAGATTTTTAAAGAGGAGTGTTCAAATTACTGAAGGAAATAAAAGATAGTGTTTAGAGATATAAAATATGTTAAAAATGAAATGGAAGCTATAAAGAAGAGCTGAGTAGAAAAGGTAAACCTGTTGACCGAGATGAGGAATGATCTAAAGGTGTTACAAAGCTGACTAGATAACACAGAGGAACGAATTAGTGACTTAGAAGGCAGGACAATAAAAAGCACCCAATCATAAGAGCTACAAGAGAAACAATGATAAACAAATGAAAAAAGCATAAGAGACCTATGGGATAATAGAAAGCATGCCAATCTTGGCAGGATAGAATTCCCAGAAGGGGAGGAAAGATCCAAGGGGATTGCAAAGGTGTTTGAAGAAATCATGACTGAGAACTTCCCAAACTTAAAGAAGGAATCAGATATCCAAGTTCAGGAAGCTCAGAGTGTCCCAAAAAGGAAGAACTCAAATAAACCCACACCAAGATTTAAAATTAAGATGGCCAGAGTCAAGGATAAAGAAATGATCCTAAAGGCAGTAAGAGAATAGCAGAGAGCGAGTTACAAGGGAATCCCTATAAGGCTCACAGCTGATTTCACAACACAAATTCTACAGACCAGAGGGGAGTGGCAAGATATATTCAAAGTCCTAATGAAAAAAATGATATACACTAGGACACTTTAACCAGCTAGGCTATACTTTCTGGTAGAAGGAGACATAAAGAATTTCACAGACAATAATAATTTACAAGAGTTTAGCAACACTAGACCCATGCTAAAAGAAATATTGAAAGGTGTACTCTAGAAAGAAAAACAGCAGGATGGTTCAGAAATGTGAAACTCACACCTGGAAAGGTGATAGCTCATGAATAATAAATAAAATAATCACAATATTTTAAACAACACATACAAATAATTGAAAGTGGGAAAGGGAAGCAGGAAAATAGAGAATTCTTTTTTGGTCTTTCATTTTAAAATATTTTGTTCTTGGTAGGATGGGTTTGAGATCATATTACTATCCACTTAATAAAATCAGTTATATTAATGGTATAATAGACTTATACAAAAGGGTAAAAACAAAGCAAAAACTTACTCATGGGGTCACTAAAACTAAATAAATTTCATGATAATACCAAGGAACTTGTCCGAACCAAAAAAGGAAGATGACATGAACAAAGCAGAAATACCAAATCAACTGCAAAGATAAGGTCAAAATGACAATAAACACAAACATATCATTGATTATTTTAAAAGCTAGTGGACTAAATGCTCCAGTCACAGTCATTGAGTGGTAGGCTGGGTAATAAGGCAAGAACCTTCAATATGCTGCATTCAAGAGATGCAATTCAAGGAGAAGGAAACATATAGATTGAGAGTGAAAGGATGGAATAGTGTATTCCATACAAATGGAAAAACCAAAAAAGCAGTTGTTACAGTACTGACTTCAGACAAAACAGTCTTTAAAGCAAAGGCCAGAAAGAAGATAAAGAAGGACATTTTATAATGATTGAAGGAGTGATAGAAGAATAGTATAGCACACTCGTTAATACATATGCAGCAAATAGAGGACAACCTATACATTAAAAAATTAATAACAGATATAAAGGGGGATAGTGATGGGAATCTTATCATAGTTGGAGATTTCAACACTGCATTAACATCACTGGACTGTTCATCGAAAGACAAAATAAATTAGGCATTAGAGAAGCTAAATAATACAATAGAAATATTACAGTTGGTGGATATTTTCAGAGCATTGCACCCACAAAAAATAGTATATACAATCTTTTAAAGTGCATATGGGACATTTTCCAAGATTCATGAAATACTTGGGCACAAAAGAAACGTCAGCAATTTTAAGAAGATAGAAATTACCTCAAGAATATTTACTGACCACAATGACATGTAGCTTGAAATCAACAACAGAGAAATACAGGAGAACAAAAGGAAAAAATGGGGATTAAACAATATGTTATTAAATACAAATGGGTCAAAAAGAAATCAAAGCTTAAATGAAAATATACCTTGAGACAAAAGAAAATGAAAGCAAAACTACTCAAAATTTATGGGACACAGCAAAAGCAGTGTTGAGAGGGGAGTTTATAGTGATAGAGGTCTTTCTCCAAAAAGAAGAAAAATCACAAATTAACAATTAAACCCATCAAGAGAATAAACAAGAAAAAGGAGAACAAAAAACTCCAAAAGGAAGCAGAAGGAAAGAAATCATAAATATTGGGGAGGAAACAAATAAAATAGAGTTTAAAAAGACCATAGGAAAACAATCAACCAATCCAAAAGCTGGTTTTTTGAAAAAGTAAGTAAAATCGACAAACCTCTGGCCAAACACAAAAAGAAGAAAAGAGAGAGAGCACAAATTAGCAAAATAAGACAGGAGAATGGAGAAATTACAACTGATAAATTAGAAATACAGAATATCATACGAGAATATTATGAAAAGTATATGGAAACAAATTGGACAACCTAGAGGAAATGGAAAAGTTTCTGGAAACATACTGTCCACAAAGACTGAATCAAGAACAATCTGACTCATTGAACAAGCAGAGCACTAGAAATGAATCAAAATAGCAATATAAAACCTCTCTACAAATAACAGTCCAGGAGCAGAAGGCTTCACTGCGGAATTCTACCAAACATGCATAGAAGAACTCATACCAGTCCTTCTCAAATTCTTCCAGAATATTGAAAAGGAAGGAACACTCCCAAAGCCATTCTATGAAGCCACAATCACCCTGATACCACAAACAGGCAAAGACAATACCAAACAAGACAATTATAAGCCAATATCACTTATGAACACAGACGCCAAAATTCTCACCAAAATAGTAGCAAATAGAATCCAGAAACACAGAATAAAGATTACACATCATGACCAAGTGGGGATCATGCCAGTGAAACGGGTGGTTCAACATATGCAAATTAATCAATGTAATATAGCACATCAACAAGAGAAAGGAACAAAACAACATGATCATCTCAATAGATGCAGGAAAATCATTTGATAGAATTCAACACACACTTATGATAAAAACTCTCACCAAAGTGGGCATAGAGGCAACATATCTCTGCATCATGAAAGCTATAGGTAACAAGCCTACATCTAGCATAGTACTCAACAGTGAAAAAGTCAAAATCTTCCCACTAAATTCTGGGACAAGACAAGGATGCACACTATCACCACTCCTATTCAACATAGACATGGAAATCCTAGCTACAGCAATCAAACAAGAGAAAGAAGTAAAAGGGATGCAAATTGGAAAGGAAGAGTTTAAAGTCTCCCTATATGCAGACAATATGTTACTATATATAGAGAACTCTACAAGATACAGGCAAAAACAACTACAGCTGATCACAGAATTCAGTCAGGTAGCAGGTTACAATATTATGGTTCAAAAATCAGTGGCATTTCTTTATGTTAATGATTCAGATAATAATATAGAGCTACAGTCAAAATGACAGCACTGTATTGGTAGGACAAGATACACATAGGCCAATTGAAATGACTAGTGAGCCCAGAAATGAACCCACAAACTTTTGGTCAATCAATCTTCGAAAAGAAAGCAAGAAAATACAATGGAAGGGAGACAGTTAGTTGGGAAAACTGGACAGCACCATGTAAATCAATGAATCTAGAACACTCCCAATGAAGCTAGAACACCATACACAAAAATAAACTCAGAATGAATCAAAGACTTATACATAAGACAAGATACAATAAACCGCCTAGAGGAAAATATAGGCAAAATATTATCTGACATACATCTCATAAATTTTCACGTAGAAGAAATAAAAGCAAGAATAAACATTTGAGACCTAATGAAACTTACAAGCTTCTGCACAGTAAAGAAACTGGAAGTGAAACAAAAAGACAACCTACGGAATGGGAAAAAATTTGCATATGAAACCGACAAAGGCTTGATCTTCAGAGTATATAAGCAGCTCATCCACCTGAATAAGTAAAACTAAACAACCCAATGCAAAAATTGGTAGAAGACCTAAACAAGCAATTTTCCAAGGAAGACATACAAATGATCAAAAGGCACATCAGAAAATGCACAATATCACTGATTATCAGAGAATTGCAAATCAAAACTACAATGATATATCATCTCATACCAATCAGAATGGCCATTATTCAAACATGCACAAATGACAAATGCTGGAGAGGCTGTGGAGAAAAGGGAACCATCCTTCACTGCAGGTGGCAATGCAGCTTGGTGCAGCCACAGTGGAAAACAGGATGGAGATTCTTCAAAAGCCTAGGAAGAGACTTACCATATGACCCAGGAATCCCACCCCTGGTCTTAAATCCAGATGGTACCCTATTTCTGGATTACACCTGCACCCCAATATTAATAGCCAGCACTATTTACAAGGCCAAGACTGGGAAACAGCTTAAATGTCCATCAAATTTGACTGGATAAAGAAGAGGTGGTATGTTTATACAATGGAATACTGGTTAGCCATATAAACACACAACATAACGCCATTCTCAGCAACATGGACGCTCCTGGAGAAAATCAGTCTAAGTGAAGTAAGCCAGAAAGAGAAAGAAAAATACCATATGAGATGGCTCATCTATTGAATCTAAATACAAAACAAAACAAAAAATGCACAAATAAAAAACAAATAGACTCGCAGACATAGAATAAAAAGTTTTGTTTGCCAAGGGGGCGGGGGGTGGGAAGAGATAGACTGGGAGTTTTAAGTTGTAGAATAGATAAACAGGATTGCACTGTATAGCACAGGGATATACATAAAAGATCTTACGCAGCCCACAGAGGAATTAATGGGACAACAAATGTGTATATGTTCATTGCAACTGCAAAATTGTGCTCTACACTGGAATTGGAGACAACTTTGTAAAATGACTGTAAATCAATAAAAAAATTAAAAAAAGAAAAAAACATGATCCTAAATATTACAGGTGTAAATACACATTAGAGAGAAAAAGAAAACTATGCAAAAGAGCAGTAAAAGCAAGATTTTTTTATGTTTTCATTTTAAGATTAGCAAAATCAAACAACCTCTAGCCAGGTCCATCATGAAGGAAAGAGAGATGATCCAAAGATAATAATGTAAGATATAAAAGAAGACAAATAACAATTGTACCCACAGACATACAAAACAGGGATCATTTTGTCAACACTTACATGCCAATAAACTGGACAACTTAGAAGAAATAGACAAATGTCTAGAAAGAGACAGAGATAAGGAGAAACAAACAATTTGAACAAACTGTTTACAAGAAGAAAGATAGAATCTGCATTTAAAAAAATTGTTAAATAGAAGTGCAGATTTAAACAACTCCCGTGGAGAACTGTACAAAAATACAAGGCAAAAGTTATACTCTTGAAACTATTCAAAAATATTGAAGGGGAGGGAAACTCCCAAATTAATTCTATGAAGCATTCATCACCCTGATAGCAAAGCCAACAAACAAAGTACAGGCAAAGGGAACTTCAAGCCAGTAAATTTGATAGATTTAGAAGCAAAACTTCTACAAAATATTACCAGCAAACTAAATCCAGCAATACCTAAAATGAATCATACACCATGATTAACTTGGATTAATTACAGGATCATGAGAAAGGTTTAACATACACAAATCAATCAGTTTGATACAGCACATTAAGAAAAGGAAAAAAGAAAATGACGTGGTCATTCCAAAAAATCCATAAATTGTGTTTCACAAAATTAAACATTTGTTCATTAAAAGAGCAACAAGAGCAACTAAAACAAGAACAACAACAGCAACAACAACAGAAGCCTCTTAGCACAGCAGTATTCAGGAAATATATCTCAACATAACTAAAGTCATTAATTACAGATTCAAAGACAACATAATATGCAAGAGTGAAAAACTGAAAGCCAAATTAAGGAATAAGACAAGGATGCCCAATCTCACTATTTCTATTAAGCACATTATGGGAAGTCCTAGCAACAGCAGTCAGAGAAGAAAAAAATTTATTCAAGTTAGATTGAATGAAGTAAAACTGGTATTATTTTAGATGACATGATAATATATGTAGAGATCCCTAAAGATTCTCCAAACCAAAACAACTAAAACTAATAAAGACATTTAGCAAAGTAGCAGATTCATGATTAATATACAAAAACTGTCACATTCTTTACACTTACAATGAAATATAACAATTTTAAAAAATCAATAAGAAGTCAGATCAAAAAATGAAAAACCTATGGAAAATCAAAAATAATGAAACCTATACGACACTGATAAAGAAATTTGAAGAAGATACAAAGAAATGGAAAGAAATCTCACGGTTTTAGTTTAGAGGAATTAATATTGTTAAAATATACATACAACAAATTATGTCTACAGATATAAATTGATTCAGATTGAACTACATGATACTTTCCACAGAAGTAAAAACAGTCCTATGATTTGTATGGAACAGCAAAAGAACCAGAACTGCAAAAGAAACAATGAGGAAAAAAAACAAATTTGGAGGCATAACCCATAACACGCCCAGATCTCAGACCATATTACAAAGATACAGTAATCAAAAGAGCACAATGCTGGAAAACAAAGAAACATCTAAATCACTGGAACAGAACACAGAGGCAGAAATAAAACATCACACCTATGGTCAACTAAACAATGACAAAGGAAACAAAAATATACAATGCCTTAAAGACATTCTTAAGTAAGTGATGTTGAGAAAGATAGATATCTAGTTGTAAATCAATGAAATTAGAACACTCCCTCACAGTGTATAAAAATAAATTCAAACGGTTTTAAATATCTGAATCTAATACATGACACAGTAAATCTCCTGGAAACTCACATAGTCAAAACAAGACAAAAATTGTAGCAAAATATTTTCATGTCACACTCCCAAGCTGAAAACGATAAAAGCAAAATAAAAAAATAGGTCCTAAATTAAACTTAAAAGCTTCTACACAGCAAAATAAACAAAATGAAAAGATGAAGTTCCAAATGGGAGAAAGCTTTAGGAAACAATGCAATCAACAAGTGACTAATTTCTAAAACACTCAAATCGTTCATTCAACTCCATTTCAAAAATCTACAAACAACTCAGCCAGAAAATGAGCAGAAGAGAATTCCTTAAAAAAGGCACACAGATGACAAACAGGAACATAAAAAACGTGCACACATTGCTAATCATTATACAAAGGCAAGACAAAAATAAAATAATGTTTAACCTCACACTAATGAAAAGGGCTGTCATCCAAATGTCTACAAATAATAAAATCTGGGGAGTTGTGGACGAAAAGGGAGTCTCCAACGCTGTTGGTGGGAATGAAAATTGGTGCAACCACTTTGGAAACACTATGGAAGTTATTTTAAAAAATAAAAATACACTTATCTTATGACCCAGAAATCCCACTCCTGGACATAAAAAACATAAAACCTGAAAACAAAAAATCCTAGGGTAAAAGATAAGAATTACACTCTGACATTGGGCAAAATTTGATTCTTCATATGTCTCCTCTGGTAAGGGAAGCAGAAGCAAAACTAACAAAATATGATTGTATCACTCTAAACAGATTTACACTGCAGAAGAAATGATAAATAAAATGAAAAGTCAACCAACACAATGGGAGAATATATTTCAAGGGATATTTTCCAATCAAGTGTTAATATCCAAAATATATGGCAAACTATTACCCCAAAACAAAAACAGAAAGACCAAACGATCCAATTAAAAAAAAGTCTGTAGGAACTGAATAGATATATCTGAATCAATTTTCTGTATAAAACATACAGTTGGCTATTTGACACATGAAAATACGTACATAGTTATAAATTATTTGGAAAGTCATAAACCAAAAATGAGACAATACCTCACAATTGTCAGAAGGCTCTCATCAAAAAGAAAAAAAATAAATGTTGGTGAGATTGTGGAGGAAAAAGTAACACCTTGGACATTGTTGATAGGAATGCAAAGTATTGATTCCATGGTATATAAACATCAAATTTTCTTCATCAATTTTTCACTCAAGGGATGTTGGGTATGTAGGCCCCTGTCTGAAGTCTCTAGAGAATAAGCCCATGGGGTGAACTGATAAAAAAGCTGTGAGGAATGTCACATATCCAGGCTGGATAACAAATGGCCTACTCAATGTATCAAGAATGGATGGCTGGATAGCATATGCTGGGTAATTTCCTCAGAGGAGAACATCCTAAGACAGGAACAGCCAGCTGGATAAGAGATGGCCTACTTAATGAAATTCCGAGATGAACTTTAAAAAAATTCTTGATCATTTAACATCCTGCGCTTACTGCAGGAGCATGGGGACATAAATAACAAGATTATTAACATTGTTATAACTTAGATGATATGTGAGGCATTGTGCAAGTCCTATATAAACCCTACTTCTAAGAATCAATAAACAGTGAACTGCTTCGCTACTTTCCACACAGTGCTTGTGTGTATATGATATCCTGCCACTGACAGGGTTAATTTAATTTGTTGGGAGTATCTTAAAAGGATGTTGCATTATATACAATGCTCTTTCTGCACCATTTGAGATGATTATGTGAGTTTTATTTCTCATTCTATTAGTGTGGCATGTCACCTTTATTGATTTGAATATTTTGAAGTATTCTTAAACCCAGGGATAAATCCCTTTACTCATGTATGTGTATGATACATTAAATGTGTTGTTGAATTAATTTTGCTTGTTTTGTTGAGAATTTTGGCACATATGTTCATCAGGGATAATATTCTATATTTTGCATATAATGTCCTTTCTAGCATTTTTATGCAAATAAATCTCGCATCATAAAATATGTTTGGAATCTTTCACCACCTTCAAATTCTGGGAAAATTTGGGGAATAATTGGTGAAAAATTGACTTCAAATGTAAGACAGAATTCACCAGTAAAGTCGTCTTGTAAATTTTTTCTGGTTTTGGAAGTTTGCAATATTGATTTACTCAAACAAAATTTTGCTCTATTTAACTTTCTATATACTTCTTGATTCAGTATTGGAAGACATATGTTTCTGGGAATTTGCCTTTTGTTTTAGGTCATACAAATTGCTGGCTAGAGGTAATTTCTTATGATGCTTTGCATCTCTACAACATAAGTGGTAATATCGTCCCTTTAATTTCTGATTTTATTTGAGTCTTTATTTCCTTAGCCAAACTAATCGTTTGTCCAGTTTATGTTTAAAAGAAACAGTCTTAGGTATTTTTTTTTTTATGTTTCTATTGCTTGTCTTGTTAATTGCCTTACTCTCATTCATTCAAATTTCTTCTTTATTCTTTCTGTTTTCTCCTAGATTCTTGAGGTGTAAAGTAGTGTGAATCTTTGTATTTCATTTATTATTAGATAGTTTTTATTTATTTATTTATTTATGTATGTATGTATTTTTTATTTACACATTTATTCATTTTTTTATCTACACATTTATTCATTTTTTTATCATTGAATTACTGCCGTTTACACTGTGTCATCTGTTGTGTATAGCACAGTGTCCCCATACATGCATATATTTGTGTGCCTATTAAACGTTACTTCATGATATTTAACTTACTGCCCTGTGTCATATAAGAGAAATTTTGAAAAAAATCTATTTTTATATTTAGTGGATAACATTTATAACTTTACAGCTCCCAAATATATCCTCTCACAGCCCCTTTCCACAGTAATCATAAAATTGTTTAGTAGATCTGTGAGTGTGTTTCAATTTTGTAGATGAATTCAAAGTGTTCTCAACCAAATTTTTTTTAAGGTTCCATATATGTCATGTCATGCATTATTTTTCTTTCTCTTTCTGGCTTACTTCAATTAGAATGACACTTTTTGGGGACATCCATTTTACTGCAAATGTCATTGTTTTATCATTATTTATTGCTGAATATTAGTCCATTTTTTAAAATACGACATAACTTCTGAATACTGTCATCTGTTGTTGGCAATTAGGTTGATTTCATGTCTTGGCTATTGTATATAGCACTGACAAGAACATTGCAGTGCAGGTGTCTTTTTGATTTAGGGTTCCCTTTGATATATACCCTGAAGTGGAATTGCTAGATCATATATTAAGTCTATTTTTATTCTTTTGAAGAATCCCCATCCTGGTTTCCATAATGATTGCACCAAACTACATTCCCTCCAACATTGTTGGAGGGTTCTCTTTATCCATAGCTACCCCAGCATTTTATGTTTGTGGACTTTTGAATGATGGCCATTGTGACTAGTGTGAGGTGGTATTTCATTATAGTTTTGAATTACCCTATTCTGATAATGATAGTGAGCAATTATTTTTCTTATATCTTTGTGGCATTTGTGTGTCTCTATTGGAGAATGGCTTGTTTAGGGCTTCTGTCCATTTCAGATTGGGTTTCTTTTTTTTTTATTACTATTAGATTGTATGTAGTCTTTATATTTTAGAAATTAAGACTTTTTCAATTGCGTCAATTCTAAATATATTCTTTAACCCTGTTGTTTGTTATTTTGCTTTGTTTATGGTTCCATTTGCTGTGTAAAAGCTTATAAGTTTAATTGGGTCCCATTTATTAATTTTGCTCTTACATCCATTACATAGGTAAGCTGTTCTAGGAGATCATTGCTGAGATTTATCTCAGAGTGTTTTGCCTATGTTTTCTTCTAGGAGATTTACTGTGTCTTGTCTTTCATTTAAGTCTTCAAGCCATTTTGAGTTTATTCTTGTGTATGGAGTGAAGGAGTTTTCTAAGTCCATTGCTCTGCATGGTGCTACCCAGTTTTCACAACACCTGTTGGTGAAGAGATCTTCTTTTCTCTGTCATTTTCCTGGCTACTGTTTCAATGTAAAATTGAAGAAAGGCCTGTAGATTTATTCCTAGGCCCTCTGTTCTGTTCTTTTGGTCCATATGCCTGTTTCTGTACCAATATCTTGTCATTTTGATTGTTGTATCTCTGCAAAAGTATATGGAGACCAGGTGGTTTATTCTTCCAACCTCTTTCTTTTTCTTTAATATTGCTTTGGAAATTATGGATCTTTTATGGTTCTTTGTAAATCTTAGGATCATTTGTTTCAGTCCTTAAAAGAAATGTTTTGCATAATTTGAAAGGAAATCACATTAAGTCTGTGGATTGCCTTGTGCAGTATGACCATTTTAACCATAATGTTTGTTCCATTACAAGACCATTGGGTGTCTTTTCAATTCTTCAAGTCTTTTTTGATTTCCTCAACCAACGTTTTCTAGTTCTTCATGTATAATTCATTCACTTCCTTGGTCAGATTTATTCTTAAGCATTTTATAATTTGGGGTGTATTTATAAAAGTGGTTATTTCTATATTTTGTTTTCCTGTTGATTCAATGGTAGTGTAAAGAAATGTAATTGGTTTTTTTACATTATATTGGCTACTTTCCCATTTCCTTTTTTAGTCTAAGTAATTCTTTGTGAAGCTTTTACATTTTTCAATGTATAGTGTCAACTCTGCATATCGTGACAAATTTACCTTTTCTTTTCCATTCTGAAACTTTTAATTCTTTTTCTTGCCTGATCATTGTGGCTTGGAATTCCAAGACTATATTGAATTGAATCTGTGAGAATGGGCATCCTTGCCTTGTCTCAGGATTTTGTGGGAAGTTTTCAAATTTTCACCATTGAGTATTTTGCTGGCTATATGTTTGTCATAAATAGCTTTCATTATGTTGAGATATGGTCCCTCTATGTCCACTGTGATATGAAATTTTAGTGCAAATATGCCTTAAAATTTATCAAATGTTTTCTCTGCTTCTATTGGTATGATAATTTTTTTTGTCTTCTCTGTTGTTGATATGGTGTATCACAATTGATTGATTTATTTGCATATGTTAAACCATCTTTGTGTTCCTGGGATGAACCTAACTTGACAATGGTGTATGATCTGTTTTTACATGCTTTTGGATTCTGTTTGTTAATAATTTCTTAAGGACATTTACATCTAAGTTTATCAATGATATTGGCCTATAGTTTTCGCTGAGGGTAGTGTCTTTGTCTGGTTTTGGTATCAGTATGATTTTGGCCTTACGGTGTGAGTTTGGTAGTACTCTCTCCATATCAATCTTTTGGAAGAGTTTGAGGAGGACTAGTATGGATTTTTCTGTGTATGTTTGCTCAAATTCCCCAGTGAATCTATTTGGGTCTGAATTTTTGTTTGCAGAGTTTTTATTATTTTATTGATAATTCTATTCCATTTCTGGTGATCTGTCTGTTCAAACAGTTAATTTCTTCTTGTTGCAATATTGGTGCGCTGAATGTTTCCAAAAACTTCTCCATTTCTTCCTGGTTATCCAGTTTGTTTCCATACAGTTGCTCATGGCATTCCCTTATGATATTATGCAAATTTGTTGTACACTTTGTTGTTTCTCCATTTTCATTTCATATGTTAATGGTGTTCTCCCTTTTTTCTTGTTGGTAAACCTCTCCAGTGTTTTGTCAATATTGTGTACTATTTCAAAAAAGAGTTTGATTGATTTTTCTATTTTTTAATCTGTATTTCAATTCTTTCTTTTTTGATCTTTCTTATTTCCATCTTTCTGTTGACTTTTGGTTTCATTTACTGTTTTATTCATGATTAGTTTACACAGAACGTTAGATTAGTTATTTGAAATTGCTCTTCTACATTGAGGAGGGCCTTGTCACTGTGAACTTCCCTCTTAAGCCTGCTCTAACTGTATTCCATAGACATTGTGTAGTGTTTTGTCATATTTCTCAAGATATTTTTTAATTTATTCTTTTACTTATTCACCTCCCCCCTTGTTACAGTACCATATTTTTTAATGTATATGCTGTCATTTTTTCTCCATGTTTTTCTGTGTTTGAGTTCTAGTTTCATGGTATTATACTCAGAAAAGTTGCTTGAAATAATTTTTATCTTCTTAAATTTGTTGAATCTTCTTCTGTGCCTGAGTACATAAAATTTCCTAGAAGTAGTCCATGAATTGGAAAAGAATGCATATTCTGTTTGGGGAGAAGTACTGTTTTGAAAATATCAACCAACCCCAATTATTTTATTGTATCTTTTTGTATCATTGTTCCCTTATTAATTTTCTGTCTGATAGACCAGTCTAGTGATGGTAATGGGGAGTTATAGCCTCCTACTGTGATTGTGTTCCCATCCATTTCTCCCTTTTTATCTATTAGTATTTGCTTTATGTATTTAGGTGCTACTATATTGAGTGCATATATCTTAATGTGTATAATACTCTCATTTTTTATTGCTGCTTTAATCATTATATCATGTCCTTGTTTACCTTTCTCTATGGCCTTTGTTGTAAAGTCTATTTTGTGTGAAGTCAGTTCTGCTTTTCCTGCTTTCTAGTCATGTGCATTTGCATGGAATATATTTTTCCATCGTCTGACTTTCAAATGATGTGTGTTCCTCTTACTAATGTGGCTATCTTGTATGCTTCATAATGTAATGTCTTGTTATATCATCCCATCTGACAATATATATCTTTTGATTTAAGCACAAAGTCCATTAACTTTTGTGATAATTATTGATAGACTGGTGTTTATTTCCATTTTGGACTTCATTTTCCAGTTGATTTTGTATTTAATTTTTGTTCATTTCCTTTTCTTTTTGTGGCTTGATAAGTTTTCTTTTACTATCTTGGATTCTTTTTGGCTTTGTGACTTCATTGTAAACATTTGACTTATGGTCGCCCTGTATTGTATGTATATTGAACCATTACTTAATCTGTTTATTTTATCTGCTAGGAATACAAATTCTAAACCCTCCTACAGAGAACAGAAACAAGAAGAAAATACTCTGTATTGTCCTGTTTCACTCTTTGACCCTTAAATTTTTGATGTCCTGTTTTAAAACATCATTTTTATTCTATTGTAAGACATCATAGTTATTTCCTTTCTAATTATGACTTTCTCCTTTCTATAGCATCCAGCTTCTTTTTTATTTAGAGTAGATCTTTCATTACTTTTTTCTCTGTTGCTAAATTCTTTTAGTATTTGCTTTTGTGGAAGTTTTTTATCTCTCCTACTCTAAAGGATAGCCTTGCTTGCTAAATTATCTTAGTTTACAGCTTTCTTTAATTCAGGACTTTGAATATGTCTTGCCACTGCCTTCTGCCTGTTGTATTTGTGTAGGAAACATGTTTACAAATATAATATATATAATTATATATATATGTAATGAATAAATAGAAATGAAGTTAACAAATAAGGAGAAAACATATACGTTAAAAAAAAATTGATGAAGGAAATTAAAATTGATCCAAAGAAATGAAAGGATCTCTTATGTTAATGATGAGAAGCAATGTGGTTGAAACAACCATACTACCCAAAGTAATCTACATTTAGTGTGATTCATGTCAAAATACCCATGAGATTTTTCCATTTATTAGAGCAAATAATTTCAAAATTTTACATAACCACATAGATCATGAGTTGCAAAAATAATGTTGAAAATGTGTATTAAGTCTAATAGTGTGAAGTTCTCTGATGTTAAACAGTCCTACAAAGCTTTAGTAATTTAAACATCATGATAAAGGCTCAAAAACAGACACCAATCAATAGAAGAGATAGAGCAACCAGATATAATCCCTCACAACTATGATCAATTAACCCATGATAAAGGAAGCAAGAGTATAAAATGAAGATTAGACATTCTCCTCATTAAGTAGTGCAGGGGATATTGAACATGTAAAAGATAGATTAGAATAGTTCCTCACAATTTATACAATCAATAAGCACAGAATATCTTTCTCTTTATTTTGTTTAATTATATTTCTTGCACCTGTAATTTATAGATCTATGTTTAGATCTTTTATTTCACTTATCAAATTTATTCCTATTTTAATCTATGTGTTATAAATATACACACAGTTATTTTCCTAATTTCTCTTTCTGATAATGTGTTGTTACTATATAAAAATGTAATGGATATTTATATATTGATTTTGCATTCTGCAAGATTACTAAGTTTGTTCATTATTACTAAAAGTCACTGGAGGAGTCTATGGAGTTTTCTACCTATGCATAATTATGTCATCTGTAAAAATTTTACTGCTTTTTTAAAAGTTGGATGCCTTTTATATTTTTTCTTGACTAGTTGTTCTGGCTAGGTCTTCTAGTAGTGTAATTTAGGACATGTGAGAATGAGCTACTTTTTCTTTTTCCTGGAATAGAAGAAAACCTTCCTGTATGTTAACATTGAACTTGATGTTAATCATGGGTTTTTCATATATGGCTTTTATTATGTTTAGTTACATCTATCTGAAGTGAATTTGTTAAGAATATTTAAAAAAAAGTTAAGATCAGATCTGTCAATAATATTCCTACATTTTTAGAGATTGTTATTTTTGAATTCTCTGCTTATTACTGGATGGTATCACATATATTGATTTGAATATGTTAAATAATATTTATGAAACTGGACTAAATCCTGCTTACCTATAGTTTATAATACTTACAATATGCAATGAATTCAGGTTGCTAATGTTTATTTAGAATGGTATATACATATACTGAAAGAAAAATTTACATTGTAGCTTGAGTGTACATTTATCTGTTTAAAAATTTACCCTCTCATTTTGAATATGGCTTATGTTTAATAGAATTTATTTCTAAAAAAAATATAACTTTTGGTAGAAGTGGATTTACTACAGTTTACTGATACAGAACAAAGCTCTTATTTAAAATTAGTGCACAAAACACTAACCTTAAAATGCCGTATTTTACTAACAATGCCAGCTGTTTCAGGACTGAGAAACATATTGCTTACTAAAATGCATAACCTGGTCTTTTCCACACCAAACCACATATAATGTTATTTTTTTTATTGTTTGTTTGCCCCATAGTGGAGGCACTACTTATTGAATCCAGGATCTTGTGCATAAGTGTATTTATCAACATCATTTTGGAACACTTAACAGAAGCCCAAAGGGTAAGGATTATAAAGATGACAGGAAAATTTATTCCTTCTAGGGACTGAAAAACCTCTGAGTGTAAGAATGGCAAAAATAAATATTTATAAATATACAATAAGATTTTCTCTTTTGTAATTTTAAAGTAGAATATAAAATTGCATTTGTTTTACTTATAACACTGAATTAAAAATTAAAACAAAAATTCCCCCTTTGGAATTTCTTAAATTTGATCCATTATTTTAATCTAATTTTATTTCATAAATATTTACCATTTATATATATACATAAAAATTAATTGATATTTATTCTGCTCATGTTTTGTATATAGAGCTATGTATTATAAACTACACAGATAAATACATATTTCTATTTCCAAATCAAATTATGTTTCTGTTTAATTACAAATTATAATGAAAATGTTATACATTTTCTGTACAGGTTTTGCACAAATTTCACTTTAAATTCCAAAACTTTAAAATTATTTTATATATTTTGTGCATTTAAACTCTTTTCACAAATTTGGTATAAATTTCTGTACAAAAGGATGGAGATTGGTTTTATTTCATAGACACCAAAATTAAATTATATAAAAAGATTTTGTGGGGATAATATTTGCAGATCAAACTATAAAGAAAGCATCCAATATGTTTCATTTTAACTGGATGAATGAGAAGGAATCAATGGCTGAACGTCACACTTTAGTTGCTAGGAGACCAGTCATTTTGTGATGTCACAGTTACTCAAGATGAGAAACATTGTGATGGCCTATCAGTTTATTTCTGCAGGCCTGCCAAAGCAGCATTTGAGGCTGCAGTGCTCAAAATCATGCAGATTAGAAAAGTAGCTGTAGAAAAAGTTATTTGAGATGGCACATGTTTCTTCAGAAATTCAGGATGTGTCTCGTAAAGATGGACCAACCGGCTCAAGAAACTCCGATAGATCTATATTGTTTGATCAAACATTCTCTGGAGACTTGGACTTGAGGTCTATGATTGAAGAAAATGCTTTTCAGAATTTGTCTGAGGAATCCTTGATTAAAAGACCATGTTACACACATTGTGTCTCTGAACCAGATGAAGATAATGATTTTCGTTCTCTGACATTTCCAAGAAACCTCTGGAAAATGCCTGGGAGTGACCAATTTTAATCCATCTGGTGGGATGGTAATGGAACTTCCATAGTGATTGATGAGATATCTTTAAGAAGGAAGTTTTGGAAAGAAAGGCCCCTTTCAGAATATTTGAAACTGGAAATATGAAAAGTTTAGTTAGACAGCTTAACCTTCATGTGTTTAGTAGAGTGCGTTAGAATTTTCAAATATCTGCTTGACTAGCTGACTTACTGGCAGAAGAAAAAGTTATCTCAGTTTTAAGAAATGGATTCAGAAATTTTAGTTACCACTTGGTAACATATATAAAATTACATTTCATACATCAATCTATGGTAATATAAATTTAAATATAGATTTTGAAAATTGTATAAAACTATTAAGGCTAAAATTTTTTATTTTTTCTAAAAAATGAAGACAGTGCCTTTATTATTCAAGATTATAAGAAATTTTGCTTGCAACTATGAATCTTTCCAGAATTCTAAATAAATGTATTAAAGCTGCTTTTCAAATTTGCATTCACCATTACCACAAATGATAAATTCTTCAATTTGATGACTATAATATTTAAATGTGTATTTTCCAAATAAGGAACTTCAAAATATTGTCAGGAATGTTCATAATTTGATGGTATAATCTTTGCAGAGTAAGAATTGAATCTGAGGTTTTATAGGTTAGGTTTATTGTTGTGTTGTATTTTGGTTTAAATATTACTAAAATCTTTCTCCTTTGGTTGTAGATGCAGTTCTACTGTAATCCAAATATAAAACGAGGCTGTCCCCAGCTTTCAGTGGGAATAAAAAGAAGACTTGGGATGAAAAATGCCTCTCTGTTATTTTCATTGGCTGAAGATTTCGACATGAAGCACTTTAAAGCAGGGAGTAATACGGATAATCATAATTCTGGTTTTGTGTCTGACACTAGTGGAGAAAGTGCATTTTTACCTTCTGCAAATTTAAACATGCCTATAATAAGAAAGCCCTCTACTAGCCACATAATTAGTGGTACAACTACCACGATCAGAACTGATTTTTCTTCTTCGTCATCAATGTCAGTTAAACCACCAGAACAAATTGCAGTGGATCAACGTGCTATTTTAAATCAGTTGACCACTGTCCATGGGCACTCTCAAAGCAGCTACACTAAATAAATGGCCTTGTTGTGAACTCCATTACAACTACAAATTCTACTTCACAGTAGAGCATCTTGTCTCCAATACAGAACAATTTTTTTGGACTGATGGTGGATCCTTCTACTTTTACAAATAGATATCACAAAATATCTGCCAATGAAGGTCATTTTTCTAAACGTCAACCAGGGAGCAACCCATGGTTTCCAGTGCCAGTGATAGCTGATACATCAGCTACCTCTCTTTCAAGGTCAACTCATCAGCCATCTTCAGTTTATGAACGTCATCCTATTTAAATCTGATCACCCAGAACACTACCAGATCATGCAGGATAACAAAGATTAAAATTGATGTTGGCAAATGTCAACAAATATCTGAAATTTTCTTACCTGAACAATAAACATAGATGTGTACCTGTATTTTCCTTTCCTTATTTTTTTAAATAGAGTTGAGTTAAACAGGAGACTAAGTTACCATTTAACAAAAATAAGAAATATTTGATATGATCTTTTGATGGAACAATATGGGAGTAAATTTAAGTAATTTCTCATAAGTAAGAAGAGAAAATGGAAGAATTTGGAAAATGTCTAAAACATGGAGAGAGGGAAAAATACTAAGTGGTTTCTGGTTCATCCTGGAAAGTATTAAAAGTGTTAAGATAGGGTAGTTTGGAACAGGAGATAAATGCAGGAACCAGCCCTGGAATCTTGGTCTCTTTTATGTCATCCCTGGAATCATAAAGGTCACATGATGTAGTCCCAGATAGCATATTCAGCATGTGGTAGAACTTAAGAAGTAATTTTATCTATGGTCTTCTTTGTGCTCTTCACAAAGCATTCCAATTGGTGCTTTCATTTCCTGTCCTCAAGAGTCTATGCTATATTTTCTAGTCAAAAATTTATTTTCCTTTTATGTTCCAGCCAAAGAAAAGCTTACGTCTTCAGGGTGGCACTTAATGCCTTTCCAAGTCTAAGCCCACAAACTCAACTTAGTTTAGTCATTTCTTATAAATCTGGCATCTGACTACCTTGGCTTTTCTTTATGTTTCTCTGAATCTGGTGATACATCCAGGCAAATGCTTGTCAACCATATTAAATCCAACATCACCAATTTTGCTCCAGCTCATCCTTGGACTTTGGGTGTCCTCCATTTACCTACTTAGACTTTCCCAGCCTCAGCACAGAAACCATCTCCTACAGATGTTTTCTGTCTCTCCACCTTTCCTTGTCTAACTTGGATACCAGCACAGCAAACACAGCACATGCCACAGGATGCATTTAGTATTTAGTAAATGAAAAATACATGTTGACTTCAAGCAAAGTCTACTTTCCTGAAACAACAAAACTACCATGGTTTTCAAACTATTTCACTATGTTCTTTACTCTTCACAGCAAACTAGCTCTTTTCAAAGCCCAAGGCCTAGTCAATCAAGACAGTAATTGGAGGTAGGTACAGGAGACAAAGTATTATTTTCTTCTTAATTCAAGCCTCTGGAGGCCTAAAGCATTCCATTCTCATTTGCTGGATTTTTTCCTGTCTCTTCATCACCCACCCACACCAAAATAGCTGATTCTCTTCCCCATACTTATAACTATACTCCCTTCTAATTAATTTACTTCTTAGAATCAGAGATTTTCCAGAGGAGAGAGTGCCATTGCAAACATTTGCTGTAGGTTTATACACAACAAATAAGTTGTGCCCATTCTAACCTTCACAGAGTAAGTATGGGTGGTCTTATTCAGTAGCCAAATTGCATTCTATAATATGTGGACTAGAAGGAGGTCAGGGTGGTGGAATTAAATATTTGTCCAACTGCAAGAATACCAATTTTCTGCAGATATTAGGAAATATAAAATATTCATGGAAGATTTTGACAATTTCCCATTAATTTAAAATAAATTATGAAACATTTTCAGAATGTGAAATGCCCTGAAATGGTGAAAAATTTGTAGGCAAGGTCTGGGTATCTAAGGCTTCTGCTCATAATCATGCACCCAGTGTCAGCTGATAAGAGTGGAATGGCAGCATTGAGTCCTGAAAATTTGTCTCCAGATATGAAGTCAGCCTTTGATAATCTGGAGAAAGGGCAAATGGGCCAGGGTAAGCTCTTGCAACATCCCACAAATATGACCTTTACCAAGAGAATAAAAGAGCCCACTTTCAGTAGGAGAACAGTATCTGGACAGCAGTGGTTTTTCCTAAAACAGAAACATCAAGCTTTTAAGTTTGTCAGCTCAATTCTGATGGTGGCTATGTTGTTGCTTACATTAGCAGTCTGGGATTCAGATGGGCTGTTTCAGCAGCTAGTTTCCCGCTATCTAATCAGACAGTGGGTCTTACCGTGATCTTCTTAACAAGATTCTATACTGATAAGTCAAAAGCTACAGTTTACTTTAAAAATTAGAAATCCTAAAGAAGAATATTGTTTGTTTGTCCATCTGTAGTTTTCTACCTGGAAAAGCTAGGCTATTGGCAAAAGTACGAAAGTTGGCTGTTGCTTTGAAAGTCATTCTCTGAGCTTTGCCCACTGAATTCTTCCCACTAAATACTACAAATCTGTCTACCACTGTGTGTGTGTGTGTGAAGATGGATTGTTAAGCTGTAACTAAGTTTGTCTTAGTTGAGTCATCAGTGAAATATTCCTCTGCATCTGGCAGAATCTCTGTTTATTAAGAGATTCATTGAGCCACCAGATTTTCTTCTGATCAGGGAGAGGTAGATTATAATTCTCCCTGTATACTAATTGTTACCTGTTCATTGAATCCCAAGCTGATGCTAGGGCCAAGCCACTGAAACCTTGAATTGGACTAGAGAAACACATTCTCCAGTCCCCAGAGCCCAACACATGCCCGTGTCTCTGTTATAATTTAAGCTTATATCTAATTTTTTTCTTCTAATTTTCATTGTTGACACAACTTATTTTGGCTTTGAACACCTGTTGACTAATTTATAGAGAGTGAACCACAGACTTATTCCCGTTCTCCTAGAAATTGCAATAACCTTTCTTTCCTTTCACTACCTGGAGTAGAGTGAGCATAGTCATCATTTTGAAAGCAGTCCTCAGTGCTAATAGTGCAGAACCATTACAGTTCTTTGCCCAGCACTTGAGCAAGAAATTTGTTTTGGATCTCAGGGATTATCCTCACATCCCATAATGCATCCATGAGAACACCCCACATTGTTATCCAAAATCAACTCTTTGTCAGTATTGCATTTCCATTGGAAAACACTTAAGAATTTCAGGAGTTCTGAGATTTTACATGCTGAGATTTTTTGCAACCTAGCATGATCCTTTCTTACCGATGCTGTCGTGGAGATGAGACCATCGGTCAGAGACAGTGAACTATATAACTAACAGCAAGAGGTGCCAGGGTTAACTTTTGTATCCATTCACTAATCTCAGATGAATACACAGAGTGAAATATTGATGCCTACAGAAGCAGTAGGCTGTTAATAGGAAGAGAGTTTAAGGCATGGTGAAACACTAATTATATTAGTATCTTTATGTATTATTTATTAGAATCACTTATTTATTAGTATCTTTAAATAGGATAATTATATCATGACTCAAGTTTACTTGCTGCAGAAGCAATCATGAGAAATGACATGGGAAGAAATGATCATTGTGTTTCCATTTTTCCTTCCACTTCTATTGATATATAATTGGCGTAGAACATTGTGTAAGCTTAGGTGCACAGGATAGTAATATGATTTACAAGTATCATGAAATAAATATCATAGCAACTTTAGGGAGAATTAATTATCATATTTAAATACAATATTAAAAAAATACAATTTGTGTTTTGGTTGTGATGAGAAAACTTAGGGTCTAGGCTTTTAACAACATTCATATATAACATAAAGCAGTATTAATTTTAATTTTCATGTTAATATGGGGCATCACTACAACACGTTTATTTTACAGCTGGCGGTTTGTAGATTTTGAATGCATTAATCAAATCCACCTTTCCCAACCCCTGTCTCTTTTAACTACATATCTAATTTCTTTTTTTATAAGTATGTTTGTATGTTTTTGAAGTGTACTTTAATCTATAAACTGTATTAGTTTCTCTTACACAAAATACTCTTAGCTATTATTAATAGATTTCAAACCGATCACCAGAATATATCTAGTTATTATATGTTGCTATTTAATGATATTTCATAGTCATTTACTATTCCCCATATAGCACATTTCTTGTTCCTGACTCGTTTAATTTACAACTGGAAAATGTTTTCTCTTAATTTTTGTCAAATATTTCTTTTCCCTCATGCCATTTCCCTCCTTCATGTGAACAACCTGTTTCTTTGTATATCTATATCTCATTTTCTGTTGTGTTATTTTCATTTGATTTAAATTCCAAATATGAGTAAAATCATACAACATTTGTCATTCTTTGTCTGACTTATTTCACTTAGCATTTTACCCTCTTGGTCGACCCATTTTTTGAAAATGACAAGAACTTATTCTTTTTATAGCTG
Organism: Vicugna pacos; assembly: GCF_048564905.1. NCBI lineage: Eukaryota > Metazoa > Chordata > Mammalia > Artiodactyla > Camelidae > Vicugna > Vicugna pacos. The sequence continues at coordinate 29,060,134 of NW_027328741.1, forward strand.
ACTAATAACCCATTGTAATTTTATCTGTGTTTGTGCATATATATATATATATATATACATATAAATATATAAATGTACATACTCTTTAAAATATAAAAATAAAAAATTAGATGGGAAGATATATATTCTATAAACACATATTTTCTTTATCCATCATCTATTGATGAGCAATAAATTTGCTTCTATATCCTGCCTATTGTAAATGATGCTGCAGTGAATATAGGTTTGAATTTATCTTTTCTGGTTAGTGTTTTTATTTTCTTGGAATATGTATCCATATATGGAAATGTTGGATTATATTTTATTTTTAACTTCTAGGTAAAACAGCATACTGTTTTCCACAGTGGCAGCACAAATTTACATTCACTCCAGCAGTGCATCAGGGTTGTTTTTCTTACACCTCACCAACACTTTTATTTATTATCTTTTTGATAATTGTCATTCCGACAGAACTGACTTAAAATCACATTGTGTTTAGGACTTGCATTTTTTTGATGGTTAGTGATGTTGACCGATTTCATATGCCTGTTGGTTACCTTTCCCCCAGTGTATATTCATTTTTTGTAATGGGCTAAATGACCATAAGTGTCTGATTTCATTTTTAGGCATTCTTTGTGTTCCATTATTCTGTTTGTTCTGTGCCACAACCATATTCTTTTCATTACTGTAGTTTTGTATTATAGTTTTAAATCAGGGAAAATGATACATCCTCTTTGTTCTTTTTTAAATATGTTTGTGTTTATTGTTTGTTTTCTTTCCTTTTCAGTGATTTCATTACTTTTGTATTTACATGTAAATCTTTGAATTATTTATTGTAAATTCTGAAAATGCCCTTGGTATTTTGATAGGCACTGAATTTAATTAGTGTATTTTCTTGGCTACTACTGTCGTTTAAACAATATTTTTTCCTCATCAATGAACACAGTATATCCTTTCATCTGTTTGCATTATCTTCAATTTCTGTTATAAATATTTTATAGATTTCTGTGTACAGGTCTTTTACCTCCTTGGCTGGATATATTTCTAGATATATTTTTTGTAATGGAACTGTAAATGAGACAACTCCCTCACTTTCTCTATCTGTTAGCATGTCGTTAGTGTGCAGAAATGCAAGATTTCTGTATGTTAAATTTACATTCTGAAATTTTACCAAATGCATTGACAAGCCATAGTAGTTTTGTAGTGCCACCTTTAGGATTTCAATTTAAACTATGTCATCAGCAAACAGATACTTTTACTCCAATTCTTAATTAGCTATATTATATTTACATTTAATTTGGAAAGCTATGGCTAGAGTTTCCCATACTATACTGAATAAAAGTGGTAAGAGTCAACATTCTTGTCTTCTTCCTGCTCTTAAAGGAGGTGATTTCAGCTTTTAATCAGTGAGTGTCATGTTAGCTGTGTTCTTGTCATATATGACCTTAACTGTGTTGAGGCATGTTTCCTCATGCTCAATTTGAGGAGAAATATAATCATAAACAGTTACTGAAATGTCAAAAACTTTTTATGACTCTATTGATGTGACCATTTAATTTTTATTCTTCAATTTGTTAGTGTGTTGTATCATATTGATTAATTTGTAGGTAATGTATCACTTTTGCATCCCTGGAATAAAAGGGACTTAATCATACTGTATAATGCTTTTAATGTATTTTTTGATTTGCTAAAGTTTTAGTGATAATTTTTGCTACTATGCTTATCAGTAATATTTAACCTGAATTTTTTGAGGTATTTCTTCCAGTCTTAGTAATAGTGTGATACAGAAAGTTGGGGTAGGAAGCCTTCTTCCTCTGCAAATTTTTAAAATTCTCTGAGAAGTATAGGTGATAGCTCTTTTCTAAATGTTTGGCAGAAGTCTCCTGTGAAGCTGTCTAGGCCTGTAATTTTGTTTCTTGGGAGATTTTGTTTAATTACTTATTCAACTTCATTAGTGTTAATCTGTTAATATTTTCTATTTCTCATTCAATCCTGGAGATTATGTCTTTCTCAGAAATTGTCCATTTCTTCTAGGGTTTCCATTTTATTGACATAATTTATTGTATCTTTTTATGATGCTTTGTATTTCTTTGATATAAGCTGTAAATTCTCATTTATTTCTGAGCTTATTAATCTGTACTCTTTTTTTACTGATGAATCTGGTTAAAGTTTATCAATTTTATTTATCTTTCAAAAGCCATTATTTAGTTTGATTGAATGTTTCTATTTTTAATCATTATTTTATTTATGTTCTGACATTTCAGATCTTTCCTTCTACTAACAAGTTTGTTTCTGATTTTGCTACACCTTTTGTTTGTAATATTATGTTGTAAGAGACAGATGTTTCTTATCTGTATAAGTGAGTTTATTTTGCTTTAAGCATCCCTATTAACACTGCTTTTCTAAACCCCATGGACTTTGTTTTTCTTGTCATTTTTCTTTATATATATTTCCTTTGATTTTTACAGCAATCCATTTGTTGTTTAATATTGTATGATTTATTCCCCATATTTTACTATTTTTCTTATGATTTTTCTTTTAGTAAATAACTATTCTCACAGAATCCATATGTTTCTTCACAAAACAAGGAGAAAAATAATAAAATTAATACCAAAATCGGAAAGACCCAAATTTTCTAAAATTAACTTTGAAAAATGAACAAAGCTGTTGGTATTAACATCCCTAGCTTTAGAACATACTACAAAACTACAGTAATATAACATCAAAATATATCACTAAAAGAGACACATAGATTAATTTAACAAAATAAAGATTCTGAAAATAAACTCACACACATATGTTCAATTAGTCTACAATGTAGTAGGCAAGAGTATACAATGGAGAAAAGGCAGTCTCTTCAACAAGTAGTTCTGGGAAAATAGGACAGTACATGTAAAAGGAAGATTTATGAGCACTTCCTTCCATAGAATACAAAATAAGATAAAAATGGATTAATTTCCTAAATGTAAAACCTGAAAATATACAATTTCTGACCAAGAACATGAGGAGAACCTACTTTGAGATAAATGATAACAATACTTATTTTTGATCTGTCCCCAAATTAAAAAAAAAGGTAAAATTAACAATAATACTTTTTAGTTTACTGAGTAAAAATTAGATGTACTACGTATACAGGGATTCTATTTCTTGTATAAATGTGAAATGCAAAGTCTTTTGCATAGCAAAGGAAACCTTCAACAAGACATATGACAACACACAGTATAGAAGGAAAAATTTCAGACTTTGAGACCAAAAAGGTGTTAGTATCCCTAATATATATGTAGAATATTAGACACAATATTTTAAAACACAGGCCCCAACTTTTAAACAGTTTAAGGATCTTCATGGAAACTTTTCACAAACAGACATATGGAAGATTTTCATTCACATAAAAAGAAACATAACGCTGCTATTCATTAGGAAATCTTAAATCAAAACTAGAATGAAATATAATCTCACAGCAACCAAAATGGCTATTTAAAAAAGTCTTCAAATCACAAACATTAATAAGAATGTCGATAAAAGAGAACCCTGGTATGCTGTTGGTGGAAATATAAATTGATGCATGCACTATTATAAAAGTGTAAACAGTGCTAATGAAACTAGAAATAGAAGCATTATATGTTGCAGCAATTTCAGTTTTTGATATAAATCTGAAAAAAAATGAAAACATTTACTTTAATGGAAATCTTACCCACAAAGTTCATAACATCATCATTTATAATAGCCAAGGATAGATGCACAATTCAACTGCCCATCAACAGATGATGGGCTGAAGTAGATGTGAGATATAGATAACATAATAAATAGTCATTGTCATATCAAAAAATAAAATTCTGCCTCTTGGAACAATGTGACCTGACCCAGAGAGTGTTGCCCATAGGAAAATAAGTCATACAGATAAAAACACCCTACATTATCACTTACATGAGGAAACTAAAGATAAAAGAGAAATAATCATAAAAAAACAGAAACAGAATCACATATATATGTGTAGTGTACCAAGTAGTGGTTTCCATTGGGGACAGGGAAGAAGGATGGGGAAGACAGAAATATGCAAGCTACAAGTTATAAATTAGAGAAGCAGCAGGGCTATATTTACAGCAGAGGGAAATATTTTTTTAATTTAAATGATTATAAAGAAATTATAGGCATATATTATAATAAAATGTGCATGTATGTGGGAAAAACATTGAAGAAAAGAACCCAGGAAATTCAAAATATTTTGTAGAACTCTGATATTAAGGGAGGTGATTTGTTCACTTTCTTTCCTGTTCTTGTAATGTCCTTATTAGAATTTAAGATTTTAAATGAAAAAGTATAGACTTTAAAAAAAGTGACATAAGTTTAAACTATTTCAGTCTCTCCACTTAAATCTACAGTCAGTGAAACGATCACATCTCTACAAAAATAACTACAACACAAAACAATACTCCAGAACACATGTGTACAGCTGAAGTTTGGTGGGCTAAATCACATAACGGTGGCGGAACTGAGGGAAGAGCCTGGTTGTTGCCTGCGACCAAGGCCCACTGAATAGGGTATCAGAGCCCACAGGTTCAGAGTACCCAGTAGAAACAGAGTCCCAGTGGTTCACTAGCTTCAGCCACCAACTGCACCAGTACTCATGGTCAGAAGTAACTAGGAGGGAGTCACAATGCAGACAGAATTTCCATATTTTAGACACTCTAATATTCACGACATTCTCCCTACTCCCCATTTACAGTGGTGAAGAAAATGTACCTTGCAACATTGGACATGGGAAAGGCAGTTGCCTGATTCCAACTACACGCCTGTCTTTACAAATTTCCTCAATGTATGCACTGAGTCTTAAGGGATATCAGATAAAAGGAAGGGTTTACCAGCCAAATGACAATAGTGGCATTAACTACCAGAGTTGTCTAAAAGTGACAATGTAAGCAATCTTTTATCCAGACAGTAGAAACTAGAAAGTGCCATTTTGAAATATTATGAGAGGTAGCTCAGGTAAGTAAAACCAAATATTGTGCAATATTGCAAACACCAGAAAACAAAAGCAAGGACTCCAAATCCCAACCTGTTTTTTAGTGTCATCAAAGCAATAAATTACCAAGATCATGACCAATTACAGTAACATTATAGGGCATGCACACACACAGATACACACACAGACACACATGCACAGGCACACGCACACATGCACGCACACACACACACACACACAAATTCAACCCTGCAGCAAACAAACTTAAAGTAATTTAATATTGCCATATAACTAATAGAGAATCCAAAGAGATGTCATACAGACACTCAATACAAAAAACAAAACTCAGAAAGCAGTTTAGTGAGCTCAGGAATAAAATAAATGGTGATAAGGGATACATTACCTAAGAGACTGAAACTATAAAATAACCAAACATTATTGGAGGACCAGATGAACTTAATAAGTGAGATGAAGAATGCAACAGAAAGCACTGGAAGAAGACTGTCTTTGTGTAGGAGAGATTAGCAAACTCACTTATACAAAACGAGAAATGATAGGAGAGAGTAGAGATACAAGGTATTAAAAAGTGAGGAAATTCTACAATATCCAACAAACTTCTTCAGGAAGTGCACATTAGTGTGAAATCCTAGATGGAGAAGAAATTTAGAAGGCAGATGATGGTTTATTTAAAGTAGTAATAGTTGATAACTTCCTGAACCTGGGTAAGGAACTGATATACAAGTCCGTGAGCCAGCAAAACACCGATAACTTTAAGACAAAGAGACCTCCTTCAAGACACGTCATACGCAAATTAGAAAGTCAATGACAGAGTAAAATTTTAAAGACTCAAAATTAGTTATGATACTCTACAAAGGAACCACCTTTAGGCTATCAGCAGGTTTCTGAGCAGAAAATATCGGCCAAGGGTAATTGAAATGCCATTTTCAAACTACTGGAATAAGAAACCTCTCACCCAAGAATACTCTACCTTGCATAGTTATCACTTAGATATAAAGTGATAATAAAGATTTTACCAGACAAACAAACCTGAATGAGATTAAAAAACAAAACCGAGACACCTTAAAAGGGGTGCAGAAAAGAGCTATTCTAAGAAAAATATAATGGCAAATATATGCAAAACATTGAACAAAATACTAAGCAGAGACCACGACAAATTTGCATCTGTTTCTTTGGGTATGTTTTTATATGCTGCTATACTATATGGATTAAAGGGAGAAAAATAGGAAATTAGTTGCAGTAAATATGCATACATCAATTTGGTAACATTTTTACAAAAGTAAAAGAAATAATTTTAGTCAGTAATCATAAAAGGTAAAAAGTAAAAATAAAACAATATTAAAGGAAGATGCTATCAGCAGATAAAGCATAAATTACACATGAAATGTTTCATTTTTAATTGAAGTACGGTAGATGTAGTATATTGTGTAGTTTCAGATGTACAACATAGAGATTCCAATGACTATGTTCATTATATTGCATTATAAATTATTACAATAATTTTAAAATAGAATTATTATATGTTATTGTGTATAATTCCCAGATCAATACAGATTATTCTTGTTGCTTCTCTCCTTTATGTATACTACTTTGTATCTGTTAATGTCCTACCATAATATTGTCTTTCCCTTCCCCTTTGGTAAACATAAATTTTTACCCATATCTTTCAGTCTGCTTCAGTCTTGTCTATCTAATCTCTCTATCTCTCTACCATGTCTCTATCTATCTATCTATCTATCTATCTATCTATCTATCTATATTTTATCTCTCTATCATGAGCCTATGTATCTATCCTTCTATCTAAATATTTATCTGTCATCTATCAATAGATATCTATAGATAGATGTACACAGATATTTCTTATTCTTTAGATTCCACATTTAAATTATATTATATAATTTCATCTTTGTCTAAGTTACTTCACTAAGCACAATATTTACTAGGTCCATTCATGATGCTGAAATAGCAACGTGTTATACTTTTTCATGGCTGAGTAATATTCCATTGCATATTTATAGAAACATCATATCTTCTTAAGCCCATAGTCTACTGTGGACTCTTGGATTGCTTCCCTGTCTTGCATATTATAACAGTGGTATTGTGAACCTTGGTTCTTCTCAATTTAGTGTTATACCCCAGATTTTTACTAGGAGAGGTATTACTAGGTCATATGGTAGTTTCTTTTTAAATTTTTAAGAAATCTGAATACTGTTTTCCATAGAAGTTGTACCAATTTACATTCCTACCAAAGTATACAAGAGATTTGTTTCTCTACATCATCTCCATCATTTTCTATTTGTAGAATTTGTGATAATAACCATTTGACCAGTGTGAAGTGATACCTCATTGTGGTTTTGAATTGCAATATACTAATTAGTAATGTTGAGCATTTTTATCACTTGCCTGTTACTCATATGTATGTTTTCTTTGGAAAAATATTGTCAGGTACTCTTCTCTTTTTTTTCATTGGGTTTATGTTTTTCACCTTGAGTTGTGTAACCTAAATCCATGTTACATCTTTTAACCTACATCTATTAACCCCTGGTCACTTGTATTGTTTGCAATTATGTTCTCCAATTACTCAGGCAGGGTTTTAATTTCATTCATACTGTCCTTATATGTGCAGAATATTTCAAGTGTATTTAGGTCCCACTTGCTTATTTTTGCTTTAATTTCGTTTGCCCTAGGAGACTGATATAAGAAAATATTCCTATGATATATATCCAATAGAGTATTACCTATATTCTCTTCTAGCATTTTTATAGTATCAGGTCTTACATTTAGGTACTTAATATGCTTGGAGTTTATTTTTGTCTATGATTTCAGGGAATGCTCTAAATTCACTGTGCTACATGTAGATGTCGAGATTTCCAAACACAATCCATTGACGAGACTGTCTTTTCTGCATTGTGTACTCTTGCCTCCTTTATCATTGATTCATTGCTCATAGGTGTGTGGAATTATTTCTAGGCTCTCTATCTGTTTTTATTGATTATATCTCTGTGCCAATGCCATGCTGTTTTTATTACTGAAGGTTTGTAGTATAGTAAGGCATCTGGGAGTTTTATACCTCCAGATTTGCTGTTTTTCTCAAGATCATTTTGACGATTTTTAATGGTTTCATGTAAAACTTAGAGTTATCTATTTTCTGATAATGTGGGAAACACTACAGCTCCGTAACAGGAATTGAAATAAATCTGTAGGTTTCTTTGCGTAGTACGGCCTTGTTAACAATATTAACTCCTTCAATCCAAGATCACAAGACATCTTTCCATTTCTTTGAATCATTTTTAATTTCTTTGTCAATGTTTTTTAATTTTCAGTGTGTAGATCTTTCATATATGTGGTTACATTTATTCCAAGATATTCAGGGTGATGGGATATTAAATAGTATTGCTTTCAACGTCCATTTTAGTGTATCTTATGATTAATGTGTATAAATGCAAGAGACTTATTTACATTAATCTTGTACACTGCTTCCTTGCTGAAATTATTTATTGTTCATATTAGTCTGTGTGGAGCCCTTAGGACTCTATGTAGATTGTTATGTCATCAGTAATGGTGACAATTTTGCATCTTCCTTTGAATTTTGCATTTCTTTTACTTCTTTTTCTTTCCTTTTCCTTTCTTCTTTTACTATGGAACAGAAGTGCTGTGAGTAGGAATCTTTGTCTTGTTCCTGAATTCACCAAGAAGGCATTCAGCTTTTCCCCAAAGTATTATAAATCATTGTTAATGGCCTTTAGTAAGTTGAGGGATTTTCCCATTGTACTCACTTTCATGAGAGTTCTGATCATGAATGTATGTTGAATATTGTCTAATGCTTTTTCTGTGTGTATTGACATGGTCCTGTGAATTTTGTCCTTCCTTTATTAAATGTGTGTCCTGCTGATTGACTTGTGTATGTTGAACCATCCTTGTGACTCTGGAAGGAATCCAACTGACCATCGTGTAAAATCCTTTCTATGTATTGCTAGCTTAATTTGTTGATGTTTTTTGAGCATTTTTGATTGTATATTCATCAAGGATTTACATTTTTATATTTTCATTTACATTTTCATTTTTACATTTACATTTATATTTTCATTTTTTTTTGTTGTGTCTTTGGTTTGTTATCATGATTTTGGTGGCCTCATAGAATAAAATTGGGAATGTTCTTTCCTCCTACATATTTTGAAATACTTGAGATGAAAGAGGTTTTAGTGAAGAGATCCAAGCATTTTGTTCAAGGGGTGTTTTTAAAATTCTAGATGTTATTTAACTTATACTGATCGCTTTTTTCAAGTATTCTGTTTTCTCTTTATTCAGTGTTGGCAGGCTGTATGTTTGAATAAATTTGTCCATTTCTATATGATATTCCAGTTGGTTGTCACGTAATTACTCACAGTGCTTTCATAATCTTTGCTTGCATTTATGTACTGTCAGACATTATTTCTACTGTTTCATTTCTTATTTTGTTTGGGACCACTCTGTATTTGTTGATAAGCCTGGCTAAATGCTTATCAAATTGTTAATACATTTAAGAAAAAAAAGCTGTTGATTTTATGATATTTAATTTATTTTTTAATTTTTATTTCATTTATTTTCCACCTAAACATTAAAGATTACTCATTGTACTACCTTGGGGTTTTGTTTGTTCTTATTTCTAGTTATTTTGGGTGGTAAGCTTGGTTTATTGTGTGAGGTTCTTTTTTCCTTGTAGAAGTCCTGAATTGTTCTAAACTTTCCTCTTATTTTTGCATTTGCTGCATCACATACATGTGATGAAGCTGTGTTTTCATTGTAATTTGTCTCCAGGTATGATTTTATGACCTCTTTGATTTCATCTTTGACCTTGTATTATTTATTTTTTTAAAGGATGTGGTTTAATCTGATGTTTGTGCTTTTCCTGTTCTTCTTTCTAGAGTTGATGCATAGTTTCTTAATTTTGTGTATGGAAAAATATTTGCTGTAATCTTTTTGTAAAGTTCCTGAGGCTCTTTTCATGACATAATATGTGGCTTATTCCTCAGATAACATCCTGTGCACATTTGAGAAGTTTATGTGTTCTGCTTTTCTGATGCTGTGTCCAATAGCTCAGATTGGTTCAAATGATCTAATATGCCATTAAGACCTCTGTTTCCTTACAGATGTTCTTTCTGGATGATATGGCCATCAGAATTGTGAGGGGTTCAACTCATCTGCTATTATTGTCTTATAATGAATTAATTCCTTCATGTCTGCTAATATGTCTTTTTATATTTAGGATCTACGGTGTTGTGTCCATATATAAATTAATGAGTATAATACTCTATTTTTATATTGATCTCTATTCTTTACATAATCTCATATTTATCTTTCATTGTGGCCCTTATTTTAAAATGTGTTTTGTATGAGTTGTGCATTGCAATCTGCACTTTCTTGTCATTTCCATGAAATATCTTTTCCATCTATTTCCTGGCTGTGTTTATCTTCCAACTTAAAGTGATACTTTTTGGGGGTAAGCCAAGATGGTGGAGCAGAAGGATGCTCGTAGCTCACCCTTTCCCACAAATGCACCTAGACTCACATCCACAGACCCACTCAGCTAACCAGAAAACGTGCAGAACTCTGATAGAACATTGTCCTCTTCAAAAGATAAAGATGCAAAAAATCTGGTTGGAGAAAATGAAGAATGAAAGAAGAAAAGGCAAAACAGATTGGGACAGTTCCCACAGGGAGGGAGCAGCAAAGAAGGACTGGCACTCATTCACTGGGTCTCCCCTCTTCAACTGAGAGTCTGGCAGGATGGAGTGGGAGGCTCCAAGGATTGGACCTCTACAGAGTATAAGTTGACTGACAGAACTGAGTTAAACAAGCACAGAGGATCCCTGTGACACCCAGCACAAAATGCATCCTGGCAGCTGGGGGCAGGGCCATGCTGCATGACCTGGGTGGAAGATGGGGATGGCTTCACTGAGGCAGCCCGGGGGGAAAAAGGGGGCTGTGTGCCATTGCTGTGAGTGCACAGGGCAGAACAACATGGTCCCTCAATAAAACAACAGGGCAAACGTGCCCTGGGAGGGGAAAGCTACATTCCCCATTTCTGAAAATACACAAAAGTTTCTAGGTGAAGAGAGCTGGGGCTCAGACACAGCCACCAAACCCTCTGGTGTTTTGCACCCAGGCAGCAGTGAGAGCAAACCTGCATTCACCCCTAAGGTCTTAGCAGCCTCAAGTGCCACATGGGGACTTGTCTACAGCCTGAGGCAGATAAGATAGTTCTTTCCTATTTCCTCAGAGAGCTTGCTCCACCAAGATAAACAAGGAGCTTGTTTTTTGCCCAGAACAGGGACAGGGCACAGAGCAGTGGAGAAAATGTCACCCTGAGGTGGCTGGTTGCCCCCCAAATTTTGGGCTGAAATGGAGCCCCTGACCATGTGGCTGGGAGAGGGTGTGATGCCCACTCCTGCCTGGTCAGTCTTAAACATCTGACTACAGCATTGGTCAGGGCAGTGACAAGCCAGGACAAAGTAAAGAGAGCTTCTCTGGAATCAGTGTTGGGAGTAGGAGTGATCTGCTTGCCTACAGGCCCAGGGAGCAGCACAAATGAGGGCTCCAATGGAGGGCCTCTGGAAAAAGCAAGCTGAGCTTCAAAAACAGGATGAATACAGAAAGACTTCACATTAAATTACACAGTCTCCAGGAGGACACAGGACACCCCCTTGTTTTAATCTGTTTTTACCTGTTCCAAATTATATTACCCCCTTAATTTTTACTTCTAAGGCAATTATATATACCCCCATTTTAATCCCTTTGAAATTTTAAAAAATATTTTTATTATTATTATTTTTCAAAATTTTGCTTCAATTTGCTCTTCTATTAGGCATTACACAATGTCTTCAAACATTTATTTCCTTTTCTTTAAAATTCTGTATTTCTGTCTCTCTTTTTTCTCTTTTCTAAGTTGTATTGCTACATAAGCATTAGGTAGATAAACTCCATTAGGACCACAGTAGATAAACTGATACTCCATAAAGCACAGTGCCAGAGAGGTAGGAGCAAGATGAAGAAGCAGAGAAACCATTCCCAATTAAAACAACAAGAGAAATCCCCTGAAAGAAGGATCATTGAAATGGACATCGATATACTACTAGATCAAGATTTCAAAAGAGGAGTGATCAAATTACTGAAGGAAATAAAAGATAGTGTTTAGAGATATAAAATATGATAAAAATGAAATGGAAGCAATAAAGAAGAGCCAAAGAGAATTGGTAAACACATTGACTGAAATGAGAAATGATCTAAAGGCATCGCAAAGCTGACTAGATACTGCAGATGAACGAATTAGTGACTTAGAAGACAGGACAATAGAAAGCACCCAATCAGAAGACCTACAAGAGAAACAATGAGAAACAAATGAAAAAAGCATAAGGCACCTATGGGATAATAGAAAGCATGCCAATCATAGCATGATAGAAATCTCAGAATGGGAGGAAAGATCAAAGGGGATTGCAAAGTTTTTTGTAGAAATCATGACTGAGAAATTCCCAAACTTAAAGAAGGAATCAGATATCTAAGTACAGGAACCTCAGAGTGTCCCAAACAGGAAAAACTCAAATAAACCCACACCAAGACATATAATTAAGATGGCCAGAGACAAGGATAAAGAAATGATCCTAAAGGCAGCAAGAGAATAGCAGAGAGTGAGTTATAAGGGAATCCCCATAAGCCTCCAATCTGATTTCACTACACAAATACTACAGGCCAGAAGGAAGTGGCAAGATATATTCAATGTTCTGAATGAAAAAAATGATATGCACTAGGATACTTTAACCAGCAAAACTATCTTGTATTGTCGAAGGAGACATAAAGAATTTCACAGAGAAGAAAATGCTACAAGAGTTTAGCAACACTAGACCCATGCTAAAAGAAATATTGAAATGTCTACTCTAAAAAGAAAAGAAGCAGGATGCTACAGAACTGTGAAACTCACAGCTAGAATGGTGATGACTCATGAACTAAAAATAAAATAAACACAAAATTTTAAAACAAGACATACAAATAATTGAGAGTGGGAAATGGAGGAAGGAAAATAGAGATTTTTTTTTGTCTTTCCTTTTAAAATATTTGGTTTTCAGTAGGATGGGTTTCAGATCTTGTTACTATCAGTTCAATAAAAGAAGATAAATAATGGTCTAATAGACTTATATAAAATGGTAATAGAAAGACAAAACTTATTCACGAGTCGCTAAAACTTAATAAATTTCATGAAAATACAAAGGAAAATGACCAAACCAAAAAAGTTAGATGAAATGAACAAAGAGGAAATACCAAATCAACTGCAAAGATTAGGTCAAAATGGCAATAAACACAAACATATCATCGATGATTGTAAATGTTAATGGACTTAATGCTCCAGTCAAAAGTCATTGAGTGGAAGGCTGGATAATAAAGCAAGAACCTTCAATATGCTGCATACAAGAGACCCACTTCAGGGAGAAAGCAAATATAGATTGAGAGTGAAAGGATGGAAAAGGGTATTCCATACAAATGGAAAAGCCAAAAGAGGAGGTGTTGCAGTACTAATTTCAGACAAAAGAGTCTTTAAAACAAAGGCCATAAAGAAGGATAAAGAAGGATATTTTATAATGATTGAAGGAGTGATACAATATGAGGATAGCACACTCGTTAATACATATGCACCAAATAGAGGAATACCTAAGTACATTAAATAATTACTAACAGATATAAAGGGGGATAGTAATGGGAATCAAATCATAGTTGGAGATTCAAACACTGCATTAACATCACTGGACAGATCATCAAGGCAGAAAATAAATTAGGCAAAAGAGAAGTTAAATAATACAATAGAAATATTACCCTTAGTGGATATGTCCAGAGCATTTCATCCACCACAAAATAGTATATACATTCTTTTCATGTGCACATGGGACATTTTCCAGAATTCATGATATACCTGGGCACAAAAAAACCACAGCAATTTTAAGAAGATAGAAATTACCTCAAGCATCTTTACTGAACATAATGTCATGAAACTAGGAATCAACAACAGAGAAACAAAGAAGAACAAAAGGAAAACATGGGGATTAAACAATATGTTATTAGAAACAAATTGATCAAAGAAGAAATCAAAGGTGAAATGAAAAATTACCTTGAGACAAAAGAAAATGAAACAAAATCACACAAATTTTATCTGACACAGCAAAAGCAGTGTTGAGAGGGGAGTTTATAGTGATAAAGGCATTCCTCAAAAAAGAACAAACACAAATAAGCAATTTAACACATCAGCAGGATGAACTAGAAAAAGAAGAACAAAAAACCCCAGAAGAAAGCAGAAGGAAGGAAATCATAAATATTGGGGAGGAAATAAATAAAATAGAGATTAAAAAGACCATAGATAAGAAATCAACCAAACAAACGGCTGGTTTTTTGAAATAGTAAGTAAAATCGACAAACCTCTGCCAAACCCAAAAAGAAGAAAAGAGAGATAGCACAAATTAGCAAAATAAAGAAGGAGAATGGAAAATTACAACAAAAAAATAGAAATACAGAATATGATATGAGAAAATACTGAAAAGTATATGGAACCAAACTAGATAACCTAGAGGAGATGGACAATTTTCTGGAAACATACTGTCCACCAAGACTGAATCAAGAAGAAACTGACCCCTTGAACAAGCAGAGCACTAGAAATGAAATCAAAACAGCAATATAAATCCTGCCTACAACTAACAGTCCAGGACTGGCCGGCTTCAATGTGGAATTCTACAAACATGCATAGAAGAACTCAAACCATTCCTTCTCAAACTCTTTCAGAAGATTGAAAAGAAAGGAATACTCCCAAAGTCATTCTATGAAGCCACAATCACCCTGATATCACAACCAGGCAAAGACACTACCAAACAAGAGAATTATAGGCCAATATCACTGATGAACACAGACGCCAAAATACTTACCAAAATAGTAGAATATAGAATCCAACAACACAGAGAAAAGATTATATATCATGACCAATTGGGGATCATGCCAGGGACACAGGGGTGGTTCAACTTATGCAAATCAATCACTGTAATACAGCACATCAACAAGAGAAAAGACCAAAACCGCATGATCTTCTCAATAGATGCAGGAACAGCATTTGATAAAATTCAACACTCACGTATGACAAAAATTCTCACCAAAGTGGGAATAGAGGCAACATAACTCAGCATCATGAAATCTATAGGTAGCAAACCTACAGCCAGCATAGTACTCAATGGTGATAAATTCAAAATCTTCACACTAAAATTTGGGAGAAGACAAGCCCAATGCAAAAATGGTCAGAAGACCTAAACAAGCAATTTTCTAAGGAAGACATATAAATGATCAATGACACATCAGATAATGCTGAATGTCACTGATTATCAGAGAAATGCAAATCAAATCTACAATGAAGTATCACCTCACACCAGTCAGAATGGCCATCATTCCAAAATCCACAAATGACAAATGCTGGAGAGGCTGTGGAGAAAAGGGAACCGTCCTTCACTGCTGATGGCAATGCAGTTTGGTGCAGCCACTGTGGAAAACAGGATGGAGATTCCTCAAAAGCCTATGAATAAACATACCATATGACCCAGGAATCCCGCTCCCGGGCATAAATCCAGAAGGAACCCTATTTCTGGATGACACCAGCACCCAAATATTCTTAGCCAGCAAGACATGGAAACACATTAATGTCCATCAACAGTTGACTGGATAAAGAAGAGGTGGTATATTTATACAATGGAATACTGGTCAGCCATATAAACCGACAACATAGCACCATTATCAGCAACAAAGATGCTCCTGGAGATAATCAGACTAAGTGAAGTAAGCCAGAAAGTGAAAGAAAAATACAATATGAAATGGCTCATTTGTAGAATCTAAATACAAAAAAATAACAAAACAAAAAAGCACAAATACAAAACAGAAATAGACTTGCACACATAGAATGCAAAGTATTGGATGCCTAGGGGGTGGGGGTGTGAAGAGATAGACCTGAAGGTCTAAATTGCAGAATAGATAAACAGGATTATACTGTATAGCACAGGGAAATATTAACAGATTTTACGGCAGCTCACAGAGGAAAAAATGGGACAATAAATGTATATATGTTCATTGCAACAAAAAAATTGAGCTCTATGCTGGAATTGGAGACAACTTTGAAAATGAATGTAAATCAAAAAAAAACCTGAAACAAGAAAAAAATGAACTTAAGAATTAGAAATATAAGTATACATTAGAGAGAAAAAGAAAACTATGCAAAAGAGCAGTAAAAGCAAAGATTTTTTTACGTTTTCATCTTAACATAAGCAAAATCAAAAAACTTCTAGCTAGGTGCATCATGAAGGTAAGAGAGATGCTCCAAAGAAATAAAGTAAGAAATAAAAGAATACAAATAATAATTGTTACCTCAGATATGCTAATAAGGGATCATTTTGAGAAAACTTACTTGCCAAAAAACTGGACAAATTAGAAGAAATAGACAATTGTCTAGAAAGAGACAGAGATGAGGAGAAACAAATAATTTGAACAAACTGATTACTAGAAAATAGATAGAATCTGCATTTAAATAAATAGTTAAATAGAAGAGCAGATTTTAACAACTCCCTTGGATAACTGTTCAAAAATACAAATCAGAACTTATACTCTTCAAACTATTCAAAAATATTGGAGATGTGGGAAACTCCCAAATTAATTCTATGAAGCTTTAATCACCCTGATAGCAAAGCCAACAAACAAAGTACAGGCAAAGGGAAATTCAAGCCAATAAATATGATAGGTTTAAATGAAAAAATTCTAAAAATTATTATTACCAAATTAAATCCAGCAATACCTAAAATGAATCATACACCATGATCAACTTGGATTCATTGCAGGCTCACAAGAGAGGTTCAACATACACAAATGAATAAGTTTGTTACACCACATTAACAAAAGGAAAAGAGAAAACGACATGATCATCCCAATAAATCCATAAAAATTAATTCACAAAATTCAACATTTATTCATTAAAACAGCAAGAACAGCAACATGAACAACAACAACACCATCACCAACAACAGAAACTTCTTACCAAAGCAGGATTCAGGAAATATATCTTAACATAACTAAAGTCTTTAATTACACACCAACAGACAAAATAATATGCAAAAGTGAAAAACTGAAAGCCAAATTAAGGAATAAGACTAGGATGCCAAATCTCAGCTTTTCTATTAAACACAGTATGGGAAGTCCTAGCAACAGCAATTGTACAAGAAAAAAAGTTATTCAACTTGGAATGAATGAAGTAAAACTGTTATTATTTTAGATGAATTGATAATCTATATAGAGATCCCCAAAGATTCTCCCCAACTAAACAACTAAAACTAAAAAAGACATTAAGCAAAGTAGCATGATTCATGATTAACATACAAAAAGTCACATTTCTTTACACTAACAATGAAATATTCCATAATTTTAAAAAATCCATATGAAATTAGATCAAAAAATAATTAACCTATGAAAAAACCATGATAATAAAATCAGAAGGACACTGATAAATAAATTTGAAGATGTTGCAAAGAAATGGAAAGAAATCTCGAGGTCTTAGTTTAGAGGAATTAATATTGTTAAAATATGCATACAACAAAATATGTATGCAGATATAAATTGATTCAGATTGAACTACATGATATTTTCCACAGAAATAAAATCAGTCCTAAGATTTGTATGGAACTTCAAAAGAACCAGACCTACAAAAGAAACAATGAGGAAAAAGAACAAATTTGGAGGAATAACCAATAATCCTCCCAGAACTCAGACTGTATTACAAACATACAGTAATAAAAACAGAACAATGTTGGAAAACAAACAAACATCTACAACCCTGGAACAGAACACAGAGGCAGAAATAAAACATCACACCTATGGTCAACTAAACTATGACAAAGGAAGCAAAAATATACAATGCCTTAAAGGCAGTCTTCAGCAAATGATTTTGAGAAAGCTAGACAGCTACATGTAAATCAATGAAATTAGAACACTCCCTCACACTGTATAAAAATAAACTGTAAATGTTTTAAATATCTAAATCTAATACATGTCACAATAAAACTCGTGGAAACTAACATAGGGCAAACAAGACAAAAATTGTAGCAAAATTTTCTTATGTCACAATCCCAAGATGAAAAAAATAAAATCAAATTAAAAAGGTCCTAATTAAATTTAAAATTTCTGCACAGCAAAATAAACAAAATGAAAAGATGAACATCCAACTAGGAGAAAACATTAGGAAACAATGTAATTAACAAGAGGCTAATTTCTAAAATACACAAAACGTTCATACAACTCTGTTTAAAAAATCTACAAGCAACTCAGCCAGAAAATGTGCAAAAGGCAATTCTTTACAACAGACACACAGATGACAAACAGGAACATAAAAATGTTCTCACATTGTTAATCATTATACAAAGGCAAGATAAAAATAAAATAATGCTTTACCTCACACTACTGAGAAGGGCTGTCATCAAAATGTCAACAAATAATAAAGACTGAGGAGGTTGTGGAGAAAAAGGGACTCTCCAACGCTGTTGGTGGGAATAAAAATTGGTGAAAACACTTTGGAAATGGTATGGAAGTTCCTTTAAATAATAAAAATAGACCTATCATGACCCAGCAATACCACTTCTGGGCATATAATACATAAAACCTGAAAACAAAGAATCATATGGTAATATATAAGAAGTACACTCTGATATTGGACTTAACTTCATTCTACATATGTTTCCTCTGGCAAGGGAAGCAGAAGCAAATTTAACAAAATATGATTGTTTCACTCAAAACAGAAATACACTGCAGTAGAAATGATCAATAAAATGAAAAGTCAATCAACACAATGGGAGAATATATTTTCAAGTGATATTTTCCAATCAAGTGTTAATATCCAAAATATATGGCAAACTCTTACCCCAAAACAACAACAAAAAAAGACAAAATAATCCAATTTAAAAAAATGTCCGTAGAAACTGAATAGATAGATCTGAGTCAATTTTCTTTAGAAAACATACTGTTGGCTAAATGACACATTAAAATATGTTCAGAGTTATAAATTATTAGGAAAGTCATAAACCAAAAACGACACAAGACCTCACACTTGTCACAAGGCTCTCATGAAAAAGAAAACAACAGATTTTGGTGAGATTGTGGAGAAAAAGGAAAACCGTTTACACTTTTGATAGGAATGCAAAGTATTGATTCCATTGCATATATACATCAGATTTTCCTCATCCATTTTTCTGTCAAGGGATGTTGGAATTGTAGGCCCCTGTCTGAAGGCTTTAGAGAATAAGCCCATGGGCTGAAATGATAATCAATCTGTGAGGAATGTCACATATCCAGGCTGGATAAGAAATGGCCTACTCAATGTATCCAGTATGGGTTTCTGGATAGCCTATGCCGGGTAAGATCTTCAAAGGAGGACAACCTGAGACAGGCCCAGCCGGCTGGATTAGAGATGGCCTACTTAATGAAGTTCCGTGATGAACTTTAAAACAATCCTTGATCATTTAACATCCTGCGCTTACTGCAGGAACATGGGGACATAAATAGCTTAAGATTATTAACATTGTTACAACTTAGATGTTATGTGAGTCATTGTGCATGTCCTATATAAATCCTTTTTCTAAGAATCAATAAACAGAGAACTGCTTCACTTCTCTCCACACAGTGTTTGTGTTTATATGATATTGTGCCACTGACAGGGTTAATTTAATTTTCTGGGAGTATCTTAAAAGGACGTTGCATTATATACAATGCTCTTTCTGCACCTATTGAGATGGTTATGAGAGTTTTATTTCTCATTCTATTAGTGTGGCATTTCACCTTTATTTATTTGAATATTTTGAAGTATCCTTAAACCCAGGGATAAATCCCTTTACTCATGTATGTGTATGATACATTAAATGTTTTTTTGAATTTATTTTGCTTGTGTTTTGTTGAGAATTTTGGCAAATATGTTCATCAGGGATAATATTCTATATTTTGCGTATAATGTCCTTTCTAGCATTGTTATGCAAATAAAGCTGGCATCATAAAACAAGTTTGGAATCTTTCACCCCTTTCAAATTCTTGGAAGATTTGCTGAAGAACTGGTGAAAAATTTTCTTCAAGTGTATGACAGAATTCACCATTAAATTCGTCTTGTAAATTTTTTCTGGTTTGGGAGGTTTGGATTATTGATTTACTCATATGCACTTTTGCTCTATTTAACTTTCTAATTTCTTCTTGATTCAGTATTGGAAGATATATGTTTCTGGGAATTTGTCTTTTATTCTAGGTCATTCAAACCATTGATTACTGGTAATTTCTTATTATTTTTGCATCTCTACAACATCAATGGTAATATCTATTCTTTTATTTCTAATTTTATTTGAGTCTTTATTTTCTTAGCCAACCTAAAAATTTGTCCACTTCATGTTTAAAAGAAACAGACTTAGATTTTTTTTATCTTTTCAATTGTATATCTTGTTATTTGCCTTCCTCCCATTCATTCAATTTTCTTCTATATTCTTTCTGATTTCTCCAAGATTTTTGATGTGTAAAGATATGTAGTGTGAATCTTTGTATTTCATTTATTATTAAATAGTTTTATTTATTTATTATTCATTTATGTATTTATTTATTTACATATTTATTCATTTATTTATAATTGAAGTACTGCCATTTAAGTTGTGTCAATCTGTTGTGTATATCACAGTGTCCCTATTCATGTATATATTTGTGTGCCTATTAAAGTAAACTTTATGGTATTTCACATACTGCCCTGTGTCAAACAAAAGAAATTTTGAAAACATCTATTTGTACATATAGTGGATAACATTTATAAATCTACAGCTCCCAAATATATCCTCTCAGAGCCCATTTCCGCATTAAGCATAAAATTGTTTAGTAGATCTGTGAGTGTGTTTCAGTTTTGTAGATGAAATCATAGTGTTCTCATTCCAATTTTTTTAAGTCTCTACATATGTCTTGTCATTTATTATTTTTATTTCTCTTTCTGGCTTACTTCAATTAGAATGACACTTTTTGGGGACAACCAATTTGCTGCAAATGTCATTGTTTTATCATTTTTTATTGCAGAATATTATTCCATTGTGTAAATATGGCATAACTTCTGAATACTGTCATCCGTTGTTGGACAATTAGGTTACTTCCAGGTCGTGGCTGTTGTATATATCACTGCTAAGAACATTCTGGTGCAGATGTCTTTTTGAATTAGGGTTTCCTTTGATGTATACCAAGAAGTGGGATTGCTGGATCGTATATTAAGTCTAATATTATACTTTACATGAATCCACATTCTGGTTTCCACAATGACTGCACCAAACTACATTCCTACCAACAGTGTAGGAGGGTTCCATTTCTCCACAGCTTCCCCAGCATTTATTGTTTGTGGAGTTTTGAATGATGGCCATTGTGACTATTGTGAGGTGATACTTCATTATCGTTTTGAATTGCCTTTCTCTGATAATGATAGTGAGCAATTTTTTTTCATAAATCTATGTGGCATTTGTATGCCTCTTTTGGAGAATTGCTTGTTTAGGGCTTCTGCCCATTTTCAGGTAGGGTTTCTTGTATTTTTTATTATTATTATTAGGTTGTATGAAGTCTTTATATTTTAGAAATTAACACTTTGTCAGTTGCATCACTTCTAAATATTTTCTTTAATCCTGTAGGTTGTCATATTGCTTTGTTTATGGTTCCTTTTGCTGTGCAAATCTTATAAGTTTAATAAGGTCTCATTTATTAATTTTGCTCTTACATCCATTACATAGGTAGGCTGTTCTAGGAGATCATTTGTGAGATTTATCTCAGATTGTTTTTCCTATATTTTCTTCTAGGAGACTTACTATGTCTTGCCTTATATTTAAATCTTCAAGCCATTTTGAGTTTATTCTTTTCTATGGAGTGAAGGAGTGTTCTAAATCCATTGCTCTGCATGCTGCTATCCAGTTTTCCCAACAGCAGTTGGTGAAGAGATCGTCTTTTCTCTGTCAAATTCTTGGCTACTCTGTCAAAGATTAATTGAACATAGGCCTTTAGATTTATTCCTAGGCCCTCTATTCTGTTCCATTTATCCATATGCCTGTTTCTGTACCAATATCATGTTATTTTGATTACTGAAGCTCTGAAATAATTTATGGAGACATTGTGGTTTATTCCTCCAGCCTCTTTCTTTTCCTTGAATATTGATTTGTGAATTATGGATCTTTTATGACTCTGCAAATCTTAGGATCATTTGTTAAAGTCCAAAAAAGAAATGTTTTGCATAACTTGGTTGGAAATCACATTAAGTCATTGGATTTCTTTCAGCAGTATGGCCTTTGTAACCATATTGTTTCTTCCATTACAAGACCATTGGGAATCCTTTCAATTCTTCAAATCTTTTTTGATTTCCTTAATCAATGTTTTCTAGTTATTCATGTATACGTCATTCACCTCCTTGGTCAGATATATTCTTAAGCATTTTATAATTTTGGATGCAGTTGTAAAAGCGGTTGCTTCTATATTTAGCTCTCCTGTTGATTAAAAGTTAGTGTAAAAAAATGCAATTGGTTTTTGTACATTTCTCTTGGTACCTTGCCCAGTTCCTTTTTCAGCCTAATTTTTTATGAAGCTTTTACAGTTTTCTATATATAGTGTCATGTCTGCATATCGTGACATTTTACATCTTCTATTCCATTCTAAATATTTTATTTTTTTTCTTGCCTGATCATTGTGGCTAGGATTTCCGAGACTATATTGAATTGAAATTGTGAGAATGGGCAACCTTGTCTTGTCTCAGGTTTTTGTGGGAAGGGTTCCAGTTTATCACCTTTGAGTATTTTGCTGGATGTATGTTTGTCATGAATAGCTTTCATAATGTTGAGATATGGCCCCTCTATGCCCACTGTGTTAAGAACTTTTATTTCAAATAGGTGTTAAATTTTATCAAATGCTTTCTCTGCATCTACAGAGATGATCATGTGGTGTTGTGACCTCTCTGTTGTTGATATGGTGTATCAAAATTGATTGATTGATTTGCATATGTTAAACCATCCTTGTGTTGCTGGGATGAACCTAAGTTGACCATGGTGCATGATCTTTTTTACATGCTGTTGGATTCTGTTTGTTAATAATTTCTTAAGAACATTTACATCTAAGTTTATCAATGATATTGGCATATAGTTTTCTTTGAGGTAGTGTCTTTATCCAGTTTTGATATCAGGTTGATGTTGTGTGAGTTTGGGAGTACTCTCTCCATATCAATCTTTTGGAAAAGTTTGAGAAAGACTGGTATGGATTTTTCTTTGTATGATTGGTCAAATACCACAGGGAAGCTATTTGGTTCTGAATCTTTGTTTGCAGAAATTTTTTATTTTATTGATAATCATATTCCATTTCTGGTGATCTATCTGTTCAAATGGTCAATTTCTTCTCAATGCAGTAATGTTGGGCTAATGTTTCCAGAAACTTCCCCATGTCTCCTTGGTTATCCTGTTTGTTTCCATGCAGTTGCTCATGGTATTCCCTTATGATATTATGCAAATTTGTTGTACTCTTGTAGTTTCTCCATTTTCATTTCTTATGTTATTTGTGTTCTTTCTCTTTTCTTGTTTGTGAGACTTGTCAATTATGTTTACTATTTCAAAAAAGGGTTTGATTGATTTTTTTCTATTTTTTAATCTCTATTTCAATTTTTCTTCCTTGATCTTTATTATTTCCCTCTTTCTGCTGACTTTTGGTTTAGTTTGCTTTTTTTTTCATGATTAGTTTACAAAGAACGTTAGATTATTTATTTGGAATTGTTATTCTTTATGGAGGGCCTTGTCAATATGAACTTCCCTCTTAAGCCTGCTTGAACTGTATTCCATAGACTTTGTGTAGTGTTTTGTCACATTTCTCAAGATATTTTTAAATTTCTTCTTTTAAATCTTCACCTCCCCCACTTGTTATAGCACCATGGTTTTTAATGTACATGCTGTCATTTTTTCTCCCTGTTTTAATGTGATTGATTTTTAGTTTCATGTTATTTTACTCAGAAAAGATGCTTGAAATAAGTTTTATCTTCTTAAATTTGTTGGTGCTTCTTCTGTGCATGAGTACATAACCTTTCCTAGAAAATGTTCTATGTGAACTGGAAAAGAATGTATATTCTTTTTTGGGGACAAGTACTGTTTTGGAAATATCAACCAAATCCAATCATTTTATCGTATCTTTTAGTATCTTATTTCCCTTATTAATTTACTGCCTGAAAGACCAGACTAATGATGGTAATGCGGACATACAGTCTCCTATTGTGATTGTGTTCCCATCAATTTCTCCCTTTTTATCTATTAGTATTTGATTTATGTGGTTAGGTGCACCTATATTGAGTGAATATATCTTAATGAGTATAATACTCTCATTTTGTATTGCTCATTTAATCATTATATCATATCCTTGTTTATCTTTCTCTATGGCCTTTGTTGTAAAGTCTATTTCGTGTGAAGTCAGTACTGCTAGTCCTGAGTTCTTGTCATGTCCATTTGCATGGAATATATTTTTCCATCTTCTGACTTTCAATTGATGTGTGTTCCTCTTACTAAAGTGGTTTTCTTATATGCTTCATAATGTAGGGTCTTGTTATATTATCCCATCTGACAATATATAACTTTTGATTGAAGCACAAGGTCCATTAAAATTTGTGATAATTATTGATAGACTGGTGTTTATTTCCATTTTGAACTTTATTTTCCAGTTGAATTGTTATTTCATTTTTGTTCATTTCTTTTTCTTTTTGTGGCTTGATAAGTTTTCTTTTATTATCTTGGATTGTTTTTGGCTTTGTGACTTCATTGTAAGCCTTTGACTTATGGTTACCCTGTTTTGTATGTATATTGAACCGTTACTATACCTGTTTGTTTTAACTGATAAGACTTCAATTTCTAACCCACCCTGCAGAGAACAGAAACAAGAAGAAAATACTCTGTATTGTCTTGTTTCACTCTCTGACCATTAAAAATTTTGATGTCCAGTTTATCAACATCATGCTTATTCTATTGTATGTGATTGTAGCTATTGCCTTTCTAATTAAGCCTTCTCCTTTCTATAGCATCCTGCTTCTCTTTTTCTAGAGTGGATCTCTCATTATTTCTTTCTATGTTGCTAAATTCTTTTAGAATTTGAATTTGTGGAAGTTATTTATTTCTCCTTCTATTCTAAATGATAGCCTTGCTTGATAAATTATCTTAGATTACAGCTTTATTTCATTCAGAACTTGAATATGTCTTGCCACTGCCTTCTACCTGCTGTATTTGTGTAGGAAATGTGTTTACAAATATAATATATATAATTATCTATGTATGTAAAAAATACCTACAAATGAAGTTAACAAATAAGGAGAAAACCTATACATTAAAAAATAGAAAACATGGATGAAGGGAATTAAAACTGATCCAAAAAAGTTAAAAGATATCTTATGTTTATGGTGTGAAAGAATGTGGTTGAAGCAACCATGCTACTCAAAGGAATCTACAATTAGTGTGATTTATGTCAAAATACCCATGAGATTTTTCCATTTAGTAGAACAGATAATTTCAAAATTTATATGTAACTACAAAGATCATGAGTTGCCATAATAATTTTGAAAAAGTGTATTAAATCTAATGGTGTAAATTTCTCCATTGTTCAACAGTCCTACAAAGCTTTAGTAATTTAAACAACATGATACTGACTCAAAAACAGACACCAATAAATAGAAGAGAATAGAGCAACCAGATATAAGCCCTCACACCTATGATCAATTAACCCATGGAAAAGGAAGCGAGTATAAAGTGAAGAAAAGACATACTCCTCAATAAGCAGTGCTGGGGAGATTGGACTAGTAAAAATAGATTAGAATAGTTCCTCACATTGTTTATAATCAATAAGCACAGAATATCTTTCTATTTATTTTGTTTACTTATATTTCTTTCACCTGTAATTTATAGATTTATGTTTTGATCTTTTATTTCACTTATCAAATTTATTCCTATTTTATTCTTTTTGGTATGAATATACACACAATTGTTTTCCTAGTTTCTCTTTCTGATAATGAGTTGTTACTATATAAAAATGCAATGGATATTTGTATATTGACTTTGTATTCTGCAAGTTTCCTAAGTTTGTTCATTATTTCTAACAGTCACTGGAGGAGACTATGGAGATGCATAATTATGTCATCTATAAAATCTTTACTGCTTTTTTACAAGTTGGGTGCCTTTATATTTTTCTTGACTAGTTGTTCTGGCTAGGACTTATAGTAGTGTAATTTAGGACTTGTGAGAATGAGCTACTTTTTCTTATTACTGGACCAGAGGAAAACTTTCCTGTATGTTAACATTGAACTTGATGTTAGTCATGGGTTTTTCATGTATGGATTATATTATGTTCAGTTACATTTTATCTGAAGTGAATTTGTTAAGAATATTTTTATAAAAAAGTTAAGATGAGATCTGTCAATAAATTTCCTATATTTTTTGAGATTGTTATTTTTGAATTTTCTGTTTTTTAAGGGATGGTAGCACATATATTGATTTGCAGATGTTAAATAATATTTATGAATCAGGACTGAATCCAACTAAACTATAGTTTATAATACTTATAAAATGCAATGAATTCAGGTCGCTAATGTTTATTTAGAATGGAATATACACATACTGAAGGAAAAATTTACATTCTAGCTAGAGCGTACATTTATTTATTTAAAAATTTTGTCTCACATTTTGAATTTGTCTTATGTTTAATGGAATTTATTACTAAATAAAGAATGAAAGATTTGGTAGAATTGGATTTACTACAGATTGCTGATACAGAACATAGCTATTATTTATAATTAGTGAACAAATCACTTGCCTTAAAATGCTGTATTTTACAAAATAGGCCAACTTTTTCAGGACTGAGAAACATAATGCTTCCTAAAATGCATTACCTAGTCTTTTCCACCACAACGGACATATACAGTTATTTCTTTGTTTTTTGATTCTTTGTTTGCCCCTTAATTGAGGCACTGCTTATTAAACCCAGGATCTTGTGCATAAGCTTACTTATCAACATCATTTTGGAACACTTATCAGAAGCCACAAGAGTATGGATTATAAAGATGACAAGAAAATTTCTACCTTCTAGGGACTGAAAAACTTCTGAGTGACAGAATGTCAAAAATAAACTTTGTAAGTATATTATAAGATTTTCACTTTAGTAATTTTAAAATAGAATATAAAATTACATATTTTTTATTATAGAACTCAATAAAAATTTAAAAGAAAAATTCCCCCCTTTGGGATTTATTAAATTTGATTGATTGTTTTAATCTAATTTTATTTCATAAATATTTACAATTTATTTATAAACATACCAGATAAACTGATATTTATTCTGCTCATGTTATGTGAGGAGAGCAACTTATTGTAAAGTACACAAATACCTACTTCCATTTCCAAATCAAATTATTTTTCAGTTTAATTACAAATGATAATGAAATTGATATACATTTTCTGTACAGGTTTTACACAAATTTCACTTTAAATTCCAAAACTTTAAAATTATTTTATATATTTTGTGCATTATTTATACTCTGTTCACAAATGTGGTATAAATTTGTGTACAAAAGGATGGAGATTGGTTTTATTTCATAGACCCCAAAATTAAATTATTTAAAAAGATTTTGTGGGGATAATATTTGCAGATCACTCTATAAAGAGAAGCATCCTATATGTTTCATTTTAACTGGATGAATGAGAAGTAAACAATGGCTGAATGTTACACTGGATTTGCTAGGAGACCAGACGTCTTGTGATGTCACAGCTACTCAGGTTAAGAACCATTGTGATGGCCTAGCAGTTTATATGTGCAGGCCTGCCAAAGCAGCATTTGAAATTGCAGTGCCCAAATAATGCAGATTAGAAAAAAATATGTAGAAAAAGTTATTTGAGATGACACATGTTTCTTCATAAATTCAAGATGTGTCTCATAAAGATGGACCAACTGGTTCAGGAATTTCTGGAAGATCTCTATTGTGTGATCAAACATTCCCTGGGGACTTGAACTTGAGGTCTATGATTGAAGAAAATGATTTTCACTCTTTGTCTGAAGAATCCTTGATAAAAAGACCATGTTACACACATTGTGTCTCTGAACCAGACAAAGATAATTATTTTGACTCTCTGACATTTCCAAGAAAACTCTGGAAAATGGCTGGGAGTGACCAATTTAAATCTATCTGGTGGGATGATAATGGAATTTCTATAGTGATTGATGAAGATGTCTTTAAGATGGAAGTTTTGGAAAGAAAGGCCCCTTTCAGAATATTTGAAACTGGAAGCATAAAAAGTTTAGTTACACTGCTTAATCTTTATGGGATTAGTGAATTGCGACAGAATTTTCAAAGATCTATTTCTCCAGCACACTTTCTGGCAGAAGAAATATAAGTCTCTGTTTTAAGCAAGGTATTTAGAAATTTTAGCTACCACTTGGTAACTTATATATAAAATTTTATTTTGTACATCAATTTATGGTAATATAAATGTAAAACTAGATCTTGAAAATTGTATTAAACTATTAAGTTTAAATACTTTATTATTTCTAAAAAAATGAGGACAGGGCCTTAAGAATTCAAGTTTATGAGAAACTTTGCTTGTAAATATCAATCTTAACAGAAATCTAAATAAAGGTATTAAATCTGCTTTTGAGAAGTGGCATTCACCGTTACTGAAAATGCTAACTTCATAAATTTGATGACTAATCTATTCAAATTTGTATTTTCCAAATAAGGAACTTCAAATTATCGTTATGATGTTCATATTTTGATGTTACTATCTTTGAACTGAAAACATGAAATCTGAGGTTTTATAGTTTAGGCTTATTGTAGAGTTGTAGTTTGGTTTAAAATATTACTAAAATATACCTCCTATGGTTGTAGCTGCAGTTTTATCATAATCCAAATATTAAACAAGGCTGTCCCCAGATTTCAGTGAGAATAAAAAGAAGAGTTGGGATTAAAAATGCCTCTCTGGTATCTTCATTGGATGAAGATTTCAAAAAGAAGCACTTTAAAGCAGGGCGTAATGTGGATAAACATAATTCTGGTTTTGTGTCTGACACTAGTGGGGAAAGTGCATTTATACCTTCTGCAAATTTAAACATGCCTCTTATAAGAAAGCCCTCTACTAGCCACATAATTAGTGACACAAATACTCTGATCAGAGGTGATATTTCTCCTCCATCATCAATGTCAGTTATACCACCAGAACAAATTGCAGTGGATCAACATGCTATATTAAATCAGTTGACGAATCTTCACGGGCACTCTCAAAGCAGCTACACTGAAGCAAATGGCCGTGTTGTGAACTTCATTACAACTACAACTTCTAATTCTCTGTACAGCATCTTGTCTACCACACAGAGTAATTATTTTGGACTGATGGTGGAGCCTTCTACTTTTCCAAATAGATATCACAACATATCTGCCAATGAAGGTCGTTTATCTAAACTTCAACAAGGGAGCAACCCACGGTTTCCAGTGCCATTGATAGCTGATACATCAGCTACCTCTATTTCAAGGCCAACTCATCAGCCATCTTCAGTTTATGAACTTCATACTAATTACAACTGATCTACCAGAGGACTACCAGATTATGCAGGATAACAAAGATTAAAATTGATGTTAGCAAATGTCGACAAATATCTACAATTTTCTTTTTTGAACAGTAAACATAGTTGTGTACCTATAATTTCCTTATTTTTTTAAATAGAGTTAAGAGTTAAATGGGAGACTAAGTTACCATTTAAAGGAAAAAGAGATATTTGATTGATATGATCATTTTATGGAACAATATGGGAGTAAATTTAAATAATTTGTTACAAGGAAAAAGAGAAAATGGAAGAAATTGGAAAAAGACTAAAACATGGAGAGAGTGAAAAGTACTAAGTGGTTTCTAGTTCATCCTGGAAAGTATTAAAAGTGTTAAGTTAGGATAGATTGGAACAGGAGATAAATGAAGGAACCGGCCCATGGATCATGGTCTCCCTTATGTCATCCCTGGAATCATAAAGGTCACATGATATAGTCTCAGATGGCACATTCAGCATTTGGTAGAATTTAAGAAGCAATTTTTCCTATGGTCTTCGTTGTGCTGTTCTCAAAGCATTCCAACTGGTCCTTTAATTTCCTGCCCTCAAGAGTCTACACTATATTTTGTAGTCAATACTTTATGTTGCATTTATGTTCCATCCAAAGGCAAGCTTACGTCCTCAGGGTGGCACTTAATGCCTTTCCAACTCTAAGCCCACAAAACCAACTTAGTTTAGTCGTTTCTTTATATATCTGGCATCTGACTACCTTGGCATATCTTTATGTTTCACTGTATCTGGAGATACATTCAGACAAAAGCTTGTCAACTATATTAGCTCCAACTCAACACTTATGCTTCAGCTCATCCTTGGACTTTGGGTGTCCTCCTTTTACCTTCTTAGACATTCCCAGTCTCAGCACAGAAACTACCTCTTCCAGATGTTTTCTGTCTATCCCCCTTTCCTTGTCTAACTTGGATACCAGCACAGTAAGCACAGCATACGCCGCAGGATGCATTTTTTTATTTTGTGATTGAAAAATCTATGTTGATTTTAGCAAAATCTACTTTCCTGAAACAACAAATGTCTCATTGTTTTCAAACTATTTCATTATGGTCTTTACTCTTCACCACATACTAGCTCTTTTCATAGCCCAAGGACTAGTCACACAAGATAGAAATTGGAGGTAGGTGCAGGAGACAAAGTATTATTGTCTTATTAATTCATGCCTCCAGAGGCCTAAAGCATTCCATCCTCATTTGCTGGATTTTTTCCTGTCCCTTCATCACCCACACACCCCACATTGTTGATTCTCTTCCCCATACCAATAACTATACTGACTTCTAATTAATTTACTTCTTAGAATCAGAGCTTTTTCCTGAAGAGACAGTGCCATTGCAAACATTGAATGTAGGTTTATACAACCCACATAACTTGTGCCCTTTCTAACCTTCACAAAGGAAGTACCTAAGAGGTAATAGCCCCTTGGTTGGGGTGGTCATATTCAGTAACCAAATTGCAATCTAAATTGTGTGGACTAGAAAGAGGTGAGGGCGGTAGAATTAAATTATATCAAACTGCAGGAAAACCAAATTTCTGCACATATTAAGATATATAAAATATTCATGGAAATCTTTAATAATTTCCCATTATTTTAAAGTAAGTGGTGAAGCATTTTCAGAATGTGAAATGCCCTGGAATGCTGGAAAAATTGTAGGCAAGGTCAGGGAGCCTAAAGTGTTCTGCCTACAATCATACAGCCAGTGACAGCCGATAAGACTGGAATGGCAACATTGAGTCCAGAAAATGTGTCACCAATTGTGAAGAAATCCTTTGATAGTCTGGAGAATGGGCAAATGGGCCAGGGAAATTCTAGCAACATCCCACCTATATGACCTTTACCAAGAGAAGAAAAGAGCCCACTTGCAGCAGGAGGACTGTTTCTTGACAGTAGTTGTTGTTCCTACAACAGAAACATCAATCTTTTATGTTTTTCAGCTCATGTCTGATGGTGAGTATGTTGTTGCTTATATTAGCAGACTGGGGTTAAGATGGGCTGGTTCAGCAGTTAATTTCCAGCTCTCTTATCAGACAGTGTGTTGTACCGTGATCATCTTACCAAGGTTCTATACTGATAAGTCAGAAGCTACAGTTTACTTTAAAAATTAGAAATTCTAAAGAAGAATATTGTTTGTCCATCTGTAAATATCTACCTGGGAAAATCTAGACTATTGGCAAAAGTACAAAAGTTCTCTGGTACTTTGAAAACTATTCTCTGAGCTCTACCCACTGAATTCTTCCTATTAAATATTACAAATCTGTATACCACTGTTTGTGTGTGTGAAGATGGATTGTTAAAAAGTAACTAAGTTTTTCTTAGTTGAGTCATCATTGAATTACTCCTCTGCATCTGGCAGAATCTCTGTGAATTAAGAGTTTCATTGAGCCAACAGATTTTCTTCTGATCAGGGAGAGGTAGATTATACTTCTTCCAGTATTCTATTTGTTACCTGTTCATTGAATCTCGAGATGATTCTAGGGCCAAGCCACTGAACCCTTGAATTGGACTGAGGCATATACATTCTCCAGTCCCCAGAGCCCAGCACAGGACTGTGTCTCCTTGTTAATTTAAGCTTAAGTCCAAGTTTTTTTTTCTTCAAATTCTTATTGTTGATAGAACTTACTTTGGCTTTGAACACCCGTTGGCAAATTTATAGGGACTGAACCACTGACATATTCCTGTTCACCTAGAAATTGCAATAACCTTTCTTTCCTTGGACTACCTGGAAATTAGTGAGCATAGTCGTCATTTTGAAAGCAGTCCTCAGTCCTACTAATGCAGAACATTTACTTTTCTTTGCCCAGCAATTGAGCAAGAATATTTGTTGTGGATCTCAGGGATTTTCTTCACATCCCTAATGCAACCATGAGAAAACACCTCATTGTTATCCAAAATCAAGTGTTTGTCGGTATTACATTCCCATTGCAAAACATTTAGGAACTGTAGGAGTTCTGAAATTTTACCATGCTGAGATTTTTAGCAGCCTAGAATGTTCTTATTTACAGATGCTGTTGGGGAGATGAGACCATCTTTCAGAGTCAGTGAAATTTATCAATCACAGCAAGAGCAGCCAGTTTTAAATTTGTATCCATTCCCTAATCTCAGATGAATACACAGAGTGAAATTTTGATTCCTATAGAAGTAATGTGCTATTAACATGAAGAAAGTTTAAGGTATGTTAAAAACTAATTTTATTGTTATCTTTATGTATAATTTATTAGAATCACTTATTTATTAGTATATTTACCTAGGATAAGTATATCATGACTCAAGTTTACTTGCTGCAAAAACAATCATGAAAAATGAAATGGGAAAAAATGACCATTGAATTTCCATTTTTCCTTCTGCTTTTATTGAGATATAATTGGCATAGAACATTTTGTAAATTAAGGTGCACAGTATAGTGATTTGATTTAGAAGTATCATGAAATAAATATCATAGCAACTTTAGGGAGTATTCATTATCTCATTTAGATACAATTTTAAAAAAATACTATTTGTCATTTGGTTCTGAAGAGAAAACTTTGGTCTACTATGTTATCAACATTCATATAGAACATAAACCAGTATTAATTGTAATTTTCATGTTACTATAGGCATCCCTAGAACACTTTTATTTTACGGCTGGAGGTTTAAGATTTTTTGTGCATTAATCAAATCCTCATTTCCCAAACTCTGCCTCTGTTAATTACAAATCTAATTTTTTTCTATGTTTGTTTATTTTTGAAATGTACTTTTATCCTTAACACTGTGATAGGTTCTCTTACACAATTAACTGTTTGGAATTTTTAATACATTTCAAAATGATCACCAGAATATATCTACTTATGATATGTTGCTATATAAAGATATTTCATAGTTATTGACTATTCCCCATACAGTACATTTCTTGTCCCTGACTCATTTATTTTGCAACTGGGAAATTTTCTGTTTTAATTTTCTTCAAATATTTCTTTTTCCTCACCCCATTTCCCTCCTTGTTGTTAACAACCTGTTTCTTTGTATATCTATATCTCTTTTTCTCTTTTGTTATGTTCATTTGTTTTAAATTCCAAATATGAGTAAAATCATACAGCATTTGTCATTCTCTTTCTGACATATTTCACTTAGCATATTATCCTCTTGTTCTACCCATTTTCTGCAAATGACAAGAACTTATTGTTTTTAGAACTGAGTAATAATTCATTGTATTTTTATGTGTGTGTGTGCATATATATATATTTATATATAGTACATATATATAAGTGTGTGTATATATTTATATATATAAATATAGATAAATCTGTAGTTAAGTTGGGTAGATATATATAGAATAAACACACATCTCCATTATCCATCATCTATTGATGAGCAATTAATTTGCTTCTATATCCTGTCTATTGTGAGTAATTCTGCAGTGAATATAGGGTTGAATTTATCTTTTCTAGTTAGTGTTTTTATTTTCTTGGTATAAGTATCCAGGTATGGAAATGTTGGTTTATATTTCATTTTTAATTTTTAGATAAGGCTCCATGTTGTTTTCCACAGTGGCAACACATATTTACATTCACTCCTGCAGTGCATCAGGGTTGTTTTTCTTACATCCTCACCAACAGTTATGTTTGTTATATTTTTGAAAATAGTCATTCTGACAGGAGTGACATAAAATCTCATTGTATTTTGGACTTGCCTTTTTCTGATGGTTAGTGATGTTGAGCGGTTTCATGTGCCTGTTGGTTACCTTTCCCCATCTGTATATTCATTTTTTGTAATGGGCTAAATGACCATAACTGATTTCATATTCAGGCATTCTTTGTGTTCCATTATTCTGTTTGTTCTGTGCCACTACCATATTCATTTTATCACTGTAGCTTTTTATTATAGTTTAAAATCAGTGGCAGTGATACATTCTTTTTGTTCTTTGTCAACCTTGTTTGTGTTTTTAGTTTGTTTTCTTTCCTTTCTTTTTTTTTAGTAATTTGAAAACTTGTGTGTTTACATGTATATTTTACAATTATTTATTGTAAGTGTCTGAAAATGTCCTTGGTATTTTGATAGGCCCTGAATTTAATTTGTGTATTTTCTTGGCTAATACTGTCATTTAAACAATTTTTTTTCTCATCTGCGATCCCAGTGTATCCTTTATCTGTTTGCATTATCTACAATTTCTGTTATAAGTATTTTATAGTTTCTGAGTACAGGTCTTTTACCTCCTTGGTTTGATATATTTCTTTTTTTTGTTTTGTAATGCAACTGTAAATGAGACTGTTTCCTCACTTTCTCTATCTGTTTGCTTGTTGTTAGTGTGCAGAAATGCAAGATTTCTGTAGGTTAATTTTAAATTCTGAAATTTTACCAAATGCATTGATAAGCCCTTGTAGTTTTCTGGCACCATTTTTAGGATTTCTGTTTAAAGTATGTCATCTGCAAGCAGATCCTTTTACACATTTTCTGAAATACCTATATTTTATTTACTTTTATTTTGGATAGCTATGGCTAGAATTTCCTATACTATACTGAATAAAAGTGAGCATTCTTGACTTCTTCCTGCTCTTATTGGAGATGCTTTCAGCTTTTAATCAGTGAGTGTCATGTTAGCTGAGTTCATGTCATATATGACCTTAACTGTGTTGAGGTATGTTTCCTCATGCCCAATTTGAGGAGAAATATTTTCATAAATAGATACTGAATTTGTCAAAACATTTTACGTCTCCATTTAGGTGACCATATAATTATTATTCTTCAATTTGTTAGTGTGGTGTATCATACTGATTAATTTGTGGGTATTGAATCACTTTTTCAACCCTGGAATAAAATAGACTTAATCATAATGTATAATCCTCTTAAAGTATTGTTTGATTTGCTTACAATTTAGTGATAATTTTTGCATCTATGCTTATCAGTAGTATGTAACCTGTAATTTTTTGAGGTATTTGTTCCAGTTTTAGTACTAGTGTGATACAGAAATGTGGGGAACGAAGCCTCCATTCCTCTCAGAATTTTTGGAATTCTCTGAGCAGTATAGGTGATAGCTCTTCTTTAAATGTTTGTTCAAAATCACCTGTGAAGCTGTCTAAGCCTAGAAATTTGTTTCTTGGGAGATTTTGTTTAATTACTTATTCAATTTCATTAGTGATAATCTGTTCATATTTTTTTCTCATTCCATTCTGGAGATTATGTCTTTCTAAGAAATTGTACATTTCTTCTAGGGATTCCATTTTATTGGCATATAATTTGTTGTATCTTCTTATGATGCTTTGTATTTCCTTGATACAAGCTGTAACTTCTCATTTATTTCTGAGTTTATTATTCTGTACTCTCTTTTTGCTCATGTGTCTGGTTAAATTTTATCAAATTTATTAATCTTTCAAAAGACATTAATTAGTTTGATTAACTGTTTCTATTTTAATCTTTATTTAATTTAATTATGTTCTGTCCTTTCAGTTGTCTTTCCTTCTACTAACAAGTTTGTTTATTATTTTGTTAAAATGCTTGGTTGTAAGAATATGTTATAAGAGAGAGCTGTTTCTTATTTGTATAAGTGGGATTATTTTACTATAAGCATCCCTATTAATACTACTTTTGTTATACCCCATGGATTTTGTTTTTGTTGTCATTTTTTATATATTTTTCTTTGATTTATACAGCAATCCATTTGTTGTTAATAATCTATTATTTATCTTCAACACTATAGTAATTTTCTCAGGTTGTTTCTTTTAGTAAATTTATATTCTCACAGAATCCAGAAGTTTCTTCACAAAAGATGGAGAAAAATAATAAAATATATACAAACATCTGAAAGACCCATATTTTCCAAAATTATATTGAAAAATGAACAAAGCTTTGGGTATTACCCTCCCTGAATTTATAACACACTACAAAGCTACAGTAATCAATACATGAAAATATGGCACTTTAAGAATAACATAGACCAATGGAACAAAATAAATAGTTGTAAAATAAACCCACACACATATGGTCAATTAGTCTACAGTGAAGGAGGCAAGAGTATACAATGGAGAAAGACAGTCTCTTCAACAAGTGGTTTTGAGAATACTGGACAATACATGTAAAAGTAAAATATAAGAGCACTTCCTTCCATAGTATACAAAATGAGATAAAAATGGATTAATTTACTAAATGTAAAGCCCAAAAGTATACAATTTCTGACCAAGAGCAGGAGCACAACTGACTTTGAGATAAAACATAGCAATGTTTATTTTTAACCTGTCTCCAAAGTAAAAACAAAAATGAAAACTAACAATTACAGTTTTTAGTTTACTGAGGAAAAAATAGATGTTTGTGGTGATACAGGGATTCTACTTCTTGTATAAGTATGAAGTGCAAAACCTTTTGCAGAGCAAAGGAAACTTTCAGCAAGACTTATGATATCAGACAGAATAGAAGGAAAATTTCAGACAATGAAACCAACAAGATGTTAATATCCATAATATATATATAGCATATTAGAATCAATATTTAAAAAACAAATACCCCAACTTAAAAACAGTTGAAAGATCTTCATGGAAACTTTTGAAAAACAGACATGTGGAAGATTTTCATGCACATAAAAAGAAAGTTAACGTTGCTATATTTTAGGAAACCATAAATCAAACCAGAATAAAATATAATCTCACAGCAACCAAAATGGTTTTAAACAAAAATTCTACAAACAACAAACATTAACAAGAATGTCAATAAGAGGGAACCCATGTACACTTTTGCTGGAAATATATATTGATGCATCCACTATTATAAAAGTGTGGACAGTGCTCAGAAAACTAGAAATAGAAGCATTATATGTTGCAGCAATTCCAGTTTTTGGTATAAATTTAAAAAAAGAAAACATTAACTTAAAGGATATATTACCCTCAAAGTTCTTAACATCATCATTTATAATAGCCAAGGATAGAAGCAGAACTCAACTGCCCATCAACAGATGATTGGCTGAAGTAGATGTGATATATATATGACAAAATAAATGCTTAGTCATTGTCATATCAAAAAATAAAATTCTGCCTTCTGGAACAATGTGACTGGAACCAGAGAGTGTTGCACATAGGAAAATAAGTCATACAGATAAAAACAATCTACGTTCTCACTTAAATGAGGAAAATAAAGTTATAAGTGATATAATCATAAAAAAAGTGAAACAGAATCACATATGTATGTGTAGTGTACCAAGTAGTGGTTTCCTCTGGGGACAGGGAAGAAGGATGGAGAAAACAGAAATGTGGAAGCTACTAGTAATATATGAGAGAACCAAAAGAGCTATATTTATGGCACAGAGATGTATATTAAAAATTTAAATGATTTTAAAGAGATTACAGGCATATATTACAGTAAAATATGCCTGTAGTTGGGAAAAGCTTTGAAGAAAAGAACCCAGGAATATCAAAATATTTTGTAGTACTATAATATTAAGGGAGGTGATTTGTTTACTTTCTTTAGTGTTCTTAAAATGCCTTTAGTAGAATTTAAGCTTTTAATTGAAAAAGTATATATTTTTAAAAGTGACATAAATTTAAACTTTTTTTGTCTCTCCCCTTACATCTACAGTCAGTAAAACGTTCACATCTCAACAAAAATATCTACAACACAAAGCAATACTCCAGAATGCACGTGAACAGGTGAAGTTTGGTGGACTAAAACATTCAAAGGAGGCGAAATGAGAGAAGAGCAAATTTGATGTCTGCAACAAAGGCCCACTTAATAGGATATCTGAGTCCACAAGTTCAGAGAAAACAGTAGAAACAGGGTCTCAGTGGTTAATAAAAATTCAGCCTCCAACTGCACCAGTACTTATGGTCACATGTAACTAGGAGGGAGCCACAATGGAGATAGAAATTCCATCCTTCACTCACTCAGACATCCATGACACTGTCCCTACTCCCCATTCACAGTGGTGGAGACAAGTTACCTTGCAACAGTGGACATGGCAAAGGCACTTGCCTGATTCCAAATACCCAACTGTCTTTACACCTTTCCTCGATGTGTACACTGAGTCTCAAGGGAAATCAAATAAAAGGAAGGGTTCGCAGTCCCAGTGACAACAGTGGCATTAACTACCAGACAATTCTAAGAAGTGACAATGAAAGCACATCTTTTATCCAGACAGTAGCGACTGGAAAGTGTCATTTTGAAATATTATCAGAGGAAGCTCAGGTAAGTAAAACCAAAAATTGTGCAATATTGCAAACAACCAGAAAACAAAAACAAGGACTCCAACTGCGAATCTGTTACTTAGTGTCATCAGAGCAATAATTTATCAACATCATGACCATTCACAGTAACATTATAGGGCACCTACACACACAAATAGACACAAACAGACACCGACACCGACAGACACAGACGCACACGCACCTGCATGCACACACACACACACACACACACTATGTCAACCGTGCAGCAAACAAACTTAAAGTCATGGTATATTGCCTTATAACTAAGAGAGAATCCAAATAGGTGTCATATACAAACTCAAAACAAAAAACTAAACTAAGAAAGCAGTTTAGTGAACTCAGGAATAAACGAAATGAAGATAAGGAATACATTACCAAAGTGACTGAAACTATAAAATAACCAAACATTATTGGAGGACAAGGAGAACTTAATAAATGAGATGAAGAATGCAACAGAATGCATTGGAAGTAGACTGTCTTTGTGGAATAGATTAGCAAACTCACCCTTACAAAACTAGAAATGATAGGAGAGGGCAGAAATGCAAGATATTAAAAAGTGTGAAAATTCTACAATAGCCATCAGACTTCCTCAGGAAGTGCACATTAGAGTGGAATCCTGGAGGAAAAAGAAAATTAGAAGGAAGCTGATGGTGTATTTAACGAAGTAATAGTTGATAACTTCCCGAACCTATGTAAGGAACTGATATACAGCTCCATGAGCCAACAAAACACCAATAACTTTAAGACAAAGGGACCTCCTTCAAAATACGTCATATGCAAATTGGCAAGTTAATGACAGAGTAAAATTGTAAATGCAGCCACAAAAAGTTATGAGAATCTACAAATGAACCCCCATTAGGCCATCAGCAAATATCTGTGCAGAAAACATAGGCCACGGATAAATAAAATGACATTTTCAAACTAATCAAATAAGAAATCACTCACCCAATAATACTTACACAGTTATCACTTAGATATAAAGTGAAAATAAAGAATTTACCAGACAAAAATAACCTGAATGAGATGAAAAATACAAATCCAGGTCACCTTATAAGAGGTGTAGAAAAGAAGTCTTCTAAGAAATATTAAATGGCAATAATATGCAAAACATTGAACAAAATGCTAAGCAGAGTCCATGAGAAAGTTGCAACAGTTTCTTTGGGAATGTTTTCAAATGCTGCTATACTACATGAATTAAAGAGAGAAAAATAGGAAATCAAGGGCAATAAATATAGATACAACAAACTGTTAAGATGTTCACAACAGTAAAAAAAATAATTTGAAAGAGTAATCATAAAAGGTAAAGAATAAAAATAAAACAATATTAAAGGAAAATGCTATCAGCGGGAAAAGGACTAATTTATACATGAGATGTTTTAATTTTAATTGAAGTACAGTAGATGTACTATATTGTATAGTTTCAGATGTACAGCATAGTTATTCTAACCATTTTGTAGATTATATTGCATTATGAATTATTACAATAATTGTAACATACAATTATTTTAAGCTATTGTGTATAATTCCCTGATCTATACAGATTACCATTGTTTCTTCTCTCCTTTATGTATACTACTTTGTATCTGTCAATGTCCTACCATTAAAATCTCTTTCCCTACCACTTTGGTAAACATAAATATTTTCCCATATCTTTGAGTCTGCTTAAGTCTTATCTATCTAATCTATTTACCTCTCCATAATGTCTCTATCTATCTGTCTATCTAAATATCTATCTATCTATCTATCCATCTATCTCTCTTTCTATCATGTATGTATGTATCTATCCTTCTATTTATCTGACATCTATCAGTAGATAGCTATAGATAGATGTACACAGATATTTGTTATTCTTTAGATTCCAAATATAAATTATATTATATACTTTTGTCTTTATCTAGGTTACTTCACTAAACACAATATTTACTAGGTCCATTAATGATGCAGAAATATCAATGTGTTTTAATTTTTCATGGCTGAATATTATTCTATTGCATATTTATAGATACATCATATCTTCTTAAATCCATAGTCTACTGTGGACTCTTGGATTGCTTCCCTGTCTTGCATATTATAAACAGTGGTGTTGTGAACATTGGTTCTTCTCAATTTAGGATTTTTCCCCAGATTTTTCCTAGGAGAAATATTACTGGGTCATATGGAAGTTAACTTTTTAGTTTTTAAACAAATCTGAATACTGTTTTCCATAGAAGTTGTACAAATTTACATTCCTACTAAGAGTATACAATAGATTTCTTACATCCAAGTAGTCTCCAACACTTTCCATTTGTAGACTTTATGATAATAGCCATTTGACCAGTGTGAAGTGATACCTCAATGTGGTTTTGATTTGCAATTAGCTAATAATTAGTAATTTTGAGCAATTTTATCACTTGCCTGTTACTCTTCTCTATGTTTTCTTTGGAAAAATATTAACTCAGGTACTCTGCTCTTGTTTTTGAATGTGTTATTGTTTTTCACCTTGAGTTGTGTAACCTAAATCCATGTTATATCTGTTAACCAATGTCTATTAACCCCTGGTCACTTGCATTGTTTTCAAATATGTTCTCCAATTACACAGGCAGTGTTTTCATTTCATTGACTGTGTCCATAGCTGTGCAGAAATTTTCAAGTTTGTTTAGGACCACTTGCTTATTTTTGCTTTTATTTCTTTTGCCTTAGGAGACAGATATAAGAAAATATTCCTATGATATATATCCAATAGGTTATCACCTATATTCCGTTCTAGACGTTTTATATTATCAGGTCTTACATTTAGGCCTTTAATACACTTGGAGTTTATTTTTGTATAGATGTCAGGGAATGCTCTAATTTCACTGTTTTACATGTAGGTGTTCAGCTTTCCCAACACCATCCATTGACGGGAATATCTTTTCTAAATTGTGTACTTTTGCGTCTTTTATCATAGATTCATTGCTCCTAGGTGTGTGGAATTATTTTTAGGCTCTCTATCTGTTTTTATTGACTATATCTCTGTGCCAATACCATGCTGTTTTTATTACTGTAGGTTTTTAGTATAATAAGTATCTGAGAGTTTTAAACCTCCAGATTTCTTATTTTTCCTCAATATCATTTTGGCAATTTTTAATGGTTTCTTGTAAAACTTAGAGTTATTTATTTTCTGGTTCTGTGGAAAATACTACAGCTTTGCAACAGGAATTGCACAAAATCAATAGGTTTCTTTGGGTAGTACGGCCATGTTAACAATATTAACTCTTTCAATCCAAGAGCACAAGACTTCTTTCTATTTCTTTGAATCATTTTTAATTTCTTTGTCATTGTTTTATAATTTTCAGTGTGTAGATCTTTCACATATGTGGTTACATTTATTCCAATATATTCGGGGGAATGGGGTTTTAAATATTATTGCTTTCAACGTCCATTTTAAGGTATGTCATGTTTATAGTGTAGAAATGAAAGAGACTTATTTACATTAATCTTGTATGCTGCTCCCTTGATGAAATTATTTATTGTTCATAATAGTCAGTGTGGAGACCTTAGGAGTCTCTATGTAGATTGTTATGCCAGCAGTTCTCGTGACAATTTTGCCTCTTTCTTTCCATTTTGCGTTTCTTTTACTTACTTTCTTTTCCTTTTCCTTTCTTATATTACTATTGAACAGAAGTGGTGAGAGTAGGAATCTTTGTCTTGTTGCCGAATTTACCCAGAAGGCTTTCAGCCTTTCCCCTGAGTATTATAAATTGTAATAAATGGCCTTTAGTATGTTGAGAGATGTTCCCATTGTACTCACTTTCATGAGAGTTCTGATGATGAATGTATGTTGAATTTTGTCAAATGCTGTTTCTTTGTGTGTTGACATGGTCTTGTGAAATTTGTCCTTCTTTATTAGATATGTGTCATGGAGATTGACTTGTATATGTTGAACCAACCTTGTGAATCTGGAAGGACTCCAACTTATCATTGTGTATAAGTCTTTCTATGAATTGTTGGATTAATTTGTTGATGTTTTACGAGGATTTTTTAATATATATTCATCAAGGATATTGGATTTTCATTTTCCTTTTTTTTTGTTAGTGTCTTTGACTGGTTTTGTTATCAGGGTAATGTGGACTCATAGAATAAATTTGGGAATTTTCTTTCCTCCTTCATTCTTTAAAATAGTTGGGGGGAAAGAGGTTTTATTGAAGGCATCCAGGCATTTTGTTCAAGGGGAGTTTTTAAAATTTTAGAAATTATTTAACTTATACAGATTGCTCTTTTCAAGTTCTCAGTATTCTCTTTATTCAGTGTTGGCAGGCAGTGCATTTCTAGAAATTTGTCCATTTCTTTTAGGTCATCCAGTTGGTTGTCACGTAGCAGCTCATAGTGCTTTAATAATTTTTGTTTGTGTTTCTGTAATATCAGAAGTTATTTCTACTGTTTCATTTCTTATTTTGTTTGGGACCACTCTCTGTATTTCTTGATAAGCCTGGCTAAATGCTTAACTGTTTGTGAATATTTTTAAGAAAAATTAAAGCTGTGGATTCTATGATTTGTAATTTATTCTTGAACTTTTATTTATTTTCAACAAAATCATTAAAGATTCCTCATTCTACTGCATTTGGGTTTTTTTTTGTTCTTACTTCTTTTTATTTTGGGTGGTATGCTTTTTCCTTTGAATGAGGTTTTTCTTGTTCCTTGTAGAAGGCATGATTTCTTCTCAACTTCACTCAAAGATTTGTCTTTGCTGCATCCCATATGATTTATGAAGCAGTGTTTTCATTGTAATTTTCTCCAGGTATGATTCTATTACCTCTTTGATTTTATTATTGACCTGATTTTATTTTATTTTTTTAAAGGATGTGGTTTGACCTAATGTTTATGCTTTTCCTATTCTTCTTTCTAGAGTTGATGCACAGTTTCATAGTTTTGTGTATGGAAAAAAACTTGCTGTAATCTATATTTGCTTAAAGTTCCTGAGGCTCATTTCATGACATAATATGTGGTTAATTCCTTAGATAGTTACCTGTGCACACTTGAAAAGTTTATGTGTTATCCATTTCTGATGCAGTTTCCAATAGCTCAGTTAGGTTCAAATAATCTAGTCTGCTATTAAGACCTCTGGCTCCTTACAGACATTCTTTCTGTATGATCTGGCCATCAGAATAATGAGCTGTTAAACTCATCTACTATTATTGTTTTATAATGAATTAATTCCTTCATGTCTACTAAAATTTCTTTTTGTACTTTGGATGTACTGTGTTGGGTCCATATATTATTTAACGAGTGTAAAACCCTATTTTTTTTATTGATCCCTTTTTCTTTATATAATCTCATATTTCTTTCATGTTAGCCCTTATTTTAAAATGTATTTTCAATGAGTTGAGCATTGCAATCTGCACTTTCTTTTCATTTTCATGGAATATATTTTCCATTTATTTCCAGACTGTGTTTATCTTCCACCATAAAGTGAGACGTTTTTGGGGGGAGGCAAATATTGTGGAGTAGAAGGATGCTTGTAGCTCGCCCTTTCCCACAAATGCACCAAGACTCACATCTACAGACCCATTCAGGTAACCAGAGTACCTGCAGAACTTTGACAGAACATTGTCCTCTTCAATAGATAAAGATGTGAAAAATCTTGTAGGAGATAAGGAAGAAGGAAAGAAGAAAATGCAAAATAGA
This sequence comes from Vicugna pacos, assembly GCF_048564905.1. Classification (NCBI taxonomy): domain Eukaryota; kingdom Metazoa; phylum Chordata; class Mammalia; order Artiodactyla; family Camelidae; genus Vicugna; species Vicugna pacos. The sequence continues at coordinate 29,104,574 of NW_027328741.1, forward strand.
GTGGGACAGGTCCCACGGGGAGGGAGCAGCAAAGAAGGACTGGTGCTCATTCACTGTGTCTCCCCTCTCCATTTGAGTGGTCAGCAGGACAGATGTGGAGCCTGCAAGGCTTGGACCTGTGCAAAGAATAATTTAATAGAACTAAGTTAAACAGGCACAGAGTATCCCTGTGACACCCAGCCGAAGATGCAGCCCAGAAGCTGGAGGCAGGGCCATGCTTCCCTAGCTGGGTGAGTAGATGCAGATTGCTGCACTGTGGCAGCCTGGGGGAATGGACTGGACTTTGTGCCACTGCTCTGGGTGCACAGGGCAGAACAACCTGGGCCCTTCATAAAACAACAGGGCAGATGTGCCCCATTGGGTGAAGGGTGAATTCCTCATCTCTGAAAATCCACAAAAGTTTCTAGGTGAAGAGAGCTGGGGCTCAGAGACAGCCACCATGCCTCTGGTGCTTTGCACCCAGGAGGCACTGGGGGCAAATCCTGCTTCTACACCTAAGGACTTAGCAGCCTCAAGGGCCAGATGGAGGGTTGTCTACAGTCTGATGCAGATAGGATCCTACTGTTCTGGTTCTTCAGTGATCTTGTCCACCAAGACAAACAAGGAGCTGTATTTTGGACCAGACCAGGGACAGGGCTATTCCTCATTCTTCCCTGAGCCCACTTCTGGTTTGCCAACCCAAGGCAGAGTGTAGCATGGCACAGAGCAGCAGAATGATCAGCACCCAAAGGGGGCAGGTGCCCCCCAAATTTCTGGCTGGAATGCAGCCCCTGAACATAATGGTGAGAGATGGCATGATGCCCAATCCTAGCTGGTCATTCTGCAACATCAGACTGCAGCATCGGGCAGGGCAGTGACAAGCCAGCCCAGAGTAAAGAGAGCTGCCCATTACACAGTGTTGGGTGTAGGAGCGATCTGCTTGCTGACATGCCCTGGGAGCACCACAGATGAGGGCTACAATGGAGGACCTCTGGAAACAGCAAGCTGAGCTTCCAAAACAGGATGAATACAGAATGATTTCACATTAAATGTACAGTCTCCAGGAAGACACTGAAAACCCCCTTGTTTTAATCAGTTTTTACCAGTTCCATATTCTATTACCCTCTTAATTTTTACTTCTAAGGCAATTATATATACCCCCATTGTAATCCCTTTGAAATATTTTTAAATATTTTTATTATTTTTATTTTTCAAAACTCTGCTTCAACTTGCTCTTCTATTATTCATTATAGAATGTATTCAAATATTTATTTATCCCTTTTTTAAAATTCTTTATATTTCTCTCTCTTTTTACTCTATTCTAAGTTGTATTAATACATAGGAATTAGGTAGGTAAACTCATTAAGTTCCACAGTATATAACTGATACTCCATAAATCACAGAGCCAGAGAGGTAGGAGCAAGATGAAGAAGCAGAGAAACTATTCCCAATTAAAAGAACAAGAGGAATCCCCTGAAAGAATGATCAGTGAAATAGACATCAATATCTTACTAGATCAAGATTTCAAAAAAGGAGTGATCAATTACTGAAGGAAATTATATAGATAGTGTTTAGAGATATAAAATATGTCAAAAATGAAATGGAAGCTATAAAGAAGAGCTGAGTAGAATCGGTAAACTCGTTTACTGAGGTCAGCAATGATCTGTAGGTGTAGCAAGGCTGACTAGATAATGCACAGGAATGAACTAGTGACTTAGAAGACAGGGCAATATTAAGCACCCAATAAGAAGATCTACAAGAGAAACAACAAGAAACAAATGAAAAAAGCATAAGGGACCTATGGGATAATAGAAAGCATGCCAAACTTGACATGCTAGAAGTCCCACACGGAGAGAAAAGAACAAAGGTGATTGCAAAGGTTTCTGTAGAAATCTTGACTGAGAACTTCCCAAACCTAAAGAAGGAATCAGATATCCAACTACAGGAAGCTCAGAGTGTCCCAAACAGGAAGAACCCAAATACACCCACACCAGGACATATAATTAAGATGGCCAGAGTCAAGAATAAAGAAATGATCCTAAAGGCAACAAGAGAATAGCAAAGAGTGTGATACAAGGGAATCCCCATAAGGCTCCCAGCTGATATCACTACACAAATACTACAGGCCAGAGGGGAGTGGCAAGTTATATTCAAAGTCCTGAATGAAAAAAATGATATACCATAGGATAATTTGACCAGCAAGACTATCTTTTATGGTAGAAGGAGACATAAAGTATTTCACAGACAAGAAACAGCTACAAGAGTTTAGCAAGACTAGACCCATGCTAAAAGAAGTATTGAAAGTTCTTCTCTATAAAGAAAAGAAGCAGGATGCTACAGAAATCTGAAACTCACAGCTAGAAATGTGATAAATCATGAATTACAAAAAAATGAACACAAAACTTTAAAACAAGACATAAATATCATTGACAGTGGGAGAGGGAGGCAGGAAAATAGAGATTTGTTTTTTTTTTTTGGTCTTTCCTTTTAAAATTTTTTGTTCTCTGTAGGATGGGTTTGAGATCATGTTACTATCCATTAAATAAAAGCAGTTATATTAAATTTCTACTCAACTTAAAAAAAGGGTAAGAAGAAGACAAAAACTTATAAGGGAGTCATTAAAACTAAATAAAATTCATGATAATACAAAAGAAAATGACCAAACCATAAAAGGAATATGGAAGGAAAAAGCGGAAATAACAAATCAACTGCAAAGTTAAGGTCAAAATGGCAATAAACACAAACCTATCATCAATTATTTTAAATTTTAATGGGCTAAATGCTCCACTCGAATATCTTAGAGTGGCAGGCTGGGTAAAAAAGCAAGAACTTTCTATATGCTGCATACAAGAGACCTAGTACAGAGAGAAGGACACATATAGATTGAGAGTGATAGAAAGGAAAAGGGTATTCCATACAATTGGAAAAGCCAAAAAAGCAGGTGTTGCAGTACTGAATTAAGACAAAATATTCTTTAAAACAAAGGCCATAAAGAAAGGTAAAGAAGGACGTTTTATAATGATTGAAGGAGTAATACAATATGAGGATAGCACACTCGTTAATACATATGCAACAAATAAAGGAGCACCTAAGAACATAAAATAATTACTAACAGATATAAAGGGGGATTAATATTTGGAGATTTCAACACTGCATTAACATCACTGGACAGATCAAAGAGACAGAAAAAAATTAGGCAAGTGAGAAGTTAAATAATAAAATTGAAATATTACACTGGTGGATACTTTCAGAGCATTGCACCCCTGCAAAATAAGATATACACTCTTTTCAACAACACATGGAACATTTTCCAGGATTCATGATGTACTTGGGCACAAAAGAAACCTCAGCAATTTTAAGAAGATAGAAATTACCTCAAGCATCTTTACTGACCACAATGCCATGAAGCTAGTTATCAACAACAGAGAAACAAAGGAGAACAAAAGGAAACATGGAGATTAAACAATATTTTATTAAAAAACCAAAGAGTCAATGAAGAAATCAAAGCTGAAATGAAAAAGTACCTTGAGGTAAAAGAAAATAAAAACAAAAACTCACAAAATTTATGGGACACAGCAAAAGCACTGCTGAGAGGGGAGTTTATAGCAATATAGGCCTTCCTCAAAAAGAAGAACAATCACCAATAAACAATTTAACCCACCAGCCGAATGAACTAGAAAAAGAAGAGGAAATATCCCCAAAAGGCAGCAGAAGGAAGGAAATCATAAATATTGGGGAGGATATAAATAAAATAGAGATTAAAAGACCATAGGAAATTAGTCAACCAATCCAAAAGCTGGTTATTCAGAATAGTAAGTAAAATCGAAAAAACTCTGGCCAAACTCAAATAGAAGAAAAGAGAGAGAGCACAAATTAGCAAAATAATAAAGGAGAATGGAGAAATTACAACAAATAAAATACAAATACATAAAGTCATATGAGAATATTATAAATAGTATATGGAATCAAACTGTATAACCTAGAAGAGATGGACAAGTTTCTGGAAACATAGTGTCCACCAAGACTGAATCAAGAAGAAACTGACCCATTGAACAAGCAGAGCACTAGAAATGAAATCAAAATAGCAATATAAAATCTCCCTACAAATAAAAGTCCAGGACCAGATGGCTTCACTGTGGAATTCTACCAAAGATACAAAGAAGGACTCATACTACTCCTTCTCAAACTCTTCCAGAAGATTGAAAAGGAAGGGATACTCCCAAAGTCATTATATGAAGCCACAATCACCCTGATACCACAACCATGCAATGACACTACCAAAAAAGGGGATTATAGGCCAATATCACTGATGAACACAAATGAAAAAATCCACACCAAAATAGTAGGAAATAGAACTCAACAACACAGAAAAAAAGATTATTAAACATGACCAAGTGGGGATCATGCCAGGGACACAGGGGTGGTGCAACATATGCAAATCAATCAATGTAATACAGCACATCAACAAGAGAAAGGACCAAAACCACATGATCATCTCAATAGATGTAGGAAAAGCATTTGATAAAATTCAAAACTCACATATGATAAAATTCTCAACAAAGTGGGCATAGAGGGAACATATCTCAGCATCATGAAAGCTATAGATAATAAACCTACTGCTAGCATAATACTCAATGGTGAGAAAGTCAAATTCTTTGCACTAATATCTGGGACAGTAAAAGGAATCACACTATCATGACTCCTACTCAACATAGACTTGGAACCTAGACACAGCAATCAAAGAATAGAGAGAGGTAAAAGGGATGCAAATTGGAAAGGCAGAGGTAAAATTCTCACTAAATGCAGATAATATATTACTATATATAGAAAACCCTACCAGATCCAGACAAAATTTACTACAGCTGTTCAAAGAATACAGCAAGGTAGTAGGTTACAAGATTAAGGTTCAAATATCAGTGGCATTTCTTTATGCTAACAATTCAGATAATACTATAGAGTTACAGTCAACATGACAGCACTCTATAGGTAGAAAAACATACATATAGGCCAATGGAACAGAATATAGAGTCCAGAAATGAACCCACAAAGTTTTGGTCAATTAATCTTTGACAAAGGATGCAAGAAATTACAATGGAAAAGAGACAGTCTCTTCAGAAACAGGTGTTGGGAAAACTGGAGAGCACCATGTAAATCAATGAAGCTAGAACACACCCAGTTAAACTAGAACACCATACACAAAAATAAACTCAGAATGGATCAAAGACTTAAACATAAGACAAGATACAATAAACCTCCCAGAGGAAAATATAAGCAAAACTTTATCTGACATACGTCTCGAAAATTTTCTCATAGAAAAAATAAATTCAAGAATAAACAAATGAGACCTAATGAAACTTACATGCTTCTGCACAGTAAAGAAACCGGAAGTAAAACAAGAAGACAACCTATGGAATGGGATAAATATTTGAATATAAAACCGACAAAGGCTTGATCTCCAAAGTATGTAATCAGATCATTCAACTGAATAAGAAAAAATAAACAACCCAATCCGAAATTGGGCAGAAGACCTAAACAAGCAATTCTCCAAGGAAGACATACAAATGATCAAAAGGCACATCAGAAAATGCTCAATATCACTGATTATCTGAGAAATGCAAATGAAAACTAGAATGATGTATCATCTCATACCAGTCAGAATGGCCATCAATCAAAAATCCACAAATGAAAAATGCTGGAGAGTCTGTGGAGAGAAGGGAACCATCCTTCACTGCTGGTGGCAATGCAGTTTGGTGCAGCCAACGTGGAAAATAGGATGGAGATTCCTCAAAACCCAAGGAATAGACTTACCATATAACCCAAGAATCCCGTTCCTGGGCATAAATCCAGAAGGAACCCTACATCAGGATGACACCTGCACCTCAATATTCAAAGCCAGCATTATTTACAATAGCCAAGACTTGGAAACAGCCTAAATGTCCATCGACAGTTGACTGGATAAAGAAGGGGTGGTATATTTATACAGTGGAATAGTAGTCAGGCTTACAAACTGACAACATAATGTCATTTTCAGCAACATTGATGGTCCTGGAGAAAATCAGTCTAAGTGAAGTAAGCCAGAAAGAGAAAGAAAAATACCACATAAGATGGCTCTTGTGTGGAATCTAAAAACTAAACCAAGTCAAACAAAAAACGCATAAATGCAAAACAGAAATAGACACGCAGGCAGAGAATACAAAGTTTTGGTTGCAAAGGGGGCGAGGGGTGGGAAGAGATCGGCTGGGAGGTCAAAACTGTAGAATAGATAAACAGGATTGTATTGTATAGCACAGGGAAATATATAAAAGAACTTACAGCAGCTCACAGGGGGGAAAAATGGGACAAAAATATATAAATGTTCATTGTAACTAAAAAATAGTGCTCTACACTGGTATTTGAGACAACTGTGTAAAATGATTAAAAATCAGAAAAAAAAAGTTAGAAAAAGAAAAATATTGATCCTAAGTATTACAGGTGTAAATATAAACTATAGAGAAGAAACAAATATTCAAAAGAGTAGTAAAACCAAAGATTTTGTTTTTTGTTTTCTTTTTATGATAAGCAAAATTAAAAAAACCTCTAGCCAGGTGGAAAATGAAGAAAAGAGAGATGCTCCAAAGAAATAAAGTCAGAAATAAAAGTGGAGATATAACAATTGCTTCCTTATTTGTACAAAAAAAGTGATCATTTTGTATACACTTACATGCCAGTAAACTGGACAACTTAGAAGAAATAGACAAATGTCTAGAAAGAGACAGAGATAAGGAGAAACAAATAATTTGAACAAACAGATTACTAGAAGAAAGAATCTGAATTTAAAATAAATCATTAAAAAGAAGTGCAGATTTAAACAACTCCCATGGACGACTGTACAAATATACAAAGGAGTACTTATAATGTTCAAACTATTCAAAAATAATGATGTGGGAAAATCTGAAATTGATTCTATGAAGCTTTCATCACCCTGAGAGCAAAGCCAACAAAGTACAGGCAAAGAGAATTTCAAGCCAGAATCTTTGATTGATATAAATGCAAAAATTCAAAAAAATATTATTAGCAAACTAAATCCAGCAATACATAAAATGAATCACACACCATGGTCAACTTTATTAATTGCAGGGTCATAAGAGAGCTTGAACATACATGAAGTAAATCAGTTTGATACACCAAATTAACAAAAGAAAAGGGAAAATGATGTGGTCATCCCAATAAATCCATAAAAAGCATTTCACAAACTTCAACTTTTATTCATTAAAACAGCAGCAACAACAACAACAAAAACTAGAACAACAGAAACAACAAGAACAGAAACCTCTTACTAAAGTAGGATTAAGGAAATATACCTCAACATAACTAAAGTCATTATTTACAGACCCACAGACAATGTAATATGCAAAAGTGAATACCTGAAAGCCAAATTAAGGAATAAGACAAGGACGCCCACTCTCACCATTTCTATTAAACACAGTATGGGAATTCCTAGCAACAGCAATCGGACAAGAAAAAAGTTATTCAAGTTGGATTGAATGAAGTAAAACTGTAATTATTTTAGATGACCTGACAATCTATATAGAGAACCCTAAAGATTCTCCACACCAAAACAACTAAAACTAATAAAGACATTTAGCAAAGTAGCATGATTCATGTTTAATATACAAAATCTGTCACATTCCTTTACACTAACAATGAAATATTCCATAATTTTAAAAAATCCATATTAAATCAGATAAAAAATGAAAAACCTATAAAAAACCCAAGATAATAAAATCAATAGGACACTGATAAAGAAATTTGAAGATGATGCAAAGAAATGAAAGAAATCTCAATGTCTTAGTTTAGAAGAATTAATATTGTTAAAATATACATATTACAAAAGATGTCTACAGATATCAATTGATTCAGATCGAACTACATATTTTCCACAGAAACAAAAACAGTCCTAAGATTTGTATGGAACTGAAAAAGAACCAGAACTGCAAAAGAAACAATGGGAATAAGAACAAAGTTGGTTGCATAACCCACAACCCTCCCAGATCTCAGACTAGATTACAAAAATACTGTAATCAAAACAGCGCAATACTGGAAAGCAAACAAACATCTATATCACTGGAACAGCACACAGAGGCAGAAATATAATATCACACTTATGGTCAATTAAGCTATGACAAAGGAAACAAAAGTATACAATGCCTTAAAGACAGTCTTCAGCAAGTGATGTTGAGAAAGCTAGACAGCTACAAGTAAATCAATGAAATTAGAACACTCCCTCACATTGTACAAAAATAAACTCAAAATGTGTTTAATATCTGAATCTAATACATGACACAATAAAACTCCTGGAAACTAACATAGGCAAAACAAGACATAAATTGTAGCAAAATTTTCTTATGTCACTCTCACAAGCTAAAAACATTAAAAGCAAAATAAATAAATAGGTCCTAATTAATCTTAAAAGCTTCTACACAGTAAAATAAATAGAATGAAAAGAAGAACTTCCAAATGAGAGAAGACAATAGGAAACAATGCAAACAACAAGAGGCTAATTTATAAAATACAAAAATCGTTCATACAACTCCATTTCAAAAATCTACAAACAACTCAGACAGATAATGGGCAGAAGACAATTCTCTAAAGAAGACACACAGAGACAAACAGGAACATAAAATCATGCTCACATAGCTAATCATTATACAAATGGAAGACAAAAATAAAATAATATTTTACCTTACACAAGTGAGAAGGGCTGTAATCAAAATGTCTGCAAATAATAAAGACTGTGGAGGTTGTGGAGAAAAAGGTAATCTCCAACGGTGTTGGTGGGAATGAAAATTGGTGCAACTATTTCGGAAACAGTATGGAAGTTCCTTTAAAAAATAAAAATAGACCTATCATATTACCCAGCAATCCCACTCCTGGGCATATAAAACATAAAACCTGAAAAAAAAAACTCCTAGGATAAAATATAAAAAGTACACTCTGACATTGGACTTAATTTGATTCTACATATATATCATCTGGCAAGGGATGCAGAAGCAAAACTAACAACATATGATTGCATCACTCAAAACAGATTTACACTGCAGAAGAAATGATCAATAAAATGAAAAGTCAACCAACACAATGGGAGAATTTATTTGCAAGTGATATTTTCCGGTAAAGTGTTAATATCCGAAGTATATGGCAAACTCTTCTCCCCACGACAACAACAAAAAAGACCAAAATATCCAATTAAAAAAATGTCCATAGGAACTGAATAGATATATCTGAATCAATTTTCTGTAGAAAACATACAGTTGGCTAAAGGAAACATGAAAATATGTTCAGAGTTATAAATTATTAGGAAAGTCATAAACCAAAAATGAGACAAGACTTCACACTTGTCAGAAGACTCTCATCAAAAAGAAAAGAACTAGATGTTGGTGAGATTGTGGAGAAAAGGAACACTGTGGACACTGTTGATAGGAATGCAATGTATTGATTCCATGGCATATATACTTCAAATATTCTTCATCCATTTTTCTGTCAAGGGATGTTGGGTTTGTAGGCCCCTGTCTGAAGGCTCTAGAGAATAAGCCCATGGACTGAACTGATAAACAAGCTGTGAGGAATGTCACATATTCAGGCTGGATAAGAAATGGCCTACTCAATGTATCCAGTATGGATGGCTGGATAGCATATGCTGGGTAAGATCCTCAGAGGAGAACAACCTAAGACAGGTACAGCAAGCTGGATAAGAGATGGCCAACTTAATGAAATTCTGTGATGAAATTTAAAATAATCCTTGATCATTTAGCCTCATGTGCTTACTGCGGGAGAATGGGGACATAAATAGCTTAAGATTATTAACATTGTTATAACATAGATGATATGTGAGGCATTGTGCATATCCTATATAAACCCTGTTTCTAAGAATCAATAAAGAGAGAATTGCCTCGCTTCTCTCCACACAGTGTATGTGTGTATATGATATCGTGCCACTGACAGGGTTAATTTAATTTTTTGGGGGTATCTTAAATGGATGTTGCATTACATACAATGCTCTTTCTGCACCTATTGAGATGATTATGTGAGTTTTATTTCTCATTCTATTAGTGTGGCATGTCACCTTTATTGATTTCAATATTTTGAAGTATCCTTAAACCCAGGGATAAATCCCTTTTCCCATGTATGTGTATGATACATTAAATGATTTGTTGAATTCATTTTGCTTGTGTTTTGTTGAGAATTTTGGCACATATGTCCATCAGGGTTAATATTCTATATTTTGCATATAATGTCCTTTCTAGCACTGTAATGAAAATAAAGCTGGCGTCATAAAACAAGTTCTGGAACTTTCACCCCCTTCAAATACTTGGAAGATTTGGGGAAGAATTGGTGAGCAATTGTCTTCAAATGTATGACAGAATTCACCAGTAAAGTCATCTTGTAAATATTTTCTGGTTTGGGAGATTTGGATTACTGATTTACTCACACACACTTTTGCTCTATTTAACTTTCTAATTTCTTCTTGATTCAGTATTGGAAGACATATGATTTTGGGAATTTGTCTTTTGTTCTAGGTCATTCAAATTGTTGGCTTGTTCTAATTTCTTATGATGCTATTCATGTCTACACATCTACAATATATTCTCTTTTATTTCTAAGTTTATTTGAGTATTTATTTTCTTAGCCAACCTAAATGTTTGTCCACTATATGTTTAAAAGAAACAGACTTAGGTTTTTTTTTTTGTTATCTTTTCAATTGTTTGTCTTTTTATTTCCCTTACTCTCATACATTCAATTTTCTTCTTTATTATTTCTGTTTTCTCCTAGATTTGTATGTGCAAAGTTAAGAAGTGTGAATATTTGTATTTCTTTTATTATTAAATATTATTTATTTATTTACTTACTTACTTACTTATTTACTTATTTATTCATTTATTTATCATTGAAGTACTGCCATTTACAATGTGTCAATCTATGGTGTATTGCACAGTGTCCCACTTCATGCATATATTTGTCTACCTATTGAAGTAAACTTCACGATATTTACATACTGCCCTGTGTCATACAAAAGACATTTTGAAAAAATCTATTTTTATATATAGTGGAAAATATTTATAACGCTACAGCTCCCAAATTTATCCTCTCATAGCCCCTTTTGGAAGTAACCATAAGATTATTAAGTAGATCTACAAGTGTGTTTCAGTTTTGTAGACGAAATCATAGTGTTCTCATCCAAATTTTTTTCAAAGTTCTACATATGTCATGTCATGTATTATTTTTCTTTCTCTTTCTGGCTTACTTCAGTTAGAAAGACACTTTTTGGGGACATCCATTTTGCAGCAAATATCATTATTTTATCACTTTTTATGGCAGAATATAATTCCATTGTGTAAATATGGCATGAATTCTGTATACTGTCATCTGTTGAAGAACAATTAGGGTGCTTCCATGTCGTGGCTGTTGTATATAGCACTGCTATGAAAATTAGGATGCAGGTGACATTTTGAATTACGGTTCTCTTTGATATATACCCAGATGTGTGATTGCTGGATCATATTTTAAGTCTGCTTTTATTCTTTTGAGGAATCCCCACCCTATTTTCCACAATGACTGCACCAAACTACATTCCTACCAACAGTGTAGGAGGGTTCACTTACTCCACAGCTTCCCCAGCATTTATTGTTTGTGGAGTGTTGAATGATAGCCATTGTGACTATTGTGAGGTGATACTTCATTATAACTTTGAATTGCCCTTCTGTGATAATGATAGTGAGCATTTTTGTTTTCAAATTTCTATGTGGCATTTGTATGTCTCTAATGGAGAATTGCTTGTTTAGGGCTTCTGCCCATTTTCAGATTGGGTTTCTTGTTATTTTTTTTATTATTAGTTTTTATGATGTCTTTATATTTTGGAAATTTAGCCTTTGTCTGTTGCATCTTTCCTAAATATTTTCTTTAATCTTGTAGGTTGTCATTTTGCTTTGTTTATGGTTCCCTTTGCTGTGCAAAAGCTTATAAGTTTAATTATGTCCCATTTATTAATTTTGCTCTTACATCCATTACCTGGGTAGGCTGTTCTAGGAGATCATTGCTGAGATTTATCTCAGAGTGTTTTGCCCATGTTTTCTTGTTGGAGATTTACTCTGTCTTGACTTACATTTAAGTCTTCAAGGCTTTTTGAGTTTATTCTTGTGTATGGATTGAAGGAGTGTTCTAAATCCATTGCTCTGATGCTGCTGTCCAGTTTTCCCAACATCAGTTGGTGAAGAGATGGTATTTTCTCCGTCATATTCTTGGCTACTCTGCCAAATATTAATTGAACGTAGGGCTGTAGATTTATTCCTAGGCTCTCTATTCTGTTGCATTGGTCCATATGCCTGTTTCTGTACCAATATCATGTCATTTTGATTATTGTAGCTCTGCAATAGTGTACGGAGAACATGCGGTTTATTCCTCCATCCTCTTTTTGTCTTAAATATTGTTTTGGAAATTATGGATCTTTTTTGATTCTATATAAATCTTATGATCATTTGTTTCATTCCTAAAAAGAAATATTTTGCATAAATTGATAGGAACTCAGATTACGTCTGTGGATTGCCTTGGGCAGTATGGCCATTTTAACAATTTTATTTATTCCATTATGAGACCATTGGGTATCTTTTCATTTCTTCAAATCTTTCTTGATTTCCTCAATCAAAGTTTTCCTGTTCTCCATGTATAAGTTATTCACCTCCTTGGTCAGAGTTATGCTTAAGCATTTTATATATTTTGGTGCAGTTATAAAAGGGGTTGTTTCCATACTTTGTTTTTCTGTTGATTTAATGGTAGTGTACAGAAATCTAATTGGTTTTTGTACATTACTCTGTGTACCATGCCCAGTTCCTTTTTTAGCCCAAGTATATTTTTGTGAAGCTTTTACAGTTTTCTATATATCGTGTCATGTCTGCATATCGTGACAATTTTACCTCTTCTTTTCCAGTCTGAATCATTTTATTTCTTTTTCTTGCCTAATCATTGTGGGTAGGACTTCCAAGACTATATTGAATTGAAATTGTGAGAATGGGCATCCTTGTCTCCTCTCAGGTTTTTTGTGGGAAATTTTCCAACATTGAGTATTTTGCTGGCTATAAGTTTGTCATAAATAGCTTTCATTTTGTTGAGGTGTGATCCTTCTATGCCCACTGTGATAAGAAATTTTATTGCAAATAGGTGTTAAATTTTACCAAATGCTTTTTCTGCATCTACTGAGATGATCATATCATTTTTTTCTTCTCTTTTGTTGAAATGGTGTATCACAATTGATTCATTGATTTGCATATATTAAACAATCCTTGTGTTCCTGGGATGAACCTAATTGTCCATGGTGTATGATCTTTATTTTACGTGCTGTTGGATTCTGTTGGTTAATAATTTCTTAAGGACATATACATCTAAGTTTATCAATGATATTGGCCTATAGTTTTCTTTTTGGGGTAGTGTCTTTTTCTGGTTTTGGTGTCAGTTTGATGTTGGCCTTATGGTGTGACTTTGGGAGTACTCTCTCCATATCAATCTTTTGGAAGAGTTTGAGGAGGACTGGTATGGATTTTTCTTTGTATGTTTGGTCAAATTCCCCAGTGAAGCTATTTGGGTCTGAATTTTGTTTGCAGACATTGTTTATTTTATTCATAATTCTATTCCATTTCTGGTGATCTGTATGTTCAAATGGTTAATTTCTTCTTGTTGCAATATTGCTGGGCTGAATGTTTCCAAAAACCTCTCCATTTCTTCCTGGTTATCCAGTTTGTTTCCATACAGTAGCTCATGGTATTCCCTTATGATGTTTTGTAAATCTGTTGTAGTTTCTCCATTTTCATTTCTTATGTTATTTGTGTTGTCTCTCTTTTCTTGTTGGTGAGAATTTCCAGAGATTTGCCAATTTTGTTTACAATTTCAAAAAGTGTTTGATTGATTTTTTTTATCATTATTTCAATTCTTTCTTCTTTCATCTTTATTTTTTCCCTCTTTCTGCTGACTTTTGGTTTTGTTTGCTCTTCTTTTCCTGATTAGATTACATAGAACATTAGATTATCTTTTTCAAATTGTTCTTATATTTTGAGGAGGGTCTTATCACTATGTACTTCCCTCTTATTCCTGCTTTAACTGTATTCCATAGACTTTGTGTAGAGTTTTGTCATATTTCTCAAGATATTTTTTAATTTCTTCTTTTAATTCATCACCTCCCCCCTTGTTTTAGTACCATGTTTTTTAATCTGGATGCTGTCATTTTTTCTCCCTGTTTTTCTGTGATTGATTTCTAGTTTCATGGTTTTATACTCAAAAATGATGCTTGAAATATTTTTTATCTTCTTAAATTTGTTAAGGCTTCTTCAATGCCTGAGTACATAATCTTTCCTAGACAATGTTCCATGTGCACTGGAAAAGAATGTATATTCTGTTTTGGGGAGAAGTACTATTTTGAAAATATCCACCATCTCCGATTATTTTATAATGACTTTTAGTATCATTGTTCCCGTATTAATTTTCTGTGTGAAAGACCAGTCCAGTGATGGTAATGGGGAGTTACAGTCTCCTACTCTGTTTGTGTTCCCAGGGATTTCTCTCTTTTTATCTATAAGTATTTGCTTTTTTATTAAGGTTCTCCTCTATTGAGTGCATATATGTTAATGAGTATAATATCCTCATTTTCTATTGCTCCTTTAACCATTATATCTTGTCCTTGTTTATCTTTCTCTATGGCCTTTCTTGTAAAGTCTATCTTGTTTGAAGTCAGTACTGCTAGTCCTGCTTTATTGTCATGTGCATTTGCATAGAATATATTTTTCCATCTTCTGACTTTCAATTGATGTGTGTTCCTCTTACTAAAGTGGGTCTCTTGTATGCTTCATAATGTAGGGTCTTGTTATATTATCCCATCTGACAATATGTATCTTTTGATTGAAGCACTAAGTCCATTTACATTTGTGATAATTATTGATAGACTGATGTTTATTTCCATTATGAACTTCATTTCCCAGGTGATTTGGTATTTCCTTTTGGTTAATTTCTTTTTCTTCTTGTGGCTTGATAAGTTTTCTTTTACTATTTTGGTTTCTTTTTTCTTTGTGAATTCATTGTTAGTTTTTGATTTATGGTTACATTGTTTTGTATTTATATTGACCCGTACTATATCTGTTTATTTTAGCTGAAAAGAACACAAACTCATACCCATCCTACAGAGAACAGAAACAAGAAGAAAACTCCCTGTATTGTCCTCTTTCACTCTGTGACCCTTAAAAATTTTGATGTCCTGTTTTACAACATAATATTTATTCTGTTGTAAGTCATTGTATCTATTGCCTTTCTAATTATGCCTTTCTCTTCTTTATAGTGTCCTGCTTCTATTTTATTTAGAGTAGATCTTTCATTATTTCTTTTTCTCTTGCTAAATTCTTTTAGTATTTGCTTGTGTGGAAGTTATTTATCTCTCCTTCAATTCTCAAATATAGCCTTGCTTGATAAAGTATCTTAGAATGCAGTTTTATTTTATTCATGACTTTGAATATGACTTGTCACTACCTTCTGCCTGCTGTATTTGTGTAGGAAACTAGTTTACAAATTTTATGTATATAATTATATATATTTATGTAAAGAGCACCTAGAAATGAAGTTAATATATAAGGTGAAAATCTATACATTAAAGAACAGAAAACATTGATGAAGAAATTAAAACTTATCCAAAGAAATGAAAAGATCTCTTATGTTAATGATATGAAACAATGTGGTTGAAACAACCATAATACCCAAAGGAATCTACATTTAGTGTGATTCATGTCAAAATACCCATGAGAATTTTCCATTAAATAGAACAAATTTGAAAATTTATATATAATCACAAAGACCATGAGTTGACAAAATAATTTTGAATAAGAGTATTAAATTTAATGGTGTAAAGTTCTCTGATGTTAAACACTCCTACAAAGCTTTAGTAGTTAAAACAACATGATACTGGCTCAAAAACAGACACCAATCAAAAGAAGAGAATAGAGCAACCAGATATATCTCCTCACACCTATGATCAATTAACCCATGATAAAGTAAGCAAGAGTACAAAATGAAGACATTCTCCTCAATAATTAGTGCTGGAGAGATTGAACATGTAAAAGATTGATTAGAATATTTCCTCACATTCTTTATGATCCATGAGCAAAGAATGTCGTTCTATTTATTTTGTTTTCTTTTATTTCTTGCACCTGAAATTTATAGATCTATGTTAAGTTCTTTTATTTCACATACCAAATGTATTCCTATATTATTCTATTTGGTATAAATTAACACACAATTGTTTTCCTAATTTCTCTTTCTGATAATGTGTTGTTACTATACAAAAATGCAATGAATATTTGTATATTGATTTTGTATTCTGCAAGTTTACTGAGTTTGTTCGTTATTTCTAACAGTCACTGGAGGTGTCTATGGAGTTTTCTATCTATGCATAATTATGTCATCTGTAAAAATTCACTGCTTTTTTACAAGTTGGATGACTTTTATATTTTTGTTGACTGATTGTTCTGGCTAGGACTTCTAGTAGTGTAATTTAGGACTTGTTAAAGTGAGCTAGTTTTTCTTATTACTGGACCAGAGTAAAACATTCCTGTATGTTAACATTGAAATTAATGTTAGTCATGGGTTTTTCATATATGGCTTTTATTATGTTTAGTTACATTCTATGAAGAGCAAACTTGTAAAGAATATTTTTATAAAATATTTATGATCAGGTCTGTCAATAATTTTCCTACATTTTTTGAGATTGTTATTTTTGAATTCTTTGTTTTTTAAAGGATGATATCACATATGTTGATTTGTGTATGTTAAATAATATTTGTGAATCAGGACTAAACACAACTTAACTATAGTTTATAATACTTGTAATATGCCATGAATTCAGGTTGCTAATATTTATTTAGAATGGAATTTATAGATACTGAAGGAAAAATTTTCTTTGTAGCTTGAGTGTACATTTATTTATTTAAAAATTTTATCACTCATTTTGAATTTGGCTTCTGTTTAATGGAATTTATTACTAAATAAAAATATAACTTTTTGTAGAACAGAATTCACTTCAGTTTACTGATACAGAACATAGCTATTATTTACAATTAGTGAACAAAACACTTGCCTTAAAATGCCGTATTATACTAACAATGTCAACTGTTTCAGGACTGAGAAATGTACTGCTACCTAAAATGAATTGCCTGGTCTTTTTCACCCCAAACCACATATACTGTTGTTTCTTTGTTTTTGATTGTTTGTTTCTTTGCCCCTTAATGGAGGCACTGCTTATTGACCCAAGGATCTTGTGCATAAATGTATTTATCAACATCATTTTGGAACACATAACAGAACCCACAAGAGTATGGATAATAAACATGACAAAAAAATTTATTTCTTCTAGCGACTGAAAAACCTCTGAGTGAAAGAATGGCAAACATAAATATTTGTAAATATACAATAATATGTTCTCTTTTGTAATTTTAAAGTAGAATATTAAATTACATTTGTTTTACTTATAGCACTGAAATAAAATTTAAAACAAAAATTCCCCCGTTTGGGATTTCTTAAATTTGATTGCTTATTTTAACCTAATTATATTTCATAAATATTTACCATTTATTTATAAACATACCAAATAAACAGATAGTTATTCTGCTAATATTTTGAATATAGAGTTATTTATTATAAAGTACACAGATAAATACATACTTCCATTTCCAAATCAAATTATTTTTCACCTTAATTACAACTGATCATGAAAATGTTATAAATTTTATGTAGAGGTTATAAACAGTTTTCACTGTAAATTCCAAAATTTAAAATTATTTTATATATTTTCTGCATTATTTATACTCTGTTCCCCAATCTGGTATAAATTTATGTACAAAAGAATGGATATTGGTTTTATTTCATAGACCCCAAAATTAAATTATTAAAAAGATTTTGTGTGGATAATATTTGCAGATCACACTATAAAAATAAACATCCTACATGTTTCATTTTAACTGGATGAATGAGAAGTAAACACTGACTGAACATTACACTTGGGTTGCTAGGAGATCAGTCGTTTAGTGATGTCACAGCTACTCAGGTTGAGAACCATTGTGATGGCCTAGCAGTTTATCTGTGCAGGCCTACCAAAGCAGCATTTGAAGATGCAGTGCTCAAAATCATGCAGAATAAAAAGGTAGCTGTAGATAAAGTTACTTGAGATGGCACATTTTTCTTCAGAAATTCAAGTTGTGTCTCGTAAAGATGGACCAACTGTTTCAGGAACTCCGGTAGATCTCTATTGCGTGATCAAACATTCCTTGTGGACTTGGACTTGAAGACTATGATTGAAGAAAATGCTGTTCATTATTTGTCTGAAAGATCCTTGATTAAAAGTCCATGTTACACACATTGTGTCTCTGAACCAGATGAACATAATGATTTTCGTTCTCTGACATTTCAAAAAAACTCTGGAAAAAAGGTGCGAGTGACGAACTTAAATCCATCTGGTGGGGTGATAATGGACCTTCCATAGTGATTGTTGAAGATGTCTTTAAGAAGGAAGTTTTGGAAAGAAAGCCTCCTTTCAGAATATTTGAAATTGGAAGTAAGAAAAGTTTAGTTAGACAGCTTAACCTTTATGGGTTTGGTAAAGTGCAGCAGAATTTTCAAAGATCTGCTTGTCTAGTTGACATTCTGGCAGAAGAAAAAGATGTCTCTGTTTTAAGAAAGGTATACAGAAATTTTAGATACCACTTGGTAACTTATATATAAAATTTTATTGTGTAAATCAACCTATGGTAATATAAACGTTAAGATAGATTTTGAAAATTGTATTAAACTACTAAGGCTAAAATACTTTATTTTTTTCTAAAAAATGAGGACAGTACCTTAAGAAGTCAAAATTATGAGAAACTTTGCTTGAAACTCTGAATCTTACCAGAAATCAAAATAAAGGTATTAATGCTGCTTTTAAAATGTGGCATAAACCATTACTGCAAATACTACCTTCTTAAATTTGATGACTATACTATTTAAATGTGTAGTTTCCAAACAAGAAACTTCAAAATATCGTCAACAATGTTCATATTTTGATGATATTATCTTTGCATTGTAAACGTGAAATCTGAGGGTTTACAGGTTAGGCTAATTTTTGGCTTATATTTTGATTTAAAATATTACTAAAAATTTTCACCTTTGGTTGTAGCTGCAGTTCTATCATAATCCAAATTTTAAATGAGGCTATCCCCAGATTTTACTTAGAGTATATAGAAGAGTTGGGATTAAAAATGATTCTCTGGTATCTTCATTGGCTGAAGATTTCAAAAAGAAGCACTTTAAAGCAGGGGGTAACGTGGATAATCATAATTCTGGTTTTGCGGTTAATGCTAGTGGAGAAAGTGCTTTTTAACCTACTGCAAATTTAAACATGCCTCTAATAAGAAGGCCCTCTACCACCCAGATAATTGGTGATACAACTACCCTTATCAGAGGTGATTTTTCTCCTCCATCATCAAGGTCAGTTAGACCACCAGAACAAATTGCAGTGGATCAATGTGCTATTTTAAATGAGTTGACCACTGTCCACTGGCACTATCAAAGCAGCTAAACTGAAGCAAATGGCCGTGTTGTGAACTTCATTACAACTAAATATTCTACTTCTCTGTACAGCATATTGTCTCCCATACAGAGCAATTATTTTGGACTGATGGTGGAGCCTTCTACTTTTCCAAATACATATCACAACATATCTACCAAAGAAGGTCGTTTTTCTAAACTTCAACCTGGGAGCAACCCACGGATTCTAGTGCCAGTGATAGCTGATACATCAGCTACATCTCTTTCAAGGCCAACTCATCAGCCATCTTCAGTTTATGAACTTCATCCTAATTACAACTGATCTACCACAGGATTACCATATTATACAGGATAACAAAGATTAAAATGATGTTGAAAAATGTCGACAAATATCTGCAAATTTCTTGTTTGAACAATAAACATAGATGTGTACCTGTATTTTCCTTTTATTTTTTTAATAGAATTAAGAGTTAAAAGGGGAGTAAGTTACCATTTAAAGAAAAAAGAGATATTTGATTGATATGATCATTTGATGGAACAATATGGGAGTAAATTTAAATAATTTCTTGTAAGGAAGAAGAGAAAATGGAAGAATTTGGAATAAGACTAAAACATGGAGAGTGGGAAAAGTACTAAATGGTTTCTGGTTCATACTGGAAATTATTAAAAGTGTTAACTTAGGATAGGTTGGAACAGGAGATAAATGCAGGTACCAGCCCAGGGATCATGGTCTCTATTATGTCATCCCTGGAATCATAAAGGTCACATGATGTAGTCTCAGATGGCACATTCAGCACGTGGTAGAATTTAAGAAGCAATTTTATCAATGGTCTTCTTTGTGTTGTTCTCAAAGCATTCCAATGGGTGCTTTCATTCCCTGCCCTCAAGATTCTACACTATATTTTCTAGTCAATCATTTATATTGTTTTCTGTTCCAGCCAAAGGCCAGCTTACATCCTCAGGGTGGCACTTAATGCCTTTCCAACTCTAAGCCCACAAACTCAACTTAGTTTAGTCAGTTCTTTATAAATTTGGCATCTGACTACCTTTGCATATCTTAATTTTTCACTGTATCTGGAGATACATTCAGGCAAATGCTTGTCAACAATTTTAGCTCCAACCACACCGCTTTTGCTCCAGCTCATCCTTGGAAGTTGTGTGTCATCCTTTTACCTACTTACACTTTTCCAGTCTCAGCACAGAAACCACCTCCTCCAGATTTTTTTTTGTTTATCCCACTTTCCTTGTCTAACTTGGATACCAGCAAAGTAAGCACAGCACATGCCAAAGGATGAATTTTACTATTTAGTGAATGAAAAATATATGTTGACTTTAAGCAAAATCTACTTTCCTGAAACAACAAAACTCTCATGGTTTTCAAACTATTTTGTTATGGTCTTTACTCTTCACCACAAACTAGTTGTTTTCATAGTCCAAGGAATAGTCACTCAAGAGAGTAAGTGGAGGTAGATACAGGAGAAAAGTATTATTTTCTTCTTAATTCATGCCTCCAGAGGCCTAAAGCATTCCATTCCCATTTGCTGGAAATTTTCCTGTCTCTTCATCACCCACCCACCCCAAAATAGCTGATTCTCTTCCCCATACCAATAACTATACTGACTTCTAATTAATTTACTTCTTAGAATCAGAACTTTACCCAGAAGAGAAAGTGCCATTGCAAATATTTAATGTATGTTTATACACCCCACATAACTTGTGCCCCTTCTAACTTTCACACAGGAAACATCTTAGTGGTACTAGCCCGTTGGTTGGAGTGGTCATATTCAGTAACCCAATTGCAGTCTAAAATGTGTGGAGTAAGAGGAAGTGAGGGTAGTGGAATTAAAAATTTATCTAACTGCAAGAACACCAAATTTCTGCAGATATTAGAAATATAAAATATTCATGGAAGACTTTGACTTTTTCCCATTATTTTAAAATTAAAGGTGAAGCATTTTCAGAATGTGAAATGCCCTGAAATGCTGGAAAAATTGTAGGCAAGTTCAGGGAGCCTAAGGCTTCTGCTCACAATCATGCAGTCAGTGTCAGCTGATAAGACTGAAATGGCAAGATTCAGTCCTGAAAATGTGTCACCAGTTGTGAAGAAAGCCTTTGATAATCTGGAGAAAAGGCAAATGGGCCAGGGTAAGCTGTAGCAACATCCTACCTATATGAAATTTACCAAGAGAAGAAAATAGTCCACTTGCAGCAGGAGAACTTTGTCTGGACAGCAGTGGTTTTTCCTACAACAGAAATTTCAAGCTTTTAAGTTTGTCAGCTCAAATCTGATATTGGCTATATTGTTTCTTACATTAGCAGTCTGGGGTTCAGATGGGCTGGTTCAGCAGCTAGTTTCCAGCTCTCTTATCAGACAGTGGTTCTTACCACGATCATATTAACAAGGTTCTAATATGAAAAGTGAAAAGCTACAGTTTACTTTCAAAGTTAGAAATCCTAAATAAGAATATTATTTATTTGTCCATCTGTAGTATTCTACCTTGCAAAAGCTAGACTTTTGGCAAAAGTAGAAAAGTAGTCTGGTGTTCGAAAACTATTATCTGAGACCTGCCCACTGAATTCTTCCCACTAAGTACAACAAATATGTCTACCATTGAGTGTGTGTGTGAAAATGGATTGTTAAGCAGCAACTGTTTGTCTTTTTTGAGTCATCAGAGAATTATTCCTCTGCATCTAGCAGAATCTCTGTGAGTTAAGAGTTTCAGTGAGCTACCAGATTTTCTTCCAATCAGGGATAGGTAGTTTTTATTTCTCCCAGTATACTAATTGTTACCTGTTCATTGAATCCCGAGCTGATACTAGGGCCATTATAATGAACCCTTGAATTGGACTGAAGTATATACATTTTCCTGTCCCCAGAGCCCAGCATAGGACTGTGTCTCCTTTTTAATTTAAGCTTATGTCTAATTTTTTTCATCTTATTCTCATTGTTGACACAATTTATTATGGCTTTGAACAGCGTTGCCTTATTTATAGAAACTAAGCCACTTATTCCCCTTCAACTAGAAATTGCAACAACCTTTCTTTCCTTGGACTACCTGGAATAGAGTAAGCGTAGTCATCATTTTAAAAGCAGTCCTCAGTCCTAATAATGCAGAACCTTTACAGTTCTTTGCCCAGCACTTGAGCGAAAATGTTTGTTGTGGATAACAGGGATTATCCTCACATCCCCTTTTGCAACCATGAGAAAACACCACATTGTTATCCAAAATCAAATCTTAGTCAGTATTGCATTCCCAATGCAAAACAGTTAAGAATTGTAGGAGTTCTGAGATTTTACCATTCTGAGATTTTTAGCAACCCATCAGGTTCCTTTATTACAGATGCTGTCGTGGAGATGAGACTTTCGGTCAGAGACAGTGAACTTTATCACTCACAGCAAAAGTAGCCAGGGTTACCATTTGTTTCTATTCTCTAATCTCAGATGAATACACAGAGTGATATTTTGTTGCCTACAGAAGCAGTGGGCTTTTAACATGAAGAAAGTTTAAGGCATGACAAAACACTAATTTTATTAGTATCTTTATGTATAATTTATTAGAATCACTTATTTATTTGTATTTTTACCTAGGATAAGTATATCATGATTCAAGTTTTCTTGCTGCAAAAACAATCATGAGAAATGACATGGGAAAAAATGACCATTGGTTTTCCATTTTTTCTTCCACTTTTATTGAGATATAATTGGCATAAAACATTCTGTAAGTTTAGGTGCACAGGATAGTGATTTGATTTACAAGTATCATTAAATAAATATCATAGCAACTTTAGGGAGAATTCATTATCTCTTTTAGATACAATTTGAAAAAAATACAATTTGTCTTTTGGTTGTGATGAGAAATATTATGGTCTACTCTCTTATCAACATTCATTTAGAACATAAAGCAGTATTAGTTGTAATTTTCCTTTTACTATGGGACATCCTTACAACACGTTTATTTTATGGCTGGAGGTTTGTAGATTTTGAGTGCATTAATCAAATTCTCCTTTCCCAACTTCTGCCTCTGTTGACTGCAAATCTAATTTTTTTCTATAAAAATGTTTCTTTGTTTTTGAAGTGTACTTTAATCTAAACACTGTGTTGGTTTCTCTTACACAACATACTGTTTGCAGTTTTTAATACATTTCAAGCTGCTCACCATAATATATCTAGTTATGACTTGTTGCTATGTAAAGATATTTTATTGTTATTTACTAATACCCATACAGTATATTTCTTGCCCCTGACTCATTTAATTTGCAACTGGAAAATTTTCTCTCTTGATTTCCCCCAACAATTTCTTTTCCTTACCCCATTTCCCTCCTTCTTGTGAACAACCTGTTTCTTTCTATATCTATAACTCATTTTCTGTGTTGTTTTGTTCATTTGTTTTAAATTCCACATATGAGTAAAATCATTCAGCATTTGTCATTCTGTTTCTGACTTATTTCACTTAGCATATTACCCTCTTGGTCTACGAATTTGTTGCAAATGACAAGAAATTATTCTTTTTAGAGCTGAGTAATAACTCATTGTATTTTAATGTGTGTGTGTGCATATATATATAGTGCATATAAATATGTAGTGTGTGTATGTATATATAAATATTGATAAATCTGCATTTAAGTTGGGTAGATATATATACTATAAACACACATCTTTATCCATCATCTATTGATGAGCAATAAATATGCTTCTATATCCTGTCTATTGTGAATAATGTTGCAGTAAATATAGGTTTTAATTTATCTTTTCTAGTTAGTGTTATCATTTTCTTGGAATAATTATCCAGATATGGAAATGTTGGAATATATTTCATTTTTAATTTTCAGATATATCTCCATGTTGTTTTCCACAGTGGCAGCACATATTTACATTCACTCCAGCAGTGCATCATGGTTGTTTTTCTTACATCCTCATGAACACTTATGTTTGTTATCTTTTTAATAATAGTCATTCTGACAGGAGTGACATAAAATCTCATTGTGTTCTGGACTTGCATTTTTCTGATGGTTAGTGATGTTGATCGGTTTCATATGCCTGTTGGTTACCTTTCCCCCACTGTATATTCAATTTTTGTAATGGGCTAAATGACCATAAGTGTCTGATTTCATTTTGAAGCATTCTTTGTGTTCCATTATTCTGTTTGTTCTGTGCCACTACCATATTCTTTTAATTCTGTAGCTTTGTATTGTAGTTTAAAATGAGGGACAGTGATACATCCTCTTAGTTCTTTGTCAAAGCATTTGTGTTTTTAGTTTGTTTGTTTTCTTTTCTTTCTTTTTTTAATTGATTTCAACTATTTTGTATTTACATGTAAATTTTAGAATTATTTATTGTAAATTCTGAAAATGCCCTTAGTATTTTGATAGGCACTGAATTTAATTTGTTTATTTTCTTGGCTAGTACTGTCATTTAAAATTTTTTCCCCTCATCTACCAACACAGTATATCCTTTCATCTGTTTGCATTATCTTCAATTTCTTTTGTAAAAATTATATAGTTATCTGAGAACAGGTCTTTTAACTCCTTGGTTGGATACATTTCTTGATTTTTTTTGTTTTTTTGTAATCCAGCTGTAAAAGTGATATTTCTCTCACTTTATCTATTAGCTTGTTGTTAGCGAGTAGAAATGCAAGTTTTCTGTATGTTAATTTTAAATTCGGAAATTTTACCAAATGCATTGATAACTCCCTAGTAATTTAGTGGCACCATTTTTAGGATTTCTGTTTAAAGTATTTCATTTGCAAACAGAAACTTTTACTCCTTTTCTTAATTAGTTATATTTTATTTACTTTTATTTTGGATAGCTATGGCTAGAATTTCCAGTACTATACTGAATAAAAGTGGTAAGAGTGAGCATTCTTGTCTTCTTCCTTCTCTTATTGGGGATGCTTTCAGCTTTTAATCAGTGAGTGTCATGTTAGCTGAGTTCTTGTCATATATGACCTTAACTATGTTGAGGTATGTTTCCTCATACCCACTTTGAGGAGAAATATATTCTTAAATAGATACCAAATTTGTCAAAAAATTTTATGACTCTATTGATGTGACCATATAATTTTTATTCATCAGGTTGTTAGTGTGGTGTATCATACTGATTAATTTGTGGGTATTGAATCAATTTTGCATCACTAGAAAAAAATGGACTTAATCATAATGTATAATCCTCTGAATGTATTGATTGATTTGCTCACAATTTAGTGATGATTTTGCATCTATGCTTATCAGTAGTAATTTTTTGAGGTATTTGTTCCAGTTTTACTAGTGGTGTGATACAGAAATGTGGGGTAGAAAGCCTTCCTTCCTCTTGAAATTTTTGGAATACTCTGTGAAGTATAGGTGAAACCTCTTCTCAAAATGTTTGGCAGAAATCACCTGAGAATCTGTCTAGGCCTGTAATTTTTTTTCTTGGAAGATTTGGTTTAATTACATATTCAATTTCATCAGTGATAATCTGTTTATATTTTCTTTCTCATTCCATTCTGTAGATTAGTTCTTTCTAAGAAATTGTCCATTTCTTCTAGGCTTTCCATTTTATTGGCATATAATTTGTTGTATCATCTTATGATGCTTTGTATTTCTTTGAAATAAGATGTAACTTCTCATTCATCTCTGAGCTTATTAATCTGTAACTATCTTTTTTGCTCTTGTATCTGGTTAAAGTTTATCAACTTTATTTATCTTTCAAAAGGCATTATTTAGTTTGACTTTATGTTTCTATTTTAATCTTTATTTTATTTAATTATGTTCTGTCCTTTCAGCTGTCTTTCCTTCTAGCAAAAAGTTTGTTTATTATTTTGCTACAACATTTGCTGGTAACTGTATTTTATAAGAGAGAGATTTTTTCTATTTGTATAAGTGGGATTAATTTGCTATAAGCATCCCTATTAATACTGCTTGTGCTATACCCCATGGATTTTGTTTTGGTTGTCATGTTTTTTATATATTTTTTCTTTCATTTATACAGCAATCCATTTGTTGTTAATATTGCATGATTTATCCTCCACACTTTAGTATTTTTCTCAGGTTTTTTCTTTTAGCAAATTTTCATTCTCACAGAATCCATAATTTTCTTCACAAAACAAGGAGAATAATAATAAAATTTATACATAAATCTGAAAGACCCAAATTTTCTAAAATTATTTTGAAAAATGAACAAAACTGTCGGTATTACCCTCCCTGAATTTATAACATACTACAAAGCTACAGCAATCAATACATCAAAATACGGTACTTAAAGAAACACATAGATCAGTAGAACAAAATAAAGAGTCCGAAAATAAACCCACACACCTAAGGTCAATTTGTCTACAATGAAGGAGGCAAGAGTATACAATGGAAAAAAGGCAGTCTCTTCAACAAGTAGTTCTGAGAAAAGTAGACAGTACATGTAAAATGAAGATGTAAGAGCACTTCCTTCCAAAGTATAAAAAATGAGGTAAAAATGGATCAATTTCCCAAATGTGAACACAAATTTATACAATTTCTGACCAAGAACAGGAGCAGAACTGATTCTGAGATAAATCATAGCAATGTTTATTTTTGATTTGTCTTCAAATTTCAACCATAAAGGAAAACTAACAATTACAGTTTTTAGTTTACTGAGGAAAAAATAGATGTATTATGCGATACAGGGATTCTAATTATTGTATATGTGTGATGTGCAAAACCTTTTCCAGAGCAAAGGAAACCTTCAACAAGACATGATATCAGACAGAATAGAAGGAAAAATTTCAGACAATGAGACCAAAAAGAAGTTAATATCCATAATATATATATAGCATATTAGACAAAATATTTAATAAACAAAGACCCCAACTTAAAAACAGTTGAAGGATCTTCATGGAAACTTTTCAAAAACAGACATGTGGATGATTTTCATGCATATAAAAAGAAACATATTGTTGCTATTCATTAGGAAATTAAAAATCAAAACCAGAATGAAATATAATCTCACAACAACCAAAATGGCTTTTAATAAATCTCTACAAATGACAAATATTTATAAGAATATCAATAAGAGGGAACCCAGGTACACTGTTGGTGGAAATATAAATTGATGCATCCACTATTATAAAACTGTGGACAGTGCTCAGAGAACTAGAAATAGAAGAATGATATGTTGCAGCAATTCCAGTTTTTGGTACAAATCTCAAAAAAATGAAAACATTAACTTAAAAGATATATTACCCACAGTGTTCTTAACATCATCATTTATAGTAGCCAAGGATAGAAGCACAACTCAAATGCCTATCAACAGATGATTGGCTCAAGTAGATGTGAGATATAGATAACATAATAAATACTAAGTCATTGTCATATTAAAAAATAAAACACTGCAATTTGGAAATATGTGAGTGGACCCAGAGATTGTTGCACATAGTAAAATAAGTCATACAGAGAAAAACACACTATGTTGTCACTAAAATGAGGAAAATAAAGATATAAGAGAAATAATAAAAAAAAAAACCAGAAACAGAATCACGTATATATGTATAGTGTACCAAGTAATGGTTTCCTTTGGGGACAGGGAAGAACGATGGAGAAGACAGAAATGTGCAAGCTGCTGGTAATAAATTAGAAAACCAAAAGGGCTATATTTACAGCACAGAGAAATATTTTAATAATTTAATTGATTTTAAAGATGTTATAGGGATATATTATAGTAAAATGTGTATGTAGGTGTAAAAAACATTGAAGAAAAAACCCAGGAAAAACAAAATATTTTGTAGTATTATGATACTAAGGGATGTGATTTGTTCACTTTCTTTACTGTTCTTATAATGTCCTTAGTAGAATTTAAGCTTTCATTTGAAAAAGTATATACTTTTAAAAGTGACATAAGTTTAAATTATTTTTGTCTCTCCCCTTACATCTGCAGTCAGTAAAGCATTCACATCTGAAGAAAAATAACTACAACACAAAGCAATAATCCAGAACGCATGTGAACAGGTAAAGTTTGATGGACTAAAATACACAAATGAGGCTGAACTAAGGGAAGAGCAGATTTGGTGTCTGCACCCAAGGCCCACTGACTAGGATATCTTAGTCCACAATTTCAGAGAACCCAGTAGAAACAGAGTCACAGTGGTTCACACAGATTCGGCCTCCAACTTCACCAGTGCTCATGGTCACATGTAATTAGGAGGGAGCCACAATGGAGACAGAATTTCCATCCTTCAGACGCTCAGACATTCATGACACTGTCCCTACTCCCCATTCACAGTGGTGGAGACATGTTACCTTGCAACACTGGACATGGCAAAGGCACTTGCCTGATTCCAAACACCCACCTGTCTTTACATGTTTCCTCACTGTGTACACTGAGTTTCAAGGGATATCAAATAAAAGGAAGGGTTCACAATCCCAGTGACAAGAGTGGCATTAACTACCAGAGAAGTCTAAAAAGTGACAATGAAAACATATCTTTATCCAGAAAATAGTGACTGGAAAGTGCCAGTTTGAAATATTATCACACTTAGCTCAGGTAAGTAAAACAAAAGCTGTGCAATATTGCAAACAACCAGAAAACAAAAACAAGGACTCCAACTCCAAATCTGTTATTTAGTGTCATCAGAGAAATAACTTATCAACACCATGACAAATCACAGTAACATTATAGGGCATGAACACACACAGATAGACACACAAAGTCACCGACACAGACACAGTCACACACGCACATGCAACTGCACCCACACACACACAAAATGTCAACCCTGCAGCAAACAAACTTAAAGTCATGGTATATTGCCATATTACTAATAGAGAATCCAAATAGGTGTCATACAGAATCTCAATACAAATAACAAAACTCAGAAAGCAGTTTAGTGAGCTCAGGAATAAATGAAATGATGATAAGGAATACATTACCAAAGAGACTGAATCTATAAAATAACCAAACAGTATTGGAGGACCAGGAGAATTTAATAAATGAGATGAAGAATGCAACAGAAAGCATTGGAAGTAGATTGTCTTTGTGGAAGAGAGATTAGCAAACTCACCAATACAAAACTAGAAATGATAGGAGAGGGTAGAGATTCAAGATATTAAAAAGTGAGGGAATTCTACAATAGCCATCAGACTTCCTCAGGAAGTGCACATTAGAGTGGAATCCTGGAGGGAGAAGAAATTTAGAAGGCAGCTAATGGTTTATTTAAAGAAGTAATAGTTGATAACTTCCCGAACCTGTGTAAGAAGCTGATATACATGTCCGTGAGCCAACACCAATAACTTTAAGAAAAAGGGACCTCCTTCAAGATACGTCATATGCAAATTGGCAAGTCAATGACAGAGTAAAATTTTAAAAGCATCCAAAAAAGTTATGATAATCTACAAATGAACCCCCATTACGCTATCAGCAGATTTCTGAGCAGAAAACATAGGCCAAGGGTAAATAAAATTACATTTTCAAATACTGAAATATAAAATCTCTCACCCAATAATACTTATACAATTATCACTTAGAGATACAGTGAAAATAATGACTTTAACAGACAAACAATACCTGAATGAGGTAAAATAAACAACCGAGACAACTTATAATAGGTGTAAAAAAGAAGCCTTCTAAGAAATATAAAATGGCAAAAATATGAAAAACATTGACCAAAATGCTAAGGAGAGACCATGAGAAATTTGCAACTGTTTCTTTGGATATGTTTTTAAATGCTACTATAATATATGGATTAAAGACAGAAAAATAGGAAATCAGTTGCAATAAATATAGATACTTCAAACTGGTTACATGTTCATAGCAGTAAAAGAAATAAATTGAAACAGTAATCATAAAAGGTAAAGATTAAAAATAAAATAATATTTAAGGTAGCTTCTATCAGCGGATAAAGGACTAAATTACACATGAGATGTTTTATTTTTAATTGAAGTACAGTAGATGTACTATATTGTGTAGCTTCAGAAGTAAAGCATAGTTATTTTTACCAGTTTGTAGATTTTATTGCATTATGAATTATTAAAATGATTGTAACATACAATTATTTTAAGCCATTGTGTATAATTCCCTGACCTATGCAGATTATCCTTGTTGCCTCTCTCCTTTATTTATACTAGTTTGTATCTGTCAATGTCCTACCATTAAACTCTCTTTCCCTTCCGCTTAGGTAAACATAAATATTTTCCCATATCTTTGAGTCTGCTTAAGTCTTGTCTATCTAATCTCTTTACCTCTCCATCATGTCTCTGTCTATCTATTTATCTATCTATCGATCGATCTTTCTATCTATCTATCTACCATGTATGTATGTATCTGTCCATCTATCTATTTATCTGTCATCTATCAATAGATAGCTATAGATTGATGTAAACTGATAATTGTTATTCTTTAGATTCCACATATAAATTATGTTATATTCTTTTGTCTTTTTCTAAGTTACTTCACTAAGCACAATATTTACTAGGTCCATTCATGATGCTGAAATAACAAAGTGTTATACTTTCTCATCACTGAGTAATATTCCATTGCATATTTATAGAAACATCATATCTTCTTAAGTCCATAGTCTACTGTGGACTCTTGGATTGCTTCCCTGTCTTGTATATTATAAACAGTGCTGTTGTGAACATTGGTTCCTCTCAATTTTGGCTGTTTCCCCAGATTTTTTCTATGAGAGGCATTACTGGGTCATATGGTAGTTAACTTTTTAGTTTTTAAAGAAATCTGAATACTGTTTTCCATAGAAGTTGTAGCAATTTACATTCCTGCCAAGAGTATACAAGAGATTTGTTACCTCAACATCGTCTCCAACACTTACTATTTGTAGACTTTTTGATAATAGCTGTTTGACCTATGTGAAGTGATACCTCATTTCAGTTTTGTTTTGTAATTACCTAATAATTAGTTATGTTGAGCAATTTTATCACTTGCCTGTTACTCATCTGTAAGTTTTCTTTGGAAAAATATTAACTCAGGTACTCTGCTCTTGTTATTGATTGGGTTTTTGTTTTTCATCTTGTGTTGTGTAATCTAAATACATCTTACATCTATTAACATACATCTATTAACCCCTGGTCACTTGCATTGTTTGCAAATATGTTCTCCTATTACACAGGCAGTGTTTTCACTTCATTGATATTGTCCTTAGCTGTGCAGAAATTTTCAAGCTTGTTTAGGTCCCACTTGCTTATTTTTGCTTTTATTTCTTTTGCCTTAGGAGACTGATATAAGAAAATATTCCTATGATATATACAAAATAAGGTTTCACCTACATTCCCTTCTAGACGTTTTATATTATCAGGTCTTATATTTAGGTCCTTAATAAACTTGGAGTTTATTTTTGTATATGATGTCAGGGAATGCTCTCATTTCACTGTTTTACATTTAGATGTCCAGCTATCCCAACACCATCCATTGACGAGACTGTCTTTTCTCCATTGTGTACTCTTGCCTCTTTTATCATAGATTCATTGCTCATAGGTGTGTGGAATTATTTCTAGGCTCTCTATCTGTTTCTAATTGATTATATCTCTTTCCCAATGCCATACTGTTTTTATTACTTAGGTTTGTAGTATAGTAAGGTGTCCGGGAGAGTTATACCTCCAGATATGTTGTTTTTCTCAAGATCATTTTGGCAATTTTTAATGGTTTCATGTAAAACTTAGAGTTATTTAATTTCTGGTTCTGTAGAAAATACTACAGCTTCATAACAAGAATTGCACTTGATCTGTAGGTTTCTTTGTGTAGTACGGCCATGTTAACAATATGAACTCTTTCAATCCAAGAGCACGAGACATCTTTCCATTTCTTTGAATCATTTTTAATTTCTTTGTCAATGTTGTGTAATTTTCAGTGTGTAGATATTTCACATATGTTGCTACATTTAATCCAAAATATTTGGGGGAATGGGGTTTTAAATATTATTGCTTTCAATGTCCATTTTATAGTATCTCTTAATTAATGTGTAGAAATGCAAGAGACTTTTTTACATTAATCTTGTACCCTGCTCCCTTAATGAAATTATTTTTTGTTCATAATAGTCAGTGTGGAGACCTTAGGACTCTCTATGTAGATTTTTATGCCATCAGTACTGGTGAAAATTTGGCCTCTTTTTCCATTTTGCATTTCTTTTACTTTTTTTTTCTTTTCCTCTTCCTTTCTTGTATTACTATGGAACACAAGTGGTGACAGTAGGAGCCCTTGTCTTGTTCCCGAATTTACCCAGAAGGCTTTCAGCCTTTCCCCTGAGTATTAAAAATTGTTATAATTGGCCTTTAGTATGTTGAGAGATGTTCCCATTTTACTCACCTTCATGAGAGTTCTGAAGGTGAATGTATGTTGAATTTTCAAATGCTTTTTCTTTGTGTATTGACATGGTCTTGTGAATATTGTCCTTCCTTTATTAGATAATTGTCATACTGATTGAATTGTGTATGTTGAACCATCCTTGTGACTCTGGAAGGAATCCAACTGATCATCATGTATAATCTTTTCTATGTATTGCTGGATTAATTTGTTGATGTTTTTCGAGGATTTTTGAATATATATTCATCAAGGATATTGGATTTTCATTTTCATTTTTTTTTTGGTAGTGTCTTTGACTGGTTTTGTTATCAGGGTAATGGTGGCCTCATAGAATAACTTTGGGAATTTTCCTTCTATCTTCATTTTTTAAAATAGTTGGGGGGAAGTGGTTTTAGGGAATGCATCCAGGCATTTTGTTCAAGGGGTGTTTTTAAAATTATAGATTTTATTTAACTTATACTGATTGCTCTTTTCAAGTTCTCAGTTTTCCCTTACTTCACTGTTGGCAGGCTGTACATTTCTAGAAAATTGTGCATTTCTTTTAGGTAGTCCAGTTTGTTGTCACGTAAAAGCTCATAGTGCTTTCATAATCTTTTTTTGTATTTCTGAAATATCAGATGTTATTTCTACTCTTTCATTTATTATTTTGTTTTGGTCCAGTCTCTGTATTTCTTGATAAGACTGGCTAAATGCTTACATGTTTGTTAAATTTTTAAGAAAAATTAAAGTTGTTGATGATATGAATTGTAGTTAATTTTTCAACTTTTATTTTATTTATTTTCAACCTAATCATTAAAGATTTCTCATTCTACTGCCTTGGGTTTTGTTTGTTTTATTTCTTGTTATTTTTGGTGGTATGCTTTGCCCTTTGTATGAGGTTTTTCTTGTTCCTTGTAGAAGCCCTGGCTTCTTCTCAACTTCCCTCTTAGATTTGTCATTGCTGCAACCCATACATTTTATGAAGCTGTGTTGTCATTGTAATTTGTCTCCAGGTATGATTTTATTACCTCTTTGATTTCATCATTGAACATGTTTTATTTTATTTTTTTAAAGGATGTGGTTTGACCTCATGTTTGTGCTTTTCCTATTCTTCTTTCTACAGTTGATTCATAGTTTCATACTTTTGTGTATGTAAAAATACTTGCTGTAATCTATATTTGCTTAAAGTTCCTGAGGCTCATTTCATGACATAATATGTGGTTAATTCCTTAGATAACATCCTGTGCACACTTGAAAAGTTTATGTGTTCTGCTTTTCTGATGCAGTGTCTAATATTTCAGTTAGGTTCAAATTATCTAATATGCTATTAAGACCTCTGTTTTCTTACAGATATTCTTTCTGGATGATCTGGCCATCATTATAATAAGGTCTTAAACTCATCTACTATTATTGTTTTATAATGAATTAATTCTTTCATGTCTACTAAAATTTCTTTTTATACATAGGATCTACGGTGTTGGGTCCATATATAATTTAATGAAAATAATACCCTATATTTTGTTGATCTCTTTTTCTTTATATAATCTCAAATTTCTTTCATTTTGGCCCTTATTTTAAAACGTATTTTGTATGAGTTGAACATTGCAATCTGCACTTTCTTGTCATTTCCATGAAATAACTTTTCCATTTTTTTCCAGACTATGTTTATCTTCCATCATAAAGTGAGACTTTTTTTGGGGAGGAGGCAAAGATGTTAGAGCAGAAGGATGCTCGTAGCTCACCCTTTCACACAAATGCACCAAGACTCACATCCACAGACCCACTCAGCTAACCAGAGAACCTGCAAAACTCTGCCAGAACATTGTCCTCTTCAATAGATAAATGTGCGAAAAATCTGGTAGGAGAAATGAAGAAAGAAGAAAAGGCAAAACATAGTGGAACAGGTCTCACGGGGAGGGAGCAGCAAATAAGGACTGGTGCTCATTCACTGTATCTCCCCTCTACAACTGAGAGTTTGGCAGGACGGAGGGGGAGCCTCCAAGGTTTGACCTTTACAAAGTATAATTTGACTGACACATCTAAGTTAACAGGCACAGAGGATCCCTCTGAAACACAGCCAAAAATGCACCCCAGATGCAGGGGGCAGGGCCTTGCTGCCCGAGCTGGGTGGAAGATGGGGATGGCTGCACTGAGGCATCCCAGTGGAATGGAAAAGTCTTTGTGCCATTGCTGTGGATGCAAAGGGCAGAACAACCTGGGCCTTCCATAAAACGACAGGGCAGATGTGCCCTGTTGGGGGAAGGGTGCTATCCCCATCTCTGGAAATCTGCAAAAAGTTCTAGGTGAAGAGAGCTGGGGCTCAGACACAGCCACCATACCCTCTGGTGCTTTGCACCCAGGTGGCAGTGGGAGCAAAACCTGCATCTACACCTAAGAACCTAGAGGCCTCAAGAACCAGATGGAGACTTGCCTACAGCCTGATGCAGATAGGATACTACTGTCCTGGTTTCTCAGAGATCTTGTCCACCAAGACAAACAAGGAGTTGGATTTTGGCCCAGAACAGGGACAGGGAAGATACTCAGTTTACCCTGAGCCCACTTCTGGTGTGCAAACCCAAGGCAGAAAGTACAGTATCACAGTGCAGTAGAGTGATCGGCACCCTGAGGGTGCATGTGTTCCCCCACATTTTGGGCTGGAATGCAGCCCCTGACCATGGTGCTGGGAAAGGTTGTGATGCCCAATCCTGCCTGGTCAGCCTGCAATATCTGACTGCAGCATCGTGCAGGGCAGTGACAAACCAGCCCATAGTAAAGAGAGCTGAACCTGACCCAGTGTTGGGTTTAGGAGCGATCTGCTTGCCGACATGCCCTGGGAGCACCACAGACGAGGGCTCCAATGGAGGGTCTCAGGAAACAGCAGGCTGAGCTTCCAAAACAGGATGAATACAGAAAAATTTCACATTAAAATTACACAGTCTCCAGGAGGACACTGACCACCCCCATGTTTTAATCTGTTTTACCTATTCCATTTTCCATTACCCTCCTAATTTTTACTTCTTATGCAATTATATATACCCCCATTTAAATCCCATTGAAATTTTTAAAAATATTTTTATTATTATTATTTATCAGATTTCTGCCTTAACTTGTTTTTCTATTATTCATTATACAATGTCTTCAAAGCTTTTGTTCTCTCCTCTTTAAAATTCTTTGTCTCTCTCTCTCTTTTTTCCATTTTCTAAGTTGTATTACTACATAGGTATTAGGTAGATAAAATCTTTTAGGACCGCAGTAGATAACTGATACTCCATAAATCACAGTGTCAGAGAGGTAGGTGCAAGATGAAGAAGCTGAGAAACCATTCACAATTAAAAGAACAAGAGATATCCCCTGAATTAATGATCAGTGAAATAGACATCAATATCCTACTAGATCAAGATTTCAAAAATATAGTGATCATATTATTGAAGGCAATAAAAGATAGTGTTTAGAGATATAAAATATGTTAAAAATGAAATGGAAGGTATAAAGAAGAGCCGAGAAGAATTAGTAAACCCATTGACTGAGATGAGGAGTGATATAAAAGCATCACAAAGCTGACTAGACAATGCAGAGAAAAGAATTAGTGACTTAGAAGACAGGACAATAGAAAGCACACAATCAGAATAGCTACAAGAGAAACAATGAGAAACAAATGAAAAAAGCATGAGATCTATGGGATAATAGAAAGCATGCCAATCTTGGCATGATAGAAGTCCAAGAAGGGGAGGAAAGATCAAAGGTGATTGCAAAGCTGTTTGAAGAATTCATGACTGAGAACTTCCCAAACATAAAGAAGGAATCAGATACTCAAGTACAAGAAGCTCAGAGTGTCCCAAACAGGAAGAACACAAATACACCCACACCAAGACATATAATTAAGATGGCCAGAGCCAAGGATAAAGAAATGATCCTAAAGGCAGCAGGAAAATAGCAAAGAGTGAGATACAAGGGAGTCCCCATAAGTCTCACAGCTAATTTCACTACACAAATACTACAGGCCTGAAGGGAGTTGAAAGCTATATTCAAAGGCCTGAGTGAAAAAAGATATACCCTAAGATACTTTAA
The DNA here is from genome assembly GCF_048564905.1 of Vicugna pacos. Taxonomy (NCBI): domain Eukaryota; kingdom Metazoa; phylum Chordata; class Mammalia; order Artiodactyla; family Camelidae; genus Vicugna; species Vicugna pacos. Next base: position 29,141,439 of record NW_027328741.1, read on the forward strand.
TAAGCAAGTCTATCCTTTTTGGTAGAAGGAGACATAAAGAATTTCACAGACAAGAAAATGCTTCAAGAGTTTAGCAACACTAGACCCATGCTAGAAGAAATATTGAAAAGTCTACTCTAAATAGAAAAGAAGCAGGATGCTTCAGCTGGAAATGTGATAACTCATGAATTACAAATAAAATGTGCACAAAATTTAAAATAAGATATACAAATCATTGAGAGTGGGAGAGGGAGGCAGGAAAATAGAGAATTTTTTTTTTTTAGTCTTTACTTTAAAAATTCTTTTGTTTTTGGTTAAATGGGATTGAGATCATGTTACTATCAGTTTAATAAAAGCAGTTATAATAATGGTCTAAAAGACCATTATTCATTATATATAATGAAGGGTGACAACAAGACTAAAACATATCAGGGAGTCACTAAAACAAAATAAAATTCATGAAAATACAAAGGAAAATGACCAAACCATAAAAGGAAGGTGAAATGAACAAAGAGGAAATAATAAATCAACAGCAAAGGTAAGGTAAAAATGGCAATAAACACAAAACTATCATTGATTACTGTAAATGTTAATGGAATAAATGCTCCAGTAGAAAGTCAAAGAGTGGCATGCTGTATAATGAAGCATGAACCTTCAATATGCTGCATACAAGAGAACCACTTCAGATAGAAGGACACATATACATTGAGAGTGAAAGGATGGAACAGGGAATTACATTCAAATAGGAAATCCAGAAAAGCAGGTGTTACAGTACTGATTTCAGACAAAATAGTCTTTAAAACAAAGGCCATAAAGAAAGATAAAAAAGGACATTTTATAATGATTGAAGGAGTGACACAAAATGAGAATAGCCCACTCTTTAATACATATGCATGAAAAAGAGGAGCACCTAAGTACATAAAATTATTACTTACAGATATAAAGGGGGATAGTGATGGGAATCTAATCATAGTTGGAGAATTCAACACTGCATTAACATCACTGGAAAGATCACCGTGACAGAAAATGAATAAGGCAACAGATAATGTAAATAATACAGTAGGAATATTACACTTGGTGGATATTTTCAGAGCATTGCAACCACAAAAAATAGAATATACAGCCTTTTCAAGTGCACATGGGGCATTTTCCATGATTCATGATATACTTGGACAGAAAAGAAACCTCAGCAATTTTAAGAAGATAGAAATTACCTCAAGCATCTTTACAGACCACAAACCCATGAAGCTAGAAATCAACAACTGAGAAACAAAGGGGAACAAAAGGAAAACATGGAGATTAAAAGATATGTTATTAAAAAACAATGGGTCAATGATGAAATCATAGCTGAAATGAAAAATACTTTGAGACAGAAGAAAATGAAAGCAATACCACACAAAATTTATGGGTCACACCAAAAGCAGTGCTCAGAGGGGTGTTTACAGTGATACAGGCCTTCCACATAAAGAAGAACAATTTCAAAAAAAATTTAAACCACCAGCAGAATGGACTGGAAAAAGAAGAACAAAAAACACCAAAAGGCAGCAGAAAGAAGGAAATCATAAATATTGGGGAGGAAATAAATAAAATAGAGATTAAAAACACCATAGAAAAAAATCGACCAATCCAAAAGCTGGTTTTTCGAAAAAGTAAGTAAATTCAACAAATCTCTGTCCAAACTCGAAAAGAAGGAAAGAGAGAGACCACAAATTAGCAAAATAAGGTAGGAGAATAGAGAAATAACAACAAATAAAGAAATACAGAATAACATACAAAAGTATTATTAAAAGTATATGGATAACCTAGACGAGATGGAAAAGTTTCTGGAAACATACTGTCCACCAAGACTGAATCAAGAAGAAACTGACCCCTTGAACAAGCAGAGCACTAGAAATTAAATCAAAATAGCAATATGAAAACTCCCTACAAATAACACTCCAGGACAGGACGGATTCACTGCAGATTTCTACCAAACATACAAAGAAGAACTCATACCAGTCCTTCTCAAACTCTTCCAGAAGATTGAAAAGAAAGGAATACTCCCAAAGTCATTCTATGAAGCCAAAATCACCCTGATACCACAACCAGGCAAAGACACTACCAAAAAAGAGGATTCTAGGTCAATATCACTGATGAACACAGATGCAAAAATCCTCACAAAAATAGTAGCAAATAGAATCCAACAACACAGATGAAAGGTTATACATCATGACCAATTGGGGATTATGCCAGGGACACAGGGGTGGTTCAACATATGCAAATCAATCAGTGTAATACAGCACATCAACAAGAGAAAGGTCCAAAACATCATGATCTTCTCAATAGATGCAGGAAAATTCTTTGATAAAATTCAACACTCACGTTTGATAAAAAATCTCACCAAAATATCTCAGCATCATGAAAGCTAAAGATAAACCTACAGCCAGCATAGTACTGAATGGTGAGAAAATTAAACCTTCCCTCTAAAATCTGAGACAAGACAAGGATGCACACTATCACCATTCCAACTCAATATAATTATGGAAATCCTAGCCACAGCAATCAAACAAGAGAGAGAAGTAAAAGGGATGCAAATTGGGAAGGAAGAGGTAAAATTCTCACTATATGCAGGTACTATGTTACTATATATAGAAAACCCTGCAAGATCCAGACAAAAACTACTACAGCTGAATGAAGAATTCAGCAAGGTAGCAGGTTACAAGATTAAGGTTCAAAAATTATTGGCATTTCTTTATGCTAATGATTCAGATAACGCTATAGAGCTACAGTAAAAATGACAGCACTCTATTGGTAGGAAAACAGACATATAGGCCAATGGAACATTATAGAGAGCCCAGAAATGAACCCACAAACTTTTGGTCAATTAATCTTTGGCAAAGGAGGCAAGAAAGTACAATGGAAGTGAGACAGTCCCTTCAGGAAATGGTGTTGGGAAAACTGGACAGCAGCATGTATATCAATGAAGCTAGAACACTCCCAATGAAGCTAGAGCACCATACACAAAAATAAACTCAGAATGGATCAAAGACTTAAACATAAGACAAGATACAATAAATCTCCAAAAGGAAAATATAGGCAAAATGTTATCTAACTTACGTCTCAAAAATTTTCTTGTAGATGAAATAAAAACAAAAATAAACAATTGAGACGTAATGAAACTTACAAGTTTTGGCAGTTAGAAACCGGAAGTGAAACAAAAAGACCACCTACGGAATGGGAAAATAATTTGCATATGAAAACCTACAAAGGCTTGATCTCCAGAGTATATAAGCAGTTCATCCAACTGAATAAGAAAAAATAAACAACATAATACAAAAATGGGCAGAAAACCTAAACAAGCGATTCTCCAAGGAAGACATACAAATGACCAAAAGACACATCAGAAAATGCTCAATATCACTGATTATCCGAGAAATGCAAATCAAAACAACAGTGAGGTATCACCTCACACTTCTCAGAATGGCCATCATTCAAAAATCCACAAATGACAAATGCTGGAGGGGCTGTGGATAAAAGGGAACAGTATTTCACTGCTGGTGGCAATGCAGTATGGTGCAGCCACTGTGGAAAACAGGATGGAGATTCTTCAAAAGCCAAGGAATAGACTTATCATATGACACAGGAATCCCGCTCCTGGGCATAAATCCAGAAAAAACCCTATTTCACGATGACACCTGCACCCCAATTTTCATAGCCAACACTATTTACAATAGCCAAGATGTGGAAAAGGCCAAAATGTCCAACAACAGTTTACTGAATAAAGACGAGGTTGTATATTTATACAATGGAATGCTATTCAGGCTTATAAACTGACAGCATAATGCCATTATCAGCAACATGGATGCTCCTGGAGAAAATCAGTCTAAGTGAAGTAACCCAGATATAGAAAGAGAAATACCATATGAGATGGCTCATCAGTGGAAACTAAAAACAAAACAGAACAAAAAACAAAACAAAACAAAATTCAAAACAGAAATAGACTCATAAATATTGAATACAATGTTTTGGTTGCCAAGGGGGCACGGGGCGGGGAGAGATAGACTTGGAGTTCAAAATTGTAGAATTGATAAACAGGATTGTACTATATAGCACAGGGAAATATATAAAACGTCTTACGGCAGCTCACTGAGGAAAAAATGGGAAAACAAATGTGTATATGTTCATTGTAACTGAAAGATTGTGCTCTTTGCTGGAATTTGAGTCAACTTTATAAAATGAATGTAAACCAATAAAAAAAGTTAAAAATAGAAGAAAACATGATCCTAAATATTACAGGTGTAAATATAAATTAGAAAGCAAAAAAACTATGCAAAAGAGTAGTAAAACACCAGATTTTGTTTTATGTTTTCTTTTCAAGGTAAGCAAAATCAAAAAACTTCTATCCAGGTGCACCAAGAAGAAAAGAGAGATGCTCCAAAGAAATAAAATAAGAAATAAAAAGAGAAATAATAATTGTTACCACAGATATACAAAAAAGGGATCATTTTGTCAACATATAGATGCCAATAACCTGGACAAATTAGAAGAAATAGACAAATGTCTAGAAAGAGACAGAGATAAGGACAAACAAATAATTGGAACAAACTAATTACTAGAAGAAAGATAGAATCTTCATTTAAAAAATCATTAAAAATTAGTGCAGATATAAACAGCTGCTGTGGAGTACTGTACAAAAATACAAAACAGGACTTATACTCTTCAAACTATTCAAACATAGTGAAGATGTGGGAAACTCCCAAATTAATTCAATGAAGACTTCATCAATGTGATAGCAAAGCCAACAAAGTACAGGCAAAGAGAACTTCAAGCCAATATATTTGATTGATTTAGTTGCAAAAGTTCTACCAAATATCATTAGCAAAATGAATGCAACAATAGCTAAAATGAATCATGCACTATGATCAACTTGGATTTATTGCAGGGTCACAAGAGAGGTTCAACATACACAAACCAGTTTGATACACCAAATTAACAAAAGAAAATGTGAAAATGATGTGGTCATCCCAATAAATCTATAAAAAGCATTTCACAAAATTCAACATTTATTCATTAAAACAACAACAACAGCAACAACAACAACAGCAGCAACAACAACAGAAACCTTTTGCAAAAGTAGGATTCAGGAAATAAATCTCAACATAACTAAAGTCATTAATTACAGACCCACATACATCATAATATGCAAAAGTGAAAAACTGAAAGCAAAATTAAGAAATAAGACAAGGATGCCCACTCTCAATATTCCTATTAAACACAGTATGGGAAGCCCTAGCAACAACAATTGGAATAGAAAAATAATGTATTCAAATTGGTTGAATGTAGTACAACAGTCATTATTTTAGATGACATAATAATCTATATAGAGAACCCTAAATATTATCCGCACCAGAACAACTAAAACTAATAAAGACATTTAGCAAGGTTGCATGATTCATGATTAATATAAAAACTGTCACATTTCTTTAACAATGAAATATTCCATAATTTTAAAAAAACCATATGAAATCAGATGAAAAATGAAAAACCTATTAAAAACCAAGATAATAAAATCAATAGGACACTGATAAGGAAAATTGAAGATGATGCAAGAAATGGAAAGAAATCTCAAGGTCCTAGCTTAGAGGAAATAATATTGCTATAATATACATACTACAAAAATGTCTACAGATATAAAGTGATTCAGATCGAACTACATGATATTTTCCATAGAAATAAAAACAGTCCTAAGATTTGTAAGGAACTGCAAGAGAAACAGAACTGTAAAAGGAACAAAGGGGGAAAAGAACAAAGTTGGAAGCATAACCCATAACCCTCCCAGATCTCAGACAATATTGCAAAAATACAGTAATCAAAACAGCACAATGCTGGAAAACAAACATCTATATCACTGGAATGGAACACAGAGGTAGAAATAAAACATCACACCCATGGTCAACTAAACGATGACAAAGGAAACAAAAATATACAATGCCTAAAAGACAGTCTTCAGCAAGTGATGTTGAGACAATTAGACAGCTACATGTAAATCAATGAAATTAGAACACTCCCTCATACAGTACAAAAATAAACTCAAAATGATTTAATTATCTGAATCTAACACATGAGACAATAAATCTCCTGGAAACTAACATAGACAAAACAATAGATAAATTGTACTGAAATTTTCTTATCTCACTCTCCCAAGCTGAAAACAATAAAAGCAAAATATTCAAATTGGTCCGAATTAAAATTAAAAGCTTATACACAGCAAAATAAACAGAATGAAAACATGAAATTCCAAATGGGAGAAAACATTTGGAAAAAATGCAATCAACAAGAGGCTAATTTCTAAAATATACACATCATTCATACAACTCCATTACAAAAATCTACAAACAACTCAGCCAGAAAATGAGCAGAAGACAATTCTCCAAAGAAGACACACAGATGACCAACAGGAACATAAAAACATGCTCATGTTGCTAATCATTATACAAAGGCAAGACAAAAATAAAATAATGTTTTACCTCACACTAGTGAGAAGGGTTGTCATCAAAATGTCTACAAATAATAAAGACTGCGGAGGTTGTAGAGAATAAGGGACTCTCCAACGCTGTTGGTGGGAATGAAAATTAGTGCAACCACTTTGGAAACATTACGGAAGTTCCTTTTAATAATAAAAATAGACCTATCTTATGACACAGTAATCGCACTCCTGGGCATATAAAACATAAAACCTGAAAACAACGAATTCTACGATAAAATATAAGAAGTACACTGTGACATTGGATTTAATATGATTCTTCATATGTCTCCTCTGGCAAGGGAAGCAGAAACAAAACTAACAAAATACGATTGTATCACTCTAAAAAGATTTACACTACAGAAGAAGTGATCAATAAAATGAACAGTCAACCAAGACAATGGGAGAAAATATATCCAAGTGATATTTTCCAATCAAGTGTTAATATCCAAAATATATGGCAAACTCATTCACCACAACAAAATAAAGACCAAACAATTAAATTTTAAAAAAGTCCATAGGTACTGAATAGATAGATCTGAATCAATTTTCTGTAGAAAACATAGAGTTTGCTAAATGACACATGAAAATATGTTCAGAGTTATAAATTATTAGGAAAGTCATAAACCAAAAATGAGATAACACCTCACACTTGTCACAAAGCTCTCAAACAAAAGAAAAGAAATAGATATTGGTGAGATTGTGTAGAAAAGGGAACACCGTGGAAACTGTTGATAGGAATGCAAAGTATTGATTCCATAACATATAAACATCAAATTTTCTTCATCCAGTTTTCTGTCAAGGGATGATTGGTTTGTAGGCCCCTGTCTGAAGGCTCTAGAGAATAAGCCCATGGGTTGAACTAATAAACAAGCTGTGAGGAGTGTTACATATCCAGGCTGGAAAGAAATGGCCTATTCAATGTATCCTGTATGGGTGGCTGGATAGCCTCTGCTGGGTAAGATACTCATAGGAGGACAACGTAAGACAGGCAGAGCCGGTTGGATAAGAGATGGCCTACTTAATGAAGTTCCGTGATGAACTTTAAAACAATCCTTGATCATTTAACATCCTGTGCTTACTGCAGGAGCATGGGGACATAAATAGCTTAAGATTATTAACCTTGTTATAACTTAGATGATATGTGAGGCATTGTGCATGTTGTGTATAAAACCTTTTCCTAAGAATCAATAAACAGAGAACTGCTTCGCTTATCTCCACACAGTGTTTGTGTGTATATTATATCGTGCCTCTGACAGGTTTAATTTAATTTGTTGGGAGTAACTTAAAAGGATGTTGCATTATATACAATACTCTTTCTGCACCTATTGAGATGATTATGTGATTTTTATTTCTCATTCTATTAGTGTGGCATTTCACCTTTATTGATTTGAATATTTTGAAGTTTCCTTAAACCCAGGGATAAATCCCTTTACTCATGTATGTGTATGATACATTAAATGTTTTATTGAATTCATTTTGCTTGTGTTCTCTTGAGAATTTTGGCCCATATGTTCATGAGGATTATATTATATATATTGCATATAATGTCCTTTCTAGCATTTTATGCAAATATAGCTGGCATCATATATTTAGTTTGGAAACTTTCACCCCATCAAATTCTTGGAAGATTTGGGGAAGAATTGGTGAAAAATTGTCTTCAAATATATGACAGAATATACCGGTAAAGACTTCTTGTATATATTTTCTGGTTTCAGAGGTTTGGATTACTGATTTACTCATACACAGTTTTGCTATATTTAACTTTCTAATTTCTTCTTGATTCAGTATTGGAAGACAGATCTTTCTGGGAATTTGTCTTTTGTTCTAGGTCATTCAAATTTTATCTAGTGGTTATTTCTTATGATGCTATGCATCTCTAGAACATCAGTGTTAATATCTTCTCTTTTATTTCAAATTTTATTTGTCTATATTTTCTTAGCCAACCTAAACTTTTTCCACTTTATGTTTAAAAGAATCACACTTAGGTATATTTTTTGTTATCTTTTCAATTGTTTCTCTTGTTATTTGCCTTACTCTCATTCATTCAATTTTCTTCTTCATTCTTTCTGTTTTCTCCTAGGTTCTTGATGTGTAAAGTTAAGTAGTGTGAATCTTTGTATTTCATTCATTATTAAATATTATTTATTTATTTAATTTGTCTATTTATTTACTTATTTATTTTCTTATTTACTTATATATTCATTTATTTATCATTGAACTAATTCCATTTACAATGTGTCAATCTGTGGTGCATAACACAGTGACCCACTTCATGCATATGTTTGCATGCCTATTAAATTTAACTTCATGATATTTAACATACTTCCCTGTGTCATACAATAGACATTTTGAAAATATTTATTTTTATATAAAGTGGATAACATTTATAACTCTACAGCTCCCAAATATATCCTATCCTTGCCCATTTCGGCAGTTACCATAAGATTATTATGTAGATCTGCAAGTGTGTTTCAGAGTTGTAGATGAAATCATAGTGTTCTCATCCAAATTTTTTTTTTAGGTTTCTAAATGTGTCATGCCATGTATAATTTTTCCTTCTCTTTCTGGCTTAATTCAATTAGAATGACACATTTTGGGAGATATATTTTGCTGCAAATATCATTGTTTTATCAATTTTTATGGCAGAATATTATTCCATTTTGTAAATAAGGCATAAATTCTGTATACTGTCATCTGTTGATGGACAATTAGTGTGATCCCATGCTGTGGCTTTTGTATATAGCACTGCTAAGAACATTTGTGTGCAGGTGACATTTTGAATTAGGGTCCTCTTTTATATATACCCAGGAGTGGGATTGCTGGATAAGTTAAATATATTTTTATTCTTTTGAGGAATACCCATCCTGGTTTCCACAATGACTGCAACAAACTACATTCCTACCAACAGTGTAGAAGGGTTCCATTTCTTCATAGCTTCCCCAGCATTTATTGTTTTTGAACTTTTTAATGATGGCCATTGTGACTAATGTGAGGTGATAATTCATTATAGTTTTGAATTGCCCTTCTCTGATAATGAGAGTGAGCAATTTTTTTTTCATATTTCTATGTGGCATTTGTATGTCTCTATTGGATAATGGATTGTTTAGGGCTTCTGCGCACTTTCAGATTGGTTTTCTTTTTTTTCTTTGTATTATTATTAGGTTGTATGAATTCTATATTTTGGAAATTTAGCCTTTGTCAGTTGCATCATTTCTAAATATTTTCCTTAATCCTGTAGTTAGTCATTTTGCTTTGTTTATGGTTCTCTTTGCTGTGCAAAAGCTTATAAGTTTAATTAGGTCCAATTTTAATAATTTTGCTCTTACATCCATTACCTGGGTAGACTGTTCTAGGAGATCATTGCTGAGATTTATCTCAGAGTGTTTTGCCTATGTTTTCTTCTTGGAGATTTACTCTGTCTTGCCTTACATTTAAGTCTTCAAGCCATTTTGAGTTTATTCTTGTGTATGGAGCGAAGGAGTGTTCTAACTCCATTGCCCTGCTTGCTGCTATCCGGTTTTCCCAACACAAGTTGGTGAAGAGATGGTCTTTTCTCAGTCATATTCTTGGCTACTCTGTCAAAGATTAATTGAACATAGGCCTGTAGATTTATTCCTAGTCTCTCATTTCTGTTGCATTGACCATATGTCTGTTTCTGTACCAATATCATGTCATTTTGATTATTGTAGGTCTGCAATAGTGTATGGAGACCAGGAGGTTTATTCATCTAGCCTCTTTCTTTGTCTTCAATATTGTTTGGAAAATTATAGATCTTTATTGTATCTATATAATTCTTATGATCATTTGTTTCAGTCCTAAAAAGAAATGTTTTGAATAGCTTGATAAGAACTGAGATTAAGTCTGTGGATTGCCTTGGGCAGTATGGTCATTTTAACAATATTATTTCTTCCATTACAAGACCATTGGTTATCTTTTCAATTCTTAAAATCCTTTTTGATTTCCTCAAACAATGATTTCCTGTTCTCCATGTATAAGTCAATCACCTACATGGTCAGAGTTATTTTTAAGCATTTTATAGTTTTGGGTGCAGTTATAAAAGGGGTTGTTTCTATACTTTTATTTTTCCTGTTGATTCAATGGTAGTGTAATGAAATCTAATTGGTTTTTGTACATTACACTGGCTACCTTGCCCAGTTCCTTTTTTACCCTAAGTATTTTTCGTGAAGCTTTTACAGTTTTCTATATATAGTGTCATATCTGCATATCATGACAGTTTTAACTCTTCTTTTACAGTCTGAATCATTTTATTTATTTTTCTTGCTTGATCGTTGTGGCTAGGAATTCCAAGACTATATTGAAATTGTGAGAATGTGCATCCTTGTATTGTCTCAGGTTTTTGTGGAAAGGGATCCAGTTTTTCACCATTGAGTATTTGCTGGCTAAATATTTGTCATAAATAGCTTTCATTATGTTGAGATATCATCCTTCTATGCCCACTGTGATAAGAACTTTTATCGCAAATAGGTGTAAAATTTTATCAAATGCTTTTTCTGCATCTACTGAGATGATCACATCGTTTTTGTCTTCTCTTTTGTTGATATGGTGTATCACAATTGTTTGATTGACTTGCAAATGGTAAGCCATCCTTGTGTTCCTGGGATGAACCTAAGGTGTAAATGGTGCATGATCTTTTTTTACATGCTGTTGGATTCTGTTTATTAATAATTTCTTAAAGATATTTACATCTATGTTTATCAATGATATTGGCCTATAGTTTTCGCTGAGGGTAGTGTCTTTGTCTGGTTTTGGTATCAGTATGATTTTGGCCTTACGGTGTGAGTTTGGTAGTACTCTCTCCATATCAATCTTTTGGAAGAGTTTGAGGAGGACTGGTATGGATTTTTCTGTGTATGTTTGCTCAAATTCCCCAATGAAGGTAATTGGGTCTGGATTTTGTTTGCAGAGAATTTTATTTTATTGATATTTCTATTCCATTTCTGGTGATCTGTCTGATCAAATGGTTAATTTCTTCTTGATGCAATATTGGTGGGTTGAATGTTTCCAAAAACTTCTCCATTTCTTCCTGGTTATCCAGTTTGTTTACATACAGTTGCTCATGGTAATCCCTTATGTTATTTTGCAAATTTGTTGTACTCTTTATAGTTTCTCCATTTTCATTTCTTATATTATTTGTGTTCTCTCTCTTTTCTTGTTGGTGAGCCTGTCCAGAGATTTGTCAATTTTGTTTACTATTTTAAAAAAGAGTTAGATTAATTTTTTTTCTATTTTTAATCTCTATTTCAATTCTTCCTTCCATGGTCTTTATTTTTTACATCATTCTGCTGACTTTTGGTTTTGTTTGTACTTCTTTTCTTGATTAGTTTACATAGAAAGTTAGATTATTTATTTGAAATTGTTCTTCCTCTTTGACGAAGGCCTTACCACTATGAACATCCCTCTTAAGCCTGCTTTAAGTATTCCATAGAATTTGTGTTGTGTTTTGTCATATTTCTCAAGACATTTTGTAATTTCTTCTTTTACTTCATCAACTCTCCCCCTTGTTTTAGTACCATGTTTTTATTCTGGAAGCTGTCATTTTTTCTCCCTGTTTTTCTGTTTCATGGTATTATACTCAGAAAAGAGGCTTGAAATATTTTTTATCTTCTTAAATTTGTTGAGGCTTTTTCAGTGCCTGAGTTCATAATCTTTCCTAGAAGATATTCCATGTGCACAGGAAAAGAGTGCATTTTCTGTTTTGGGGAGAATTACTGTTTTAAAAATATCAACCATCTCCAATTATTTTATAATGTCTTTTAGTATCTTTGTTCCCTTATTAATTTTCTGTGTGAAAGACCAGTCCAGTGATGTAATGGGGAATTATAGTCTCCTACTCTTATTGTGTTCCCAGGGATTTCTGTCTTTTTATCTATTTGTATTTGCTTTATATATTTAGGTGCTACTATATTGAGTGCATATATATTAATGAGTATAAAAACCCCATTTTGCATTGCTCCTTTAATCATTATATCATGTTCTTGTTTATCTTTCTCTATGGCCTTTCTTGTAAAGTCTCTATTGTGTGAAGTCAGTACTGCTAGTCCTGCATTCTTCATATGTACATTTGAATGGAATATAATTTTCCATCTTCTGACTTAAATTTGATGTGTGTTCCTCTCGCAAAAATGGTTCTCTTGTATTCGTCATAATGTAGGGTCTTGTTATATTATCCCATCTGACAATATATATCTTTTGTTTGAAGTAATAAATCCATTAACATTTGTGATAATTATTAATAGACTGGTGTTTATTTCCATTTTGAACTTCATTTTCCAGTTGATTGGTATTTCCTTTTTGTTCATTTCTTTTTCTTTTTGTGGCTTGATAAGTATTCTTTTATTATCTTGGTTTCTTTTTTGCTTTGTGAATTCATTGTAAGCTTTTGACTTATGATTACATTGTTTTATATTTATATTGACCTATGATATTTCTGTTTATTTTAACTGATAAGAATACAACTCAAACCCATCCTGCAGAGAAGAGAAACTAGAAGAAAACACTCTGTATTTTCATGTTTCAGTCGGTGATGCGTAAAATTTTGACGTCCTGTTTTACAACATCATATTTATTCTGTTGTAAGTCATTGTAGCTCTTTCCTTTCTAATTATACCTTTCTCTTTTCTATAGCTTCCTGCTTGTTTTTTATTTAGAGTAGATCTTTCATTATTTCTTTTTCTCTTGCTTAATTCTTTTAGTATTTGCTTGTGTGGAAGCTATTTATCTCACCTTCTGCACTAAAAGGTAGCTTTGCTTGATAAAGTATCTTAGATTACAGCTATTTTCATTCAGGACTTTGAATATGACTTGCCACTGCCTTCTGTCTGTTGTATTTGTACAGGAAATGTATTTACAAATATAATGTATTTAATTATATATATGTAAAGAAAACCTACAAATAAGTTAACAAATAAGAAGAAAACCTATACATTAAAAACAGAAAATATTGATGAAGGAAATTAAAACTGATCCAAAGAAATGAAAAAAATCTCTTGTGTTAATGATGTGAAACAATGTGGTTGCAACAACCCTACTACCCAAAGCAATCTACATTTAGTGTGATTCATGTCAAAATACCCATGAGATTTTTCCATTTGATAGAACAAATAATTTCAAAATTTATATGTAACCACAAAGATCATGAGTTGCGAAAATAATCTTGAAAAAGTGTATTAAATATAATGGTGTAAAGTTCTCTGACGTTAAATAGTCCTACAAAGCTTTAGTGTTTAAAACAACGTGATACTGGCTCAAAAACAGACACCAATGAATTGAAGAGAAAAGAGCAATCAGATATAATCCCTCACACCTATGATCTTTCAAACCATGATAAAGGAAACAAGAGTATAAAATGAAGAAAAGACATTCTCTTCAATAATTAGTGCTGGGAGATTGAACATGTAAAAGATAGATTAGAATATTTCCTCACAATGTATACAATCCATGAGCACAGAATATCTTTGAATTTATTTTGTTTGCTTATATTTCTTGCACCTGTAATTTAAACATCTATGCTTAGATCTTTTATTTCACTTATCAAATTTATTCGTATTTTAATCTTTTTGGTATTAATTTACACACAATTTTTTCCTAATTTCTCTTTCTGATAATGTGTTTTTAGTATACATAAATGCAACGGATATTTGTATATTGATTTTGTATTCTGCAAGTTTACTAAGTTTGTTCATTATTTCTAACAGTCACTGGAGTAGTATATGGAGTTTTCTATCTATGCATAATTATGTCATCTGTAAAAATTTTACCGCTTTTTTACAAGTTGGATGCCTTTTATAATTTTTCTTGACTACTTGTTCTGGCTAGGACATCTAGTACTGTAATTTAGGACTTCTGAAAATGAGCTACTTTTTCTTATTACTGGACCAGATGAAAACATTCCTGTATGTTAATTTTGAACTTGATGTCAGTCATGGGTTTCTCATATATGGCTTTTATTATGTTTAGTTACATTCAATCTAGAGCGAATCTGTTAAGAATATTTTTATAAAAAAAGGTAATATCCAATCTGTGAATAATTTTCCTACATATTTTCAGATTGTTATTTTTGAATTCTTTGTTTTCTAATGGACGATGTCACATATATTCATTTACATAAGTTAAGTAATATTTATGAATGAGGACTAAACCCAACTTAACTATAGTTTCTAATACTTATAATGTGCAATAAATTCAGGTTGCTATTATTTATTTAGAATGGAATTTACAGATAATGAAGGAAAATTTTACATTGTAGCTTGAGGGTACATTTATTTATTTAAAAATTTTATCTCTCATTTTGAATTTGGCTTATGTTTAATGGAATTTATTTCTAAATAAATATATAAGTATTGGTAGAACTGGATTTACTACAGTTTACTGATACAGAACTTAGCTATTATTACAATTAGTGCACAAGACACTTGCCTTAAAATGCCGTATTATACTTACAATGACAAATGTTTCAGGACTGAGAAACATGTTGCTTCCTAAAATGCATTACCTGGTCTTTTCCATCCCAACCCACATACACTGTTATTTCTTTGTTTTTTGATTGTTTGTTTCCCCCTTATTGGAGGCACTTTTTATTGAACACAGGATATTGTGCATAAGAGTATTAATCAACATCATTTTGGAACACATAACAGAAGCCCCAAGGGTATGTATTATACAGATGACAAGAAAATTTATTACTTCTATGCACTGAGAAACCTCTGAGCGAAAGAATGGCAAAAACAAACTTTTGTAAATATACAATCAGATTGTCTCTCTTGTAATTATAAGGTAGTATATTAAATTACATTTGTTTTATTATAGCACTGAATTACAATTTAAAACAAAAATACCACCCTTTGGGATTTCTTAAATTTTAATGATCATTTTAATCTAATTTTATTACATAAATATTTATCATTTATTTATAAACATAAAAAACAAACATATTTATTCTCATGTTTTGAATATAAAGATACATATTTTAAAGTACACAGATAAATAAATACTTCCATTTCAAAATCAAACTAAGTTTCACTTTAATTACAAATGATGATGAAATCGTTATACCATTTCTTTACAGTTTTTACACAAATTTCACTTTAAATTCCAAAACTTTAAAATTACTATATATATTTTGTGCATTATTTATACTCTGTTCACCAATCTGGTATAAATTTGTGTACAAAAGGATGGAGATTGGTTTTATTTCATAGACCCCAAAATTAAATTATTTAAAAAGATTTTGTGGGGATAAGATTTTCAGATAACACTATAAACATAAGCATCCTACATGTTTCATTTTAAGTAAATGAATGAGAAGTAAACAGTGGCTGAATGTTACTCTTGGGTTGGTAGGAGATCAGTCTTTTTGTGATGTGACAGCTACTCAGGTTGAGAACCATTGTGATGGCCTAGCAGTTTATCTGTGCAAGACTGCCAAAGCTGCATTTGTAACTGCAGTGCTCAAAATCATGCAGATAAGAAAAGTAGCTGTGGAAAAATTTATTTGAGATGGCACATGTTTCTTCAGAAATTCAAGATGTGTCTCGTAAAGATGGACAAACTGGTTCAGGAAATGCCGGTAAATCTCTATTGTGTGATCAAACATTCTCTGGGGACTTGGACTTGAGGTCTATGATTGAGGAAAATATTTTCCAGACTTTCTCTGAAGAATCGATGATAAAAAGACCATGTTACACACATTGTGTCTCTGAACCAGATGAAGATAACAATTTTCGTTCTCTGACATTTCCCAGAATACTCTGGAAAATGACTGGGAGTGACCAATTTAAATCCATCTGTTGGGATGATAATGGAACCTCTGTAGTGATTGATGAAGATGTCTTTAAGAAGGAAGTTATGGAAAGAATGTCCCCTTTCACTATATTTGAAACTGGAAGTATGAAAAGTTTAGTTAGAGAGCTTAAGCTTTATGGGTTTAGTAAAGAGCGGCAGAATTTTCAAAGATCTGCTTGTCTAGCTGACTTTCTGGCAGAAGAAAAATTAGTCTCTGTTTTAAGCAAGATATTCAGAAATATTAGTTACGACTTGGTAACTTATATATAAAACTTTATTTTGTACATCAATCTATGGCAATATAAATGTAAAGCTAGATTTTGAAAATTGTATAGAACTACTAAGACTAAAATCCTTTATTTTTTCAAAACAATGAGAACAGTGCCATAAGTAGTCAAGATTATGAGAAACTTTGCTTGCAACTATGAATCATACCAGAAATCTAAATAAAGATATTAAAGTTGCTTTAAAAATTGGAATTCACCATTGCTGCAAATGTTAACTTCTTAAATTTGATGACTATACAATTTAAATTTGTATTTTCCAAATAAGGAAGTTCAAAATATCGTCAGCATTGTTTATATTTTGATGATATTTTCTACGCACAGTAAACGTGAAATCTGAGGTTTTATTAGTTAGGCTTAGTGTAGTCTTGTATTTTGGTTTAAAATATTACTAAAATTTTTCTCCTTCGGTTGTAGCTGCAATTCTATCATTATCAAAATTTTAAACTAGTCTGTCCCCAGCTTTTAGTGAGAATAAAAAGAAGAGTTGGGATTAAAAATGCCTCTCTGGTATCTTCATTGGATGCAGATTTCAAAAAGAAGCACTTTAAAGCAGGGGGTAATGTGGATAATCATAGTTTTGGTTTTGTGTCTGATACTAGTTGAGAAAGTGCATTTTTACCTTCTGCAAATTTAAATATGACTCTAATAAGTAAGCCCCCTACTAGCCACATTATTGGTGATACAAATACCCCGATCAGAGGTAACTTTTCTCCTCCATCATCAATGTCAGTTAGACCACGAGTGCAAATTGCAGTGGATCAACGTGCTATTTTAAGTCAGTTTACCACTGTCCACGGGCACTCTCAAAGCAGCTTCAATGAAGCAATTGGCACTGTTGTGAACTTCATTACAACTACAACTTCTAATTCTCAATACAGCATCTTGTCTCCCATACAGAGCAATTGTTTTGGACTGATGTTGGAGCCTTCTACTTTTCCAAATAGGTATCACAACAAATCTGCCAGTGAAGGTCGTTTTTCTAAACTTCAACCAGGGAGCAACCCACAGTTTCCAGTGCCAGGGATAGCTGATACATCAGCTACCTCTCTTTCAAGGCCAACTCATCACCCATCTTCAGTTTATCAACGTCATCCTAATTGCAACTGATTTACCAGAGGACTACCAGATTATGCAAGATAACAAAGAATAAAAATTGATGTTGTCAAATGTCCACAAATATCTGCAAATTTCTTATTTGAACAATAAACATAGATGTGTACCTGTATTTTCCTTATTTTTTTAAATGGAGTGAAAATTTAAATGTGAGACTAAGTAACCATTTAAGAAAAAAATATTTGATTGATATGATCATTTGATGGAACCATATGTGAGTAAATTTAAATAATTTCTTGTAAGGAAGAAGAGAAAATGGAAGAATTTGGAAAAAAACTAACACATGGAGAGAGACAAATGTACTAAATGGTTTCTGGTTCATCCTTGAAAGTATTAATAGTGTTAAGTTAGGATAGGTTGGAACAGAAGATAAATGTAGGACAAGCCCAGGGATCATGGTCTCTATTGTGTCATCCCTGGAAGCATAAAGTTCACATAATTTAGTCTCAGATGGCATATTAAGCATGTGGTAGAATTTAAGAAGCAATTTTATCTATGGTCTTCTTTGTGCTGTTCTCAAAACATTCCAACTGGTGGTTTCATTTCCTGAACTGAAGAGTCTACAGTATATTAACAAGTCAATAATTTATGTTGCTTTTACGTTCCAGCTAAAGACAAACTTACGTCCTCAGGTTGGCACTTAATGCCTATCCATCTCTAAGCCCAGAAACTCAACTTAGTTTAGTCATTCCTTAATAAATCTGGCATCTGACTTCCTTGGCATATCTTTATGTTTCACAGTATCTGGAGATATATCCAGGCAAATGTTTGTGAACTATGTAAGCTCCAACTTTACCACTTTTGTTCCAGCTCATCCATGTACTTTAGGTGTCCTCCTTTTACCTTCTTAGACTTTCCCAGTCTCAGCATGAAACCACCTCCTCCAGATGTTTTCTGTCTATCCCCCTTTCATTGTCTAACTTGGATACCAGCACTGTAAGCACAGCACATGCCACAGGATGCAATTTAATATTTAGTGAATGAAAGATACATGTTGACTTTACGGAAAATCTACTTTCCTGAAACAACAAATCTCTCATGCTTTTCAAACTATTTCGTTATGGTGTTTACTCTTCACCACAAACTAGCTCTTTTCATAGCCCAAGGACTAGTCACTCAAAACAGTAAGTGGAGGTAGGTAAAGTAGACAAAGTATTATTTTCTTCTTAATTCATGCCTCGAGAGGCATAAAGTATTCCATTCTCATTTGCTGGATTTTTTCCTGTCTCTTCATCACACAACCACCCAAAATAGCTGATTCTCTTCCCCATACAAATAACTCTACTGCCTTCTAATTAATTTGCTTCTTAGAATCAGAGCTTTGTCCAGAAGAGACAGTGCCATTTCAAACTTTTAATGTAGATTTATACACCCCACATAATTTGTGCCCCTTCTAACCTTAACAAAGGAAGTATCTAAGAGGTACTAGACCCTTGGTTGTGGTGGTCGTATTCAGTAACGAAATTGCAATCAAATATGTGTGGAATAGTAGGAGGTGAGGGTGGTGGAATTAAAATTTGTCCAACTGCAAGATTACCAAATTTCTGCAGATATTAGGAAATATAATATTTTCCTGGAAGACTTTGAGTATTTCCCACTTATTTAAAATAAAAAGTGAAGCATTTTCAGAATGTGAAATGCCCTGAAAGGCTGGAAAAATTGTAGGCAAGGTCAGGGTGTCTAAGGCTTCTGGTCATAATCATGCAGGCAGTGTCAGCTGATAAGACTGGAATGGTAAAATTGAGTCCTGAAAATGTGTCACCAGTTGTGAAGAAAGTCTTTGATAATCTGGAGAATGGGCAAATTGTCCAGGGTAAACTCTTGGAACATCCCACCAATATGAACTTTACCAAGAGAAGAAAGAGACCACTTGCAGTAGGAGATCTGTGTATTGACAGCAGTGGTTTTTCCTACAACAGAAACATCACGCTTTTAAGTTTGTCAGCTCAAATCTGATGGTGGCTATGTTTTTGCTTACATTAGCAGTCTGGGGTTCAGATGGGCTGGTTCAGCAGCTAGTTTCCAGCTCTCTTATCAGACAGTGGGTCTTACCGTGATCATCTTAACAAGATTCTATACTGATAAGCCAAAAGCTACAGTTTACTTTCAAAGTTCAAAATCCTAAAGAAGAATATTGTTTGTTTTTCCATCTGTAATTTTCTCCCAGGGAAAATCTAGACCATTGGCAAAAGTACAAAAGTTGGCTGGTGCTTTGAAACCTATTCTCTGTGCTCTGCCCACTGAATTCTTCCCAGTAAATACTACAAATCTGTCTACCACTGTGTGTGTGTGAAGATGGATTGTTAAGCAGTAACTAGGTTTGTCTTTGCTGAGTCATCAGTGAAATATTCCTCTGCATTTGGCAGAATATCTGTGTATTAAGAGTTTCATTGAGCCACCAGATTTTCTACTGATCAGGGAGAGGTAGCTTATATTTCTCCCAGTATGCTAATTGTTAACTGTTCATTGAATCCCAAGCTGATGCTAGGGCCAAGCCTTTGAACCCTTGAATTGGACTGAGGCATGTACATTCTTCAGTCCACAGAGCCCAGCACAGGATTGTGTCTCCTTTTTAATTTAAGCTTACGTCTAAGTTATTTTTCTTTTAATTCTCATTGTTGTCACAACTTATTTTGGCTTTGAACACCCGTTGACTAATTTATAGAGACTGAACTACTGACTTATTCCTGTTCACCTAGAAATTGCAATAATCTTTCTTTCCTTGGACTACATGGAATAGAGTTTGCATAGTCATCATTTTGAAAGCAGTCCTCAGTCCTAATAATGCAGAACATTTACAGTTCTTTGCCCAGCTCTTGAGCGAGAATATTTGTTGTGGATCTCAATGATTATCCTCACATTCTCTAATGCAACCATGAGAAAACACCACATTGTTATCCAAAATCAAGTCTTTGTCAGTATTGCCTTCCCATTGCAAAACAGTTAAGAATTGTAGGAGTTCTGAGATTTTACCATGCTGAGATGTTTATCAACCTAGCATGTTCCTTTCTTACAGATGCTGTCATGGAGATGAGACCATAGGTCAGAGACAGTGAACTTTATCACTCAGCGCAAGAGCAGGAAGGGTTAAATTTTGTATCCATTCCCTAATCTCAGATGAATACACACAGTGAAATTTTGATGCCTACAGAAGCAGTGGGCTGTTAAAATGAACAAAGTTTAAGGCATGGTAAAACTAATTATATTAGTATCTTTATGTATTATTTATTAAAGTCGCTTATTTATTAGTATCTTTACCTAGGATAAGTATATCATGACTCAACTTTACTTGCTGCAGAAACAATCATGAGAAATATCATGGGAAAAAATGAATATTGTCTTTCCATTTTTCCTTCTGCATCTATTGAGATATAAATTGCATAGAACATTGTGTAAGTTTAGGTGCACAGGATATTGGCTTGATTAACATGTATCATGAAACAAATATCATAGAAACATTAGGGAGAATTCATTATCTCATTTAGATTCAATATTAAAGAAATACGATTTGCCTTTTGGTTGTGATGAAAAAACTTATTGTCTACTTCCTTAACAACATTCATATATAACGTAAAGCAGTATTTATTGTAATTTTCATATTACTATGGGGCATCCCTTGAACACGTTTATTTTACGGCTGGAGGTTTATAGCATTTGAGTGCATTAATCAAATTCTCCTGTCCCAACCCCTGCCCCTGTTAACTACAAATCTAATTTCTTTCTAAAAGTATGTTTCTTTATGTAGTGAACATTAATTTATAAACTGTGCTAGTTTCTCTTAAACATCAATCTCTTTGCAATTTTTAGTACATTTCAAACTGATAACCAGAATATATCTAGATATGCTATGTTGCTATTTAAAGATATTTCATAGTTATTTATTATTCCCCATAGAGCACATTTCTTGACCCTGACTCATTTAATTTGCAACTGGAAAATATTCTCTCTTAATTTTCATGAAATATTTCTTTTTCCACACCCCATTTCCCCCATTCTTGTGAACAACCTGTTTCTTTGTATATCTATATCTCCTTTTCTGTTGTGTTATTTTCATTTGTTTTAAATTACAAATAAGAGTAAAATCATATATCATATGTCAGTCTATTTCTGAATTATTTCACTTAACAAATTACCCTCTTTGTCTACAAATTTGTTGCAAATGAACAAATTATTCTTTTTATAGCTGAGTAATAACCCATTGGAATTTTATCTGTGTGTGTGCATATATATATACATCTATACGTAAATATAGATTAATCAATAAAATCAAAGATAAAAATATAGCTGTGTAGATATATATATTATAAACACACATTTTCTTTATCCATCCTCTATTGATGAGCAATTAATTTGCTTCTATATCCTGTCTATTGTATATAATGCTGCAGTGAATATGTGTTTGAATTTATCTTTTCTGGTTAGTGTTTTTATTTTCTTGGAATAAGTATCCAGATATGGAAATGTTGGATTATATTTCATTTTTAATTTTTAGAGAAAACTTCATACTGTTTTCCACAGTGGCAGCACAAATTTACATTCACTCCAGCAGTGCATCAGGTTTGTTTTTCTTACATCCTCACCAACACTTATATTTGTTATCTTTTTGATTATATTCTTTGTGACAGTGCTGACATAAAATCTCATTGTGTTTTGGACTTGCATTCTTCTGATGATTAGTGATGTTGACCGGTTTCATATGCCTGTTGGTTACCTTTCCCCACTGTATATTCATTTTTTGTAATGGTCTAAAGGACCATAACTGTCTAATTTCATTTTTAGGCATTCTTTCTGTGCCATTATTCCCTTTGTTCTGTGCCACTACCATATTCTTTTTATTACTGTAGCTTTGTATTATAGTTTTAAACCAGGAAAAGTGATACATCCTCTTTGTTGTTTGTAAAATAAATTTGTATTTATTGTTTGTTTTTTCTTTTGTTATTTGTTTTAGTGATTTCAACAATTTTGTGTTTACATGTAAATTTTAGAATTATTTATTGTAAATTATGAAAATGCCCTTGCTATTTTGATAGGCACTGAATTTAATTAGTGTATTTTCTTTGCTAGTACTGTCATTTAAACAATATTATTACCTCATCAATGAACACAATATATCCTTTCATCTGTTTGCATTATCTTCAATTTCTTTTATAAATATTTCATAGTTTTCTGTGTACAGTTCTTTAACCTCCTTGATTGGATATATCTCCAGGTTTTTTTTTTTTTGTAATGCAACTCTAAGTGAGACAGTTCCCTCACTTACTCTATCTGTTAGCTTGTTGTTAGTGTGCAGAAATGCAAGATTTCTGTATGTTAATTTTAAAATATGAAATTTTATCAAATGCATTGATAAGCCCTAGTAGTTTTGAGGTGCCATCTTAAGGATTTCTGTTTAAAGTATGCCATCTGCAATCAGATACTTTTACTCCTATTCTAAATTAGCCATATTTTATTTACATCTATTTTGGATAACTATGGCTAGAATTTCCAATACTATTCAGAATAAAAGTTGAAAGAGTGTGCATTCTTGTCTTTTTCCTGTTCTTAAAGGAGATGATTTCCGCTTTTAATCAGTGAATATCATGTTAGCTGTGTTCTTGTCATATATGATCTTATCTGTGTTGAGGTATGTTTCCTCATGCCCAATTTGAGGAGAAACTTACTCATAAATAGATACTGAATATTTAAAAATATTGTATGACTCTTTGGAAGTGAGCGTATTATTTTTATTCTTCAATTTGTTAATGTGGTGTATCATATTAATTAATTTGTGGGTAATGAATCGCTTTTGTATCCCTTGAATTAAATGGACTATTCATACTGTATAATACTTTTACTGTATTTTTTTCTTTGCTAACAATTTAGTGATGATTTTTACACCTATGCATATCAGTAGTATTTAACCTGTAATTTTTTGAGGTATTTGTTCCAGTTTTAGTAGTAGTGTGATACAGAAAGTTGGGGTAGGAAGCCTTCCTTCCTCTGCAAATTTTTGGAATTCTCTGAGAAGTATAGGTGATAGCTCTTCTCTAAATGTTTACCAGAATTCACCTGTGAAGCTGTCTAGGCCTGGAATTTTGTTTCTTGGGAGATTTTGTTTAATTACTTATTCAATTTCATTAGTGATAATCTGTTCATATTTTCTCTTTCTCATTCCATCCTGGAGATTATGTCTTTCTAAGAAATTGTCCATTTCTTCTAGGGTTTCCATTTTATTGACATATAATTTGTTGTATCTTCTTATAATGTTTTATATTTCTTTGATATAAACTGTAACTTCCATTTATTTATGAGCTTATTTATCTGTATTCTGGTTTTACTCATGAGTCT
Source organism: Vicugna pacos (assembly GCF_048564905.1). Lineage (NCBI taxonomy): Eukaryota > Metazoa > Chordata > Mammalia > Artiodactyla > Camelidae > Vicugna > Vicugna pacos. Next base: position 29,165,451 of record NW_027328741.1, read on the forward strand.
GGTTAAAGTTTATCAATTTTATCTATCTTTCAAAAGCCATTATTTAGTATGATTGAATGTTTCTATTTTTAATCTTTTTTATTCATGTATCTTATGACCTTTCAGCTGTCTTTCCTTCCACTAACAAGTTTGTTTCATATTTTGTTACATCTTCTGTTTGTACGATTATAAGAGAGAGATGTTTCTTATTTGTATAAGTGGGATTATTTTGCTATATGCATCCCTATTACTACTGCTTTTGCTATACCCCATGGACTTTGTTTTTGTTGTCATTTTCTTTATATATATTTCCTTTGACTTATACAGCAATCCATTGGTTGTTTAATATTGTATGATTTATAATCCAAATTTTAGTATTTTTCTTTTGTTTTTTCCTTTAGAAAATTTCTATTCTCCCAGAATCCATATGTTTCTTCACAAAACAAGGAGATAAATAATAAAATTTATTCAAAATCAGAAGACACAATTTTTCTAAAATTATTTTTGAAAAATGAACAAAGCTGTGGGTATTACCCTCCCTGATTTTAGAACATACTACAAAGCAACAGTTTTCAAAACATCAAAATTTATCACTGAAGGACACACATAGATCAATGGAACAAAATAAAAAGTCCAGAAATAAACCCACACACATATGGTCAATTAGTCCACAATGAAGGAGGCAAGAGTATACAATGGAAAAATGGCAATCTCTTCAACAAGTAGTTCTGGGAAAACAGGACAGTACATGTAAAAAGAAGATGTATGAGCACTTCCTTTCATAGAATACAAAATTAGATAAGAATGGATTAATTTCCTTAATGTAAAACCTGAAACTATACAATTTCTGACCAAGAACATGAGGAGAACTGACTTTGAGATAAATTATAGCAATATTTATTTTTGATATGTCCCCTAATTAAAAAAAATAAAGGAAAATTAACAATAATAGTTTTAAGTTTACTTAGGAAAAATTAGATGTTCTACGTGATACAGGGATTCTTCTTCTTGTAGAAGTGTGAAGTGCAAAACCGTTTTCAGAGCAAAGGAAACCTACAAGAAATATGACAACACATAGAATAGAAGGAAAAACTTCAGACAATGAGACCAAGATGGTGTTAATATCCATAATATATATGTAGCATATTAGACCCAATATTTTATAACACAGGCCCCATCTTAAAGACAGTTTAAGGGTCTTCATGTAAACTTTTCAAAAACAGACATGTGGATGATTTTCATGCACATAAAAAGAAACATAACGTTGCTATTCATAAGGGAATCATAAATCAAAACCAGAATGAAATATAATCTCACAGAAACCAAAATGGCTATTAGAAAAGTCTTCAAATGACAACCATCAAATGATAAAACAGAACCCAGGTACACTGTTGGTGGAAATAAAAATTGATGCATCCACTTGTATAAAAGTATAAACAGTGAACAAATAACTAGAAATAGAAGCATTATATGTTGCAGCAATTCCAGTTTTTGGTATAAATCTGTAAAAACATGAAAACATTAACTTTAAAGGATATATTACCCCCAATGTTCTTTACATCATCATTTATAATAGCCATGGATAGATGCACAAATCAACTGCCCATCAAGAGATGATTGGCTGAAGTAGATGTGAGATAAAGATAACATAATAAATAGTCATTGCCATATCAAAAAATAAAATTCTTCAAATTGAAACAATGTGACTGGACCCAAAGAGTGTTGTATATATGAAAATAAATGATACAGACAAAAACACTTTAAGTTATAACTTACATGAGAAAATTAAAGATATAAGAGTAATAATCATAAAGAAACAGTAACAGAATCACATTTATATGTGTATTGTTCCAAGTAGTGGTTTCCTTTGGGGACAGACAAGAAGGATGGGGAAGACAGAAATATGCAAGCTACTAGTTATAAATTAGAGGAGCAACAGTGCTATATTTACAGCACAGAAATATTTTAATAATTTAAATGATTTTAAAGAGATTATAGGCATATATTTTAGTAAAATGTGCGTGTATGTGGGAAAAATATTGAAGAAAAGAACCCAGGAAAATAAAATATTTTTTAGTACTATGACATTAAGGGGGGTGATTTGTTCAATTTCTTTACTCTTCTTATAATGTCCTTATTATAATTTAAGCATTTAAATGAAAAAGTATATACTTTGAAAAAAGTGACATGTTTAAATTATTTCTGTCTCTCCCCTTAAATCTACAGTCAGTAAAATGTTCACATCTCAACAAAAATAACTAAAACACAAAACAATACTCCAGAACGCATATGTACAGCTGACGTTTGGTGGGCTAAAACACATAAAGGAGGCTCTACTGAGGGAAGAGAAGATTTGGTGCCTGCAACCAAGGACCACTGACTAGGTTATCTGAGCCAACAGGTTCAGAGAACCCAGTAGAAACAGGGTCCCAGTGGTTCACACAGCTTCAGCCTCAAACTGCACCAGTACTCATGGTCACAGGTAACTAGGAGGGAGCCACAATGGAGACAGACATTTCATCCTTCAGACACTCAGACATTCATGACGTTATCCTAACTCCCAATTCATATTGGTGGAGATAAGTTACCTTGCAAAACTGGTCATGGGAAAGGCACTTGCCTGATTCCAATTACCCACCTGTCTTTGCACGTTTCCTCAATGTGTACACTGAGTCTCAAGGCATATCAGATAAAAGGAAGTGTTCACCATACCAGTGACAAGAGTGGCATTAACTACCAGAGAATTCTAAGAAGTGACAATGAAAGCACATCTTTTATCCAGACAGTAGCCACTGGAAAGTGCCATTTTGAAATATTATCAGAGGTAGCTCAGGTAAGTAAAACCAAAAATTGTGCAATATTGCAAACTACCAGAAAACAAAAGCAAGGTCTCCAACTCCCAATCTGTTACTTAGTGTCATCAGAGCAGTAAATTACCAAGACCATGACCAATCACAGTAAAATTATAGGGCATGGTAACATACAGATACACAGACACAGACACCAAAACAGACACAGTCACACATTAGCACACACACGCACACACACACAATGTCAACCCTGCAGCAAACTTAAAGTCATGGCATATTGCCATATAATTAATAGAGAATCCAAATACGTGTCATACAGAATCTCAATACATAAAACAAAACTCAGATAGCAGTTTAGTGAGCTTAGGAATAAATTAAATGCTGATAAGCAATACATTACCAAAGAGACTGAAACTAAAAAATAACCAAACATAATTGGAGGACGAGATGAACTCAAAAATTGAGATGAAGAATGCAACAGAAATCATTGGAAGCAGACTGCCTATGTGGAAGAGAATTTACCAAGCTGACCAATACAAAACTAGAAATGATAGAGGAGCGAAGAGATACAAGATATTAAAAAGTGAGGAAATTCTACAATAGCCATCAGACTTCTTCAGGAAATGCACTTTAGTGTGAAATCTTGGAGGGAGAAGAAAGTTAGAATGTAGCTGATGGTTTATTTAAAGAAGTAATAGTTGATAACTTCCCAAACCTGTGTAAGGAACTGATATACAAGTCCGTGAGCCAACAAAACACCAATAACTTTAAGGCAAAGAGACCTTCAAGATACGTCAGATGAAAATTGACAACTCAATGACAGAGGAAAATTTTAAAAGCAGCCAAAAATATTATAATAATCTACAAAGGAACCCCTTAAGGCTTTCAGCAGATATCTCAGCAGAAAACATTGGCCAAGGGTAAATAAAATGACATTTTCGAACTCCTGAAATAATAAACCTCTCACCCAAGAATACCCTACCTTGCACAGTTATCACTTAGCTATAAAGTGAAAATAAAGTCTTTATCAGACAAAAAAAACCTGAATGAGATGAAAAAACAAAACTGAGACACCTTACATGGGGTGCAGAAAAGAGCTCTACTAAGAAAAATAAAAGAGCAAAAATATGCAAAACATTGAACAAAATGCTAAGTAAACACCATGAGAAATTTGCAACAGTTTCTTTGGGTATGTTTTTAAAAGCTTCTCTACTATATGTATTAAGAAAGAAAAATAGGAAATCAGGGGCAATAAATATATATACATCAATCTGGTAAAAACTTCACAAGAGTAAAAGAACTAATTTGAGACAGTAATATTAAAAGTTAAAGAATAAAAATAAATCAATATTAAAGGAAGCTGCTATCAGAGGAAAAAGGGCTAAATTATACATGAGATGTTTTATTTTTAATTGAAGTACAGTTGATGTAGTATATTGTGCAGTTTCAGATGTACTGTTAAGGGATTCCAACCACTTTGTGGATAATATTGCATTATAAATTATGACAATACTTTTAAAATTAAATTATTCTAAGTTATTGTGTATAATTCCCTGATCTATACAGATTATCTTGTTGTTTCTCTCCTTTATGTATTCTATATTATATCTCTCAATATCGTACCATAAAATTGTACTTCCCTTCCACTTTGGTCAAGATAAATGTTTTCCCATGTATTTCAGTCAGCTTCAGTCTTGTCTATCTAATCTCTCTTTCTTTCTACCATATCTCTATCAATCATTCAATCAATCAATCAATCAATCTGTCTATCTGTCTGTCTATCTATCTATCTATCTATCTATCTATCTATCTATCTATCTATCATCTATCTATATATCTATCTATATATCTATCTCTCTATCATTTATTATCCTTCTATCTATTTATCTGTCATCTATCAATAGATAGCTATAGATAGATTTACATAGATATTTGTTATTCTTTAGATTCCAAACATAAATTATATTATATAGTTTTGTCTTTGTATAAGTTACTTCACTAAGCACATTATTTACTAGGTCCTTTCATGATGTTGAAATAGCAATGTGTTATACTATTTGATGGCTGCATTTTATACCATTGCATATTTATAGAATTATCATATCTTCTTAATTCCATAGTCTACTGTGGACTCTTGGATTGCTTCCCTTTCTTGCATATAATAAACAGTGCTGTTTTGAACATTGATTCTTTTCAATTTAGGGTGTTTTTCCCAGATTTTTCTGTGGAGAGTTATTAATGTTTCATATGATATTTGTCTTTTAGGTTTAAAGAAATCTGACTATTGTTTTCCATAGAAGTTGTTCAAATTTACATTCCTACCAAGAGAATTCAAGAGATTTCTTACCTCCACATCGTCTCCAACACTTTCTATTTGTAGACTTTTAGATAATAGCCATTTGAGAAGTGTGAAGTGATACCTCTTTGTGGTTTTGTTTTGCAATTACCTAATAATTAGTAATGTTGAGCAATTTTATCACTTGCTTGTTGCTCATCTTTATGTTTTCATTGGAAAAATATTAACTCAGTTACTCTGCCCTTGTTTTTGATTGGGTTTTTGCCTTTCACATTGAGTTGTGTAACCTAAATGCATGTTGCATCTATTTACCTACATCTATTAAACCCTGGTCATTTGCATTGTTTACCAATATGTTCTCCAATTACACAGGCAGCGTTTTCATTTCATTGATTGTGTCCTTAGCTGTGCAGAAGTTTTCAAGTTTGTTTAGGTCCCACTTGCTTATGTTTGCTTTTATTTCTTTTATCTTTGGAGACTGATATAAGAAAATATTCCTATGATATATATCCAATAGTGTATCACCTATATTCCCTTTATCAGGTCTTATATTTAGGTCCTTAATACACTTGGAGTATATTTTTGTATATGATGTCAGGGAATGCTCTAATTTCACTGTTTTACATGTAGATGTCCAGCATTCCCAACACCATCCATTGACGTGACATTTTATCCATTGTGTACTCTTGCCTCTTTTATCATAGATTCATTACTCATAGGTGTGTGGAATTATTTCTAGACTGTTTTTATTGATTATATCTCTGTGCCAATGCAATGCTGTTTTTATTAATGTAGGTTTGTAGTATAGTAAGGTATCTGGGAGGGTAATATCTACAGATTTGTTGTTTTTTCTCAAGATCATTTTGGCAATTTTTAATGGTTTCATGTAAAACTTAGTTTTTTTTTCTACTTCTTTGGAAAACACTACAGCTTTCTAACAGGAATTTGCTTAAATCTGCAGGTTTCTTTGTGTAGTACGACTATGTTAACAATACGAACTCTTTCAATCCAAGAGCACAAGACATCTTTCCATTTCTTTGAATCATTTTTAATTTCTTTGTCAATGTTTTATAATTTTCAGTGTGTAGACCTTTCCCATATGTGGTTACATTTATTCCAAGATATTCGAGGGGATGGGATTTTAAATAGTATTGCTTTCAACGTCCATTTTAGGGTATCTCATGATTAATGTTTAGAAATGCAAGAGACTTCTTTACATTAATCTTGTACCCTGCTCCTTTGCTGAAATTATTTATTATTCATAATAGTCAGTGTGGAGCCATTAGGACTCTCTATGCAGATTGTTATGTCATCAGTACTGGCGACAGTTTTGCCTCTTTCTTTCCATTTTGCATTTCTTTTACTTCTTTTTATTTTCCTCTTCCTTTATTGTTTTAATATGGAACAGAAATGGTGAGAGTAGGAGTCCTTGTATTTTTCCCGAATTTACCCAGAAGGCTTTCAGCTTTTCCCCCTGAGAATTATAAATTGTTTTAAATGGCCTTTATTATGCTGGGAGGTGTTCCCATTATACTCACATTCATGAGAGTTCTGATCATGAATGTATGTTGAATTTTGTCAAATGCTTTTTCTGTGTGTATTGACATGGTCCTGTGAATTTTGTCCTTCTTTTGTTAGATATGTGTCATGCTGATTGACCTGTGTATGTTGAACAATCCTTGAGATTCTGGAAGGAATCCAACTGATCATCGTGTATAATCCTTTCTGTGTATTGCTGGATTAATTTGTTGATGTTCTTTTGAGGATTTTTGAATGTATATTCATGAAGGATATTGGATTTTCTTTTTTTTTTTTTTGGTAGTGTCTTTGGTTTTGTTATCAGGGTAATGGTGGCCTTATAGAATAAATCTGGGAATTTTCCTTCCTCCTGCATTTTTTGAAAGAGTTGGTGGGAAAGAGGTTTCAGTGAAGGCATTTTGTTCAAGGGGTGTTTTTAAAATTATAGATTTTATTTAACTTATACTGATTGTGCTTTTCAAGTTTTCTTTTTTGTCTTTATTCAGTGTTTGTAGGCTACACGTTTCTAGAAATGTATCCATTTCTTTAAGGTCGTCCAGTTTTTTGTCACGTAACTTCTCACAGTGCTTTCATAATCTTTTTTTGTATTTCTGTAATATCAAATGTTATTTCTACTATTTCATTTCTTATTTTGTTTGGGTCCACTCTGTGTATTTCTTGATAAGCCTGGCTAAATGCTTACCAGGTTGTTAATATTTTTAAGAAAAAAATCTCTTGATTTTAGGACATTTAATTTATTTTTTGATTTTTATTTCATTTATTTTCGAAGTACTCATTAAAGATTTCTTATTCTAATGCCTTTGGGATTTGATTGTTTTTATATCAAGTAATTTTGGGTGTTATGCTTGGTCCTTTGTGTCAGGTTTTTTTTGTTCCTTGTAAAAGGCCTTAATTGTTCTAAACTTACTTGATAGATTTATCTTTGCTGCATCCCGTACATTTTATGAAGCTGTGTTTTCATTGTAATTTGTCTCTAGGTATGATTTTATTACACCTTTGATTTCATAATTGACCTTGTTTTATTTTATTTTTTTTAAAGGATGTGGTTTAATCTCATGTTTATGCTTTTCCTGTTCTTTCCAGAGTTGATGCATTGTTTAATACTTATGAGTATGGAAAAATACTTGCTGTAATCTATATTTGCTTAAAGTTCCTGAGGCACTTTTCATGACATAATTTGTGGTTAATTCCTTTGATAACATCCTGTGCACACTTGAAATGTTTATGTGTTCTGATTTTCTGATGCTGTGACCAATAATCCAGTTAGGTTCAAATGATCTAATATACTATTAAGACCTGTTTCCTTACAGATATTCTTTCTGGTTGAACTGGCCTTCAGAATAAAGAGGTGTTAATTTCATCTACTATTATTGTTTTATAATCAGTTAATTCCTTCATGTCAACTAATATGTCTTTATATAATTTGGATCTATGGTGTTGGGTCCATATATAATTTAATGAGTGTAATAACCTATTTTAATATTGATCTCTTTTTCATTATATAATCTCATATTTATCTTTCATTGTGGCCCTTATTTTGAAACGTATTTTGTATGAGTTGATCACTGCAATATGCACTTTCTTGTAATTTCCATGAAATATCTCTTCCATCTATTTCCAGGCTGTGTTTATCTTCCACCATAAAGTGAAACTTTTTGGGGGCAGAGGCCAAGATGGTGGATTAGAAGGATGCTCGTTACTCACCATTTCCCACAAAGGCACCAAGACTCACATCCACAGACCTACTCAGCTAAGCAGAGAACATGCAGAACTCTGCCAGAACATTGTCCTCTTCACTATGTAAACATGTGGAAAAGCTGGTAGGAGAAAAGGAAGAAAGAAAGAAGAAAAGGCAAAACAGAGGGGGTCAGGTCCCCCGGGGAGGGAGCTGCAAAGAAGGGCTTGGGCTCATTCACTGGGTCTCCCCTCTCCAACTGAGAATTCGGCTGGATGGAGGGTGAGCCTCCAAGGCTTGGGTCTGTACAGAGTATAAGTAGGCTGACAGAACTAAGTTAAACAAGCAGAGACACCCAGATCAAAATGCAGCCTGGAAGCTGGGGGTAGGGCCATGCTGTACAAGCTGGGTGGTAGATGGTAATGGCTGCACTCTGGCAGCCAGGGGAAATGGAGGGGACTGTGTGCCATGGCTGTGGGTGCACAGGGCAGAACAACCTGGGCCCTCCATAAAACAATAGGGCATATGTGCCCTGTGGGGGGAAGGGTGCATAACCATGTCTGAAAATCCACAAAAGTTTCTAGGTGAAGATAACTGGGGATCAGACACAGCCACCATACCCTCTGGTAATTTGCACCCAGGCAGCAGTGGGGAAAAATCGGCATGCACCTCTGATGACATAGCAATCTTAAGGGCCAGACGGAGAATTCTTTACAGCCTGAGGCAGATCGGAACCTTCTGTCCTGGTTCCTCAGAAAACTTGCTTCACCAAGACAAACAAGGAGCTGGGATTTGGGCCAGACCAGGGACAGGGCTGTTTCTCAGTCTTCCCGGAGCCCACTTCTGGTGTGCAAACCCGAGGCAGACAGTACAGTGACACAGAGCAGTGGAGTGACCGGCACCCTTAGGGGGCGTGGGGCCCCTCACTTTTTGGGCTGGACCACAGCCCCTGAACATGGTGCCAGGAGATGGTGTGATGCCCACTTCTGCCTGGTCAGTCTGCAACAGCTGACTGAAGCATCTGGCAGGAGAGTGAAAAACCAGCCCAAGGCAAAGAGAGCTGCTCCAGATGCAATGTTGGGGGTAGGAGCGATCAGCTTGCCGACAGACACTGGGAGCAGCAGAGTTGAGGGCTCCAATGGAGGGCCTCTGATAACATGAAGATGAGATTCCAAAACAGGATGAATACAGAAAGACTTCACATTAAGTATACACAGTCTCCAGGAGGACACAGACCACCCCAAAGTTTTAATCTGTTTTTAACTGTTCCATTTTCTATTAACCTCTTAATTTTTACTTCTAAGGCAATTATATACACACCCATTTTAATCCCTTAGAAATTTTTAAAAAATATTTGTATTATTATTGTTTTTCAAAACTCTGCTTCAACTTGATCTTCTATTATGTATTATACAATGTCTCCAAACTTTTGTTTATCCCTTCTTTAAAATTCTCTGTCTCACTCTCTCTTTTTTTTTCTAAGTTGTATTACCACATAGACATTAGGTAGACAAATTCCTTTAGGAACACATTAGATAACTGGTACTCCATATACCACAGTGCCAGAGAGGTAGGAGCAAGATGAACAAGTAGAGAAACCATTCCCAATTAAAAGAACAAAAGAAATTCCCTGAAAGAATGATCAGTGAAATAGACATTGATATCCTACTAGATCAGGAGTTCAGAAGAGGAGTGATCAAATGACTGAAGGAAATAAAGTATTTAGAGATACAAAATATGTCAAAAATGAAATGGAAGCTATAAAGAAGAAATGAGTAGAATATGTAAACTCGTTGACTGAGATGAGGAATGATCTAAAAGTGTTGCAATGCTGACTAGATAATGCAGAGGAAAGAATTAGTGACTTAGAGGACAGGACAATTGAAAGCACCCAATTAGAAGAGCTACAAGAGAAACAATGAGAAACAAATGAAAAAAGCATAAGGAACATATGGGATAATAGAAAGCATGCCAATCTTGGCATGATACAAGTTCCAGAATGGGGGAAAGATTAAAGGGGATTGCTAAGGTGTTCGTAGAAATAATGACTGAGAACTTCCCAAATTTAAATAAGGAATCAGATATCCAAGTATAGGAAGCTCAGAGTGTCCCAAAAAGGAAGAACCCAAATACACCCACACCAAGACATATAATTAAGTTGGCCATAGAAAAGGATAAATAAATGATCCTAAAGGCAGTAAGAGAATAGCAAAGAGTGAGATACAAGGGAATCCCCATAAGGCTCCCAGCTGATTTCACTACAGAAATACGACAGGCCAGAAGGTACTGGCAAGATATATTCGTAGTCCTGAATGAAAAAAATGATATATCGTAGGATACTTTAACCAGCAATGATATCCTTTCTGGTTGAAGGAGATATAAAGATTTCACAGACAAGAAAAAGCTACAAGATTTTAGCAATACTAGACCCATGCTAAAAGAAATATTGAAAGGTCTACTCTAAAATCAAAAGCAGTAGGATACTGCAGGAATGTTAAATGCACAGCTGGAAAGGTGATAACTCATTAATCATAACTAAATTAAACATAAAATTTAAAAAAAATACATACAAATAATTGAGAGTGGGAGAGAGAGGCAGGAAAATAGAGATATTTTTTGTCTTTCTTTTAAAATTTTTCTTTCTCAGTAGAATGGGTTTGAGATTTTGTTACTATCAGTTTAATAAAAGCAGTTATAATAATGGTATAAAAGACTTCTATAAAAGGGTAACAAAAAGACAAAAACATATCAGGGAGTCAGTAAAACTAAATAAAATTCATGATAATTCAAAGGAAAATGACCAAACCATAAAAGAAAGATGAAACGAACAAAGAGGAAATATCAAATCAACTGCAAAGATAAGGTCAAAATGGCAATAAATAATAATATATCATCGATTATTGTAAATTTAATGGACTAAATGCTTCAGTCAAATGACATTGAGTGGCAGGCTGCATGATAAAGCAAGAACCTTCAATATGCTGCATACAGGAGACCCACTTCAGGGAGAAAGCAAATAT